>NC_056626.2:409602247-409940372 GCF_002870075.4 Lactuca sativa | reverse complement strand
CAAGCAATTAAACCCCATTACCCATCCCCAATATATTCTCTATTCTTAAGGATCTACCCTAAGAATCAGCTTATTCCTCGTTCATTCGTTCCTAAGGATCATCCAAAGGAATCGGCACGAAGTCCATCGTTGCCATGGTTTACACAACGGGCACTAAGTCTGCATAGTCGCCAGGGTTTAGGCACTAAGTCTATATAGTCGTCAGGGTTTAGGCATTAAGTCTGCATAGTTGCCAGGGTTTAGGCATCAAGTCTGCATGATCACCAAGGTTTAGGCACCAAGTCTGCATGGTCACCCAGGGTTTAGAGTACACCGGGTGAACATATCGTTCATAACACCTATAGGTTGCGAGCCTGCTAGTGTTCCACTGGTCTGTCTAGAATAGTCCGTGGTTGTCATCCATACTCTGCTGAATGACGGGGACATCGTTTGGGAAAAAGGCATCTCACATCGTACACCTCTCACCATACCTCATGGTCTATATCACCTCTCAAATCATCGTCCAAATCATATTTCATCTATTATATCTACCCATGTTTTACCCCAACATTTTCGTAAATATAAAATACATATATAGTTTAAATCATTTAAAACATGTATAAAATCTTTCACCGAGCATAGGCAGCAAGTAAACAGACAATATGCACACATAGCACATAGTAAATACTTCATATCTATGTGTAAGTTGAAGGGGACAATGCACTCACCTGAAAGGTGGTGACTCAGCACTCGGATAGCACTTCGATACTCTCAAAACAATTTTCCTTCGATAAAACCTAATACCAATACCACTAGGGTTTAGTCTAACGATAACCGCGACAAATTAATAGTCTAGCTATTATTATTACTATATAAGCATTAAATAACACTCAATATAACTTATAATAATAGCCCAAATACTCATTATAAGTTCCTAATAACATTACTATATTAAAACATAAGCTATACTAAAGATAGGGTAGGCATAGCTCACTTAAAGTGGGTTTTCTCGAAAACCGGGCTTCGCTGGAGCAGCGTTCTCGAGCCGAGAGGCTCTTTTCTCGGGACTCCGGCAGCCTCGGGGCTTCCTTCGGGTCCTAGGGGGTTTACCTAGGCTTTAGGGGGGGAGGGGTTTGGGAGGCTAGAGAGAGAAACTAGAGAGAGAAAGTGAGTTTGGTAGGTGTGAAGAAGAGGATAGACCCGACACCTCTATTTATAGTGAAAATATATGATGGACTCGCCAAGTAGGGGGACCTACGTGCCGAGTTGGTGGATGTGGTGGCCTTCTGGTGGTGCCACGTGTCCAATTCTGGTGGTGCCACATCACCCTATCGCACATCAGCCTTCAAACTTAGAAAAATCATAACTCTCACATACGAGCTCCGTTTTCGACATTCTTTTTTTCCACACGTAGGTAAAATCATGATCTACAACTTTCATTTAGACTCCGTTGGCTAATTCTCGACCGATCTCAAATTTAACAGTAGGAGGCGTTTAGACTGTTAAGTGACCGCGAAGAATTCGTAACTCCTTCATACGGACTCCGTTTTCGTCTATCTTTTTACCATTGAGTTCCTATTAATGAGATATTCAACTCTCATTTAGGTCGCGTAAGCCAAAAACCGCTCGAACTAAAATTCAAGTTTCGGGTCGTGCACTGCTAAGCTGAATCTTAGAAAAATCATAACTTTTTTATACGAAGTCAAATTTGGGCGTTCTTTTTATAGATTTTCTCGGTTTAACATATTCTACGAATTTTGTTTTTATCACTAAGGCTAAAAAGTCCTCCATCGTAAATTCACTATTTGCGTCTCCCGGTGCCGTGCCGGTTTTGCTGTAAAACTTCGACGGGCCATAACTTCTTCGTTATAACTTGGATTTCAGTGTTCTTTATATGTACGGAAACCTTGAGACATATTCTAAAACTTGGTTAAGACTATTTATTATAAATAATCTTTTTCTGAAATTTCATTTTCGACACTTATTGCCTCTAAATTGACTAGTCCGGATCTACGGGCGTTACATCTGTCATCAGGGATTAACTGAAGAACCAAGTCAACAGTCAGCTGCCTCGAGACTTTGACACCCGACTCTCCCGGCTTGTCAATATGTGACTTTGCTTTCCAATAGGGATTGAGTGACTTAGAACTTATCAAGTCTTGAAACTTGTGGGATAGGGAGATTTATTGGAGGAGGTGGAGGAAGTGAAGTATGATTTCCAATCCTACCAATGCACAACAAAGGGATTGATCTTTCACTTTTATTGCCTTTTGGGATATCATATTCATTAGGAAAGCTTGTAACTAAGGATTTGGGAAGACCATAGATGTCTTAACAAGACCTCTATAATGGGAGAAATTCAAGTTTAGTTGATTTGAAGTCCTTAACATAACACCCAATATGAAATATTAAGGCTAGGACCCAACAAACTATTTTATAACTTGGAAGAGGGATGTCGTAATCCAAGCTATAGATTATTTGAAGGTAGTTAAATGAAGATTTACCAATTTCCACCATGAAAAATGAAATTATTCAATAAGTTTTAATTGGATTTGAAACTCCTAGATCTTTAGAGATACATTGAACTTTCAATGGCATGTTTGAATCTCGATTGTGCCCTCTCAAGTTTGTGACTGGGATACCAAGGATCACAAACAAAGTGTGAATAACCATGCAAATTGACTTGGTACCCTTAATTTTATCACCTAATCGATGTGCTGGTTAACCACACATGCTCCACCGATCAATGATAAAACTTAAGTCACCCTTTGCCACACATTGTCAATCCTATGTTAGTGTGCCGGTTAACCACATACGCTCCACTAACGACTTAAAAAAAGGTGCAAAGTGTAATTTCATGGGTTAGCACCATTTCACATTTTCCTAAGTAACTAAGATTGGGAATTTATAAGTGTTTAGTTACTTAGTATTTATCATTATACTTTTAATGAAGGGAGAATTACAGTCCTTTCCTACCTGTTCGGCTAATGACCCTCCACTAGTCAAGGAAGCGGTGGGTGAGAGTGGACACCCATTAAACTGCCATTTTATAGGCAGTAACCTTATACCCCCTTATAGACCGGCTTCATGAATGAGGCCTACTAACGGTAAGACTGAATTTATCTTATACATATCTATATAATTAAAATTATAATAATAGTATACGGGTGTATTTTAAACATTTAAAATACTTGGTGGTTTAATCTTTTAGATAAACTATACTATTAATTTAATTAAACTTAAACCATGTCTTTATGGAATTATTAACTCTTTTAATTAGACACTTTAATTAATTTAATGAAGTCCATAAAGTTTGAACTTTTAACTTTTAAAATTCTAGGGTTTGGAATTAAAGTGTACATGGGGGTGACTTTACAAATTCCAAAACTTGAGGGCAAGTTTTGAAACTATTCAAAACCTTTCATATTAATAACATATGAGTTTAATATAGGTTTTTAAAATTTTTAATGAAGAGACTCTTGGAAATCTATAACTTGAGGACAAGTTATGGAGGTCATAACACAATTTATGGAGAAAAGACTTTTCAAGTTCATAACCTATGTTTTTTTAAATAAATTCATTAATGAGACTTTTCATGTAACTTGAGGACATGTTACAAAAACACATTTTATGAATAAATCTTAGATTAATTTGGATCAAAAACAACTATCACAAACATATCTAGCAATATTCATAATCTTGATTAAACTCAAATGAACAAGACAATTCAAATCATGCAATTTTCATGTAACTAGTCTAAACATTAAACTAATAAAAAACATGAAACTTTTGACAATTATCTTTGAAATTGGATTAGAATGAAGATTACCACATCAAAAACAGGTTTATAGGTTCAAAAACAACTTAGGGTAACGATTCTAGTCCAATTCCAACCTTAAAAGTCGAAAATATGATGTATGGGGCTCCTACTCGTCGAGTGTATCAACCTACTTGATGAGTAAGGTGATTTTCTTCGTGGACTCGGCGAGTTGATCAGTGGACTCGACGAGTCTAGAGCCTAGAAAGCCAGAAAATCAATTTTTCCAGCATTTTTCAGCAATTTGCATCAAGTATAACTGAAAACAAGCCTAGGCTCTGATACCACTATTGGGTTTTGAGCATTCTAACACTCCTATGGTGTACATGCAACCCTAAATACCTTGGATCTATGTTTTCTCTATTATACATGCAAATATCAAATTCCAAGGTATTTATCCTAACTAGCATATTATGAAGTACAAGTAATATAAAATCTAGTAGAATTACATACCTTTTTGTTGGTGCTTGATTCCATGTAGCTTGAGAGCCTAATGCCCCAAGTGTAACACCTCAAATGGTTAACACAACATTAAATGCATATGGAATAACTTAGATAGAAATTAGAACACTTCAAAATCGGTTTGCCCTCACTTGTTTCCCTAGTGCCCGATTTCTTCAATAATAAGATCATTATATAGTTAGTCACAATTAGGGTAAACCCTAATTGTTATGGCTTTTCATTTCCTTGGATCCATGGGTTCAAATACACCATGGAGCATCCTATGGGTTTTAGCCCAACTTGATAATCCATGGAGCATTAGCCCACTATATAAGTATGGATGATTTACACAATCAACCCATATATTTAATTAGTCTTCTTTTGATCACTTAATTAATTCTAGATTAATTCTTGATCGATACTAATTAAATAGTCTTATTAATATTTTAGAACATATAATATATTAATAAACCTTAAGTGTTATTTCTCTCATTTTAGTCTATCCAAAAGCATGATGCCATGCAACCCAAATGGACCATGCCGGGTTGGGTCAATTATATACCAATTATAGTTATGGACTTAGACATTAATCCAACAATAATCTCTTCCATGCGAAGGTCTGCGTACCTCTTCGTCTTCAGCGTCTGTAGACCAAACTTCTACTCTATCAAACTCATCATCAACAATATGTTCCTGTAAAATTAAAGCATTCATAGAAACGTTAGATGTTTTCTTCTTCTTTATCTCCTCCGACTTTCGCATGTGGTATGCTTCGTCATCTTCATCATCCCTTTTCTCAGACATCTTTATTAGCATGAAATCGTTGGCAAAGTGGTTCTTGTCGTGATAGTAGTTACAATCATATCCTGAATCTCCCACAAGCTTGCTCTCCTTCTTCTCGTCATTCTTCTGAGTAGTAATTTTGCTCTCCTCTTTCGTCTTTTCAGAGCTATAGCTTTCTTGCCAGTTTTGGTTCTTGTTGACAGGGAACTTCTTACGAACAAACTTCTTTGGGTTTATAACCATCATTGCATATTCATCATTATTCAGATTGCACTCCAACATATCAGATTCTTCTTCTTCATCTGCCATACTCTTGCTTTTAGAAACAAGAGCCAGAGAACCCACACCCGAAACAACTTTTGCTTCCTTAGTCACCACACTTTCATGAGATTTAACTATTCCTATCAATTTCGCCAATGAGTAGGACTTAAATTGCTCATGAGCCTTTACAGTTGAGACTACTGCCATCCATTCGGGTCTTAAGCCGTTCATGAATGTCGTCTTTTGTTTAATCAACTTCCTTTCAATACCGTATTTCATCATCTTGCTAAGTAGATGGTTGAAACGATCAAATCTCTGAATGAGTTTCTCTTCGGGTTTTTGTACAAAAGCACCGAACTCAGAGAGAAAAAGGATTTGGATGGAGTGCTCTAGATCCTCATCAGTTGAATATAATTCTTTCAACCTATCCCATATTTCTTTAGTTGTAGTGTATGAGCTCACTAAACGGAAAGTATCGGCTTGCAAAGCGAATTTAATCATTCTCATGGCTTTAACATTGCATAGCAACTTGTCTTTTTCTTCTTGAGGGATCTTCTCTGCGTCCACCAAGAGTTGACTATACTCCTTTTGAGATTTGATCGTTCTGTTCGTTCCAGAGTGAACAAACGGACCCAGTGTAATTGCCTCCCAGATTAGATAGTCGTTGTCTTCAAATCCAATGACATAGTCTTTAAAGTGATGCGTCCATACTTCATAATCTTGAGTATAGAGAATGGGAATTCTCATAGTGGATCTTATACTATTGGAGATGTTGATTGGATTGACTTGAGAATCGTCGTGAGACATGATGAAAATCTTCTTATTATAATCTACTTGAATCAGACTTGTAAAGATGAGACTAGGGTTTTATCGAACACTAAAATACTCCGTCGACAGGAAGAAAACGGCTTCTAAATATTCGATAAAAGCAAAAACCCTAATGGATTACTCAAACAGAATAGATACGTATGTATTACACAGTCTCCTACTCTGATACCAATTGATGAGAATATTGCGGTATTAGATCGATAGATTCAAAACAGATAAACAGGAAAGAAGTAATTAAGAACACAAGTATGAGACAAATGATGTCGAATGATTAATCTCTCACACCTCAGAAGAGTTCGATGAAGAACTTCGACTGTAGAGGTGTGTATAGGGTTACAATGCAAAAGCAATTAATGAGATCTCTATTTTTTAACGCTATACATGCATGCATAATATATAGTCTAACCCTAAGCATAAACCACGGTTGGACAGGCCCAATCCGAATAAACAAAACAAAAACATTTAAGCCCAATAAGATGTAACTCTAATACCCAACACAATACCATTTTGAGAAATTTTGGCCAACTTGCAATCGCATGGACACAACCTGTGATCGCATGGACACAACCTGCGATCGCATGTAGTGGGTTTTCACTCCCATATGAATTTTTTGCACAAAAAAAACCTCGAAGACAAGTTGCGACCAAACCTGCAATCGCATAAAGGCCCCATTCGATCGCATGGACCATATTTGCGATCGCATGTTTTTCCTAAGACGTCCAAAATTTCGTCTACTTTTCAGATCATTTTGAATCGCGTCAATCGAAGTTACGGTTCTCGAGATATGATCAAAATACTGACAGGGGGTCAAAGCTGCCAGCAACATCCTTTAACTTTAGATTGCAAATTCTATATTCGTACGATCAATTCAATCTTATGTTTCTTTACCAAAAAATCTTCCAAACATTCCTCATAATCCTCCTTAAGTCTCAAGCTCTATTTTAAGCTCCAAACATGCATCCAACTGCTCCCAAAGCACTGCTGCACTTGAATTATCTGAAATCGACATAAAAACATGAGCAGTATGGGAATTCTAATCAATTATATGAGTCGAACATTATTTAAACAAATGACATGAAAATGTACAAAATATGATGCTAAAATGATAATAAAAACAACTACCCTATAAGATGCATGAAATGACATCTAACAAATCTCCCCAAGCTTAAACCTTACTTGCCATCAAGTAAGAAAAAGATACAACATTATAAACATATGGAAAGATATAGATGACATAAAAAGGAACTTAGAATAAAAACGAAAACAAGATTAAGGAAACTAAAAATTTAAACTTTATTTAAACACTTCATTCCTTTTTTGTTCACATGAGCAAGTTTCACAACGAGGAAGCTCCAATGAAATCACTACCTAGACAACAGTCCCAATACTTTATATTAACGATTCAGGTTTCATATTTAATAAGTTAAACCAAGCTCGAGCAAATAATTTTTACACCGAATTAAATTTGTGAAAACAATGTATTTTTTAAAATAATTTCACGAAAATTCTTATATAAAAACTTAGCTTGACCAACCCCTCCTTTTTTTCCGAACTCGTCCACTAAACGCGGTAAGCTCCATTATGGACAGAAAAGCCAAGCTTACCCCTATGATTCCACTATCGTGGATCAATCTCATTATCCCACACATCTTCTTCGTCATTATCAACTCTTCAGATTTAACTTGCTTGCTTCTTGATTTTGACTTGAACTTGACTTGGATTTGACTTTGAATTTTAGATTTCTTCAAGTTGCTTGATATACCATTTCTAACATATATATATATATATATATATATATATATATATATATATATATATATATATATATATATATATATATATATATATATAATTATGCATATAACAAGAGCTCCCTCCTAACCTCAAAGGCGCTAAAACTATAGTGTTCAGTACTTCAAGGAATGATAAGGGTTATCCAATCTAGGTTGTTTTTAAGGCATTCAAGGAAATTATTTTCAAAACACTATTTGTTTATCCATCCCACACTTCCATTGTAAACATTATCTGACCCGTATGTTGGTTTAAATTTAAAACATTTAAAACACTTGAGATAATTCTTAAAATTCATTGTAATGAGACTATTATTTTTGGTAACTATCACACTTCTTCTTAACAGAGCTATCGATGTAAAAAAATATCATCATCTCATGTAAAATATTTTTTAAAGATTTTTAATTTGATTTTTTTATATGCAGAAAATAAAAAATAACTAGAAATAAAAATATTTTTGGTTTTTTTATTTTCTATTTATGAATGCAGAAAAATAAAATATTTTTTGGATTTTTTTTTTTTGAATTTTTTATATGCAAATGCAATGCAAAAAATAAAATGAAAAAAGAAAATTTTGAAAAATTTAACTTAAAAAAAACTGAAAAATTAAAATTTTAAACAAAAATTCAAAATTTTAAACTAACCCCCTCTGCAAGCTTAAAATGATGCATTGTCCTCCATACTTAGAGAGGAATGAATAGCTCGATAAAGAATATAATGGCAAAAAGGTGCAGCTAGGAATGAATGTACCTGATAAGTTGATAGAAATCTGATTTTGACGACAATGTGGAGAAAAAAAATGAATTTCAGCGACTTTGAAGATCCTCTGATTTCCCCGAGCTTGCGTGGAATTGCGACCGTCTCTTTATTGAAAGCATAAAAACTAAAAACTACTCATCGGGTTGCCTCCCGGAAAGCTGCCCTTTTTTAAGGTCGTTGGCTCGACCATGCCTTAAGACTAGATTACGTAAAGATTTTGACACAAAACAATTAGCAATACCATGTCTGTAACATCCCATTTGAAATAGAGTAATTAAATAATAAGTCTGGTACCCCAAAAGGTAAATTTATAATTTATATTAATTTATAACGGCCCTAAAACAAATAATATTTAGCGGAGAGTGGTTTAGGGGAGATATTGAAGTGCTGAGGGCTGAATGGTAATATTCAGGATTTATTTCGTAAAGATTTTTAAAAGTCAAGGAATGTTTGGTAAGATTATGACTTAAATCGAAAAGATATTGAAGTGCTGAGGGCTGAATGGTAATATTCGGATTTTAGTTGAGAAGAATAAGGGAGGAGGGGTTGGATGCGTTAAATGGCACAAACTCTATATTGGAGACGGGGACTAAACTCGTCACCCTCCTTGCATCTCATTCCCTCAAACGAAAGGAACCCTAAACCTAAGGATGTTCTAGCCACCACCCTCGTTACATTCGCCCTCCAGCCGCTACTACCTTTGGAACACCCGCATCCGCCGCCGCCTCGCCGATGGACGCCACCACCATTGTACCGCTACTAGAAGCACCGTGAATAGCTGGGACGGCTGTTGGAGGCCGACGAACGGCCATAATCGTTGCTACGTAGGTTCATGAGAGATAGGGAAGCCACGAGTAAGGCCTTCTTCCATCTCTCTCTCTATCCCTTTTCCTTGCTCTTTCTGGCGACTGAGATGTGGGTCACGTCCTCATGGTTGCTTCCGGCCTCAGCCACTGTTCATGTTAGCTCAGACACCGCCACAGCCACTGTGAGGGGTGGCTGTGTGCGTCAATTAGTGTGTGTGTGTGTGTGTGAATATATTTCTTGGGATTTACGTGGTAAAGAATATCTCTTGGATAGGGAATCAGGAAGAAACTTATCACTGCCACCTACTACCACCGCTATGCCGCTTGCGGTGCTGCTGCCATCGCCAAACGCCACCAGGTGGGTGGTTGGATCCATTTGCAAGCAAGAAAGTGTGTGGGTGTATTTATTATGCTTTAGAGTGGGGTTTGTTTAGCTGTAAAATCGGGAATGGCCACCACCACCACCGTGAGGTGGTGGCTGCCGCCATGAGCCACCATTGTGTGTGTTTATATAGTTAGTGTGTGTGTGTGTGTGTTTACTCTTGGTTAAGGCATTGTAAGCTGTAAATAGCTAAAGTATAATAAATTGAAAACCACCACCTTAGGGTGGTGGCTACCGCCACCGGCCGCCGTGTCGGGTGGCGGTGTGCTTGCCTCGTTGAGTTCGATTCGTTTAGGGTGCTTGAAACCCTAATGGGCCTTATAACCCCTAATGGACCCTAATTGACCTAATAAAACCCTAATGGGCTTAATGATTTTCAAGTGGGCCTAATAGGCCTAATAAAGCTCTAATTGATGTAAAATCCCAACAAAATGATAAATGGGCTAGTGTTTAGATTGGAAAACCCTAATGCCAATAAAACCCTAATTTGGGGAATTAATCGGGACACACGGGAATTATTTAATAACTTGAGATATTAAATAATAATCATTGGCAAAAATGAATCTAAGCAATATTGGACTTAATGGATTAAGTCCTTAGAGGGTTAAGCCCTTAATGGGTTAAGTGAGAAACACTTAACCCTAATCGTCATTTTATACGAAACCCTAATTTCACTTGGGTTTACTGTTAGGTCTTTCTATTGGTCCTTGATGATTAGGTTGCTAAATGGGCCATCCAAGATCAAGCAAATGGACCATAATAATTAACGGGCTTTGGGGTAAGGTCCATGTAAGGGGTTTGGGCCCAATTTGGAAAATTGGGCCACAGATGGGGTTTTGTTTGGGCCTTAATGATTATATGATGCTGGTCCTTAGAATAAGACCATGTAAAGGCTTAGGCCCAATTTCGAAAATTAGGCCATATGTTGGGCTTTGATTCCTAGTTGACTTTGGGCCTATGGATTTAGGCCTTGGGTTTGAATAAGTCGAGCTTGGGGGTTATGTAGAAATTATCCAAATTAGGTACTTATGGTTATGTAGTGGAGCCCAATTGTTAATTGGGTATTGTTTGATGTTGATAGTTCGGGAATCTTTCATCCAGCAGCTGGGGTTGACTCTGCGGGACTTTAGCAATGTGGGATTGAGTCTGCGGGACTTCAGCAATGCTAGGTGAGTCTCCTCACCATACCAATGGGTCTAAGGCACCAAGGCCAGCCCATTCAGTTAGTTATAGTGTTTATTGTAGATTCACTACGGATATGTCTGGTATGCAATGTACTATGCTAGTGACTATGTGATATGTTATTGACTATGTGGTATGTGGTATGCTAGTTATCTTTGTGATACTTGCATGGAAGACCATGGGGGAGCCCATGGCACCTGGATGTAAGACCATGTGGAGAGCCCATGGAACTTAGGTGTAAGCCTACGACATCCGTAAATGTTTATATGTATGACTATGTAATTGATATGATTATCTGATTGATATGGTTTATGTACCTGTTATAGCTAATGTGGATTATGTGGTTATGAGGATTGTGTGGGGTATGCTCTGAGGAACTCATTAAGCTTCATGCTTACGGTTTTCAGTTTTGGTTTCAAGTACTTCATTTTCAAAGGAAAGGAGTCGGCTCGATCGGAGTGCATCACACTATGTTTTCCACACAGGAGATCTTTGGGATTACACTCTGATATTATTTTATCATGACATGCTTGATTATTGACACACTGATTTTGACATAAGATATTATGATGACTGTTTTATACTGATGGTTTTATGTAATAACTCGATTAAAACGAAATTTTTACCCATGATTTTTGGGTCGTTACAGTGTCCCCGACAGCGGCGCCAATTTGTTAACACGCTGTCGCACACGTATTAAGCAGATAAATTTATCACCGCTGGTTGCACTAAAAATATGGCACAAGGAAGCAGGGTCGAATCCTCAGGGACACAGCCTATAAGTCAATGCCTTTTTGCATTAGGCACAATCTAGCGAAGACAAAAATTCTTAAAAGGGGGTTTTAATTAAACACTAAAACTAAAAATGCAGTGATATTAAATTAAACGAAAATCAATATAAAAAAACAATTTCAGTTCTGCTACGAATTTCCTAATCATGTAACTGATCCAGATCTGATTATTTGATATGCGTTCTATCTAAGTTGGTATTGAGAAAAACTAACAAGCTCTAGTAATTTCTCTTTTACCTAAACTAGTTAATCAAAACAAGTTCTTTAATTAAACCTATCTTTTTACTGTCTAATCAAACAAGCTCTTAATTAAGATCAAAAAAGTTGCATTAAGTTCTTTGTAAAATTCCCAGCAATATCCAATACTTCTCATAAGCTCGGAAGCGTAAAGATATGATTTTTACAGTTTATAATAATGTCAAATCCCAAAAACGGAACCGATTTATTACTTATTACTTATTACTAGTTGACAAGAATAATTACGTTTTCTATAAGTGATTAACTGGAATGATAAAGCCCTAGCTAGGTAATCAGACTAACAAGAATCAAAATCAAACATTCATTAAGAACAAAACTGAAGAATCTAGATAAAAACACAAAAAAAAAAATCTAATGATCAATCACATGAAAAGTAATTGTGTTTGCAGAACTGAAAACTAGGGTTTTAGCCAGACATGGCTAAAATCTAATAAAAAGAAATGGAAAGAGACATCAAACAACTAATCTTACTAATCTACTTGAAGGACATGATCCATAGTCTTAAGATCTTCAGAAATCGTTGAAATCGGAGAAGAAACGCCTCCAAAATCATATTTTCGTCGTCGGCGAGTTCAAGAACGAACTCGGCGAGTTAGTTGAAGATAGTAAAAAGGTGTTGTTAAAGGTGAACTTGTCGAGCTCTTTCTAGACTCGACGAGCAAGGACGAGATTATGGTTGTAAGGGGACGAGGGGACTCCGCGAGTTGGTGGACCAATTCGGCGAGTCGAGTCAATCAAAGTTGACTTTGGCCAAGGTTTGACCTTGACTTTGACTTGGATTTAGGTTGACCTTTGTAAGGGTTATGAGTATGTAATAGTAATCGAGAAATTTCGTTGTGTAGGGATTGATGAGTAGAGACGAGTTGATTACCGTGCCGAGGACTATGCAGATACTACACTACATCGAGGTGAGTTACCTTCCAGTAGAAATGGGTCTAAGGCCACAATGTCGGCCTATCATCAGGAGTTTCTTGATAGCTGATTGTCTTTGTGATAATTATGTAGGTTGCTATTATCTTTTATGATTTATATGCTTGCATGATATGACGTTATGTGATAGTGGTAGTCGGGGGAAATAGTCCCTGACTACCGGTTGATAGGGAAAAAGGGGTAGCCTAGTACCCAACTATGCAAGACAGTATGTTTATGTTATGTGATGTTATTATATGGTAGTGGTAGGGGTGAGATAGTCCCCGTAATCGGTTGAGATACACCGGAGGGTAGGTCGGGCACCCAGATATGCCTGACAGGGTAGGTCAGGCACCCAGATATGCCTGACAGGGTAGGATGGGCACCCTGATATGCCTGGCAGTATGTGGTTTGTATAGTATGTGGTATGATGGGGGAACTCACTAAGCTTCGCGCTAACAGTTTTTAGTTTTGTTTTAGGTACATCTTCAGTGAAGGGGAAAGAGTCGGCGCGGTAGCTGCACATCATGTTGAGAGAAAAAACTTGAGACACACTTGAACAAACGTTAGAACAAGTATGATTACGGAATTAGTTAATCTCAAAGGATCTAAAAGCTCAACAATAATAAGTTAATATGTTAGATGGTTAGATAGTTGCAGAAATATAAAGAAACATAGATGACAGCAAGTGATATATCAAATAAAAACATAAGTTGATTCATAACATGGAATGCATTCAAACCAAGTTAGTGAGTGAGATCAATCTTAGTTATAAAGTAACGAATGACTTGCTCCGAAGAAAAGTATTAATCAGTTGTGTTCGAGAGGATTTTAGAGAGTAAGAAAGATATGAGATGCGTAAAGATAACTTGAAGATAATTAAGATTTAGAGATGAGTAAGAAGAGATCTGTATTGATAGATAAAGCGTAGTCTCTATTTACAGAGACTAAAGAGATACAATAGATTTACTCTCTAAGAGTAGCCATGCAAGGCATACTGGACACTAGAGAGTATTACAAGAGATAGATACAAAATAGACTAAGTACAAAAAGAAAGACTGTAGTAGCTTTAGATGACTTCGGATGTGATCGCTGAAGAAGCTTGACTGCGGAGAGATGTAGACTGCAATAGACAAAATTAAGAGGATCACTTCATGTATCAACAATTTCCCCCTAAGTGACCTCTAATTTTCTTCACTTATCAAGTTTAAAGAACTTGATTAGGATCCACCAAAACTTCCTGACATTTTCCAACCAGGTGATCCTTCTTAAAATCTCGAACTTGACTTCGGCAGTTGTATGCTTCGACTTTTCCACTGTGGTTCGACAGATTTCAAGTTGTTTCTTCGTGAGGCAGTTCATGGAAGCCATGGAGATGAAGTACTTGACTTGATCAGTCTTCCTTTTGAAGATGACTCCAAGTTCAGGTTTGTAGCACCAAGGGATCTTTCCTCATAGCCTTTGATTGGCATCGGTGTGGGATCAAGAGGAGGTATATCAATCTTTTTGGCAATGATTGGGTGGATCTCCACATCGATCTTTGCAAAGTCACACACAGTTTCTTTCAGATAAGTACTTGCCCTTTCAAGTGTTATCCTCATCTTCGAATATTTTTCACACTTATTCTGGAACACCTTTGCTATCAGGAAGACTTCTTCTGGGTTCATGCAGGGGAAGTCAGCTTGGGTGTGGACATAGTCCTGATTCCTTCTTGTTAGTGTGTATTGCACAACATTCGCCTTCATAAATTTGTGAGGTTTGAAGTTCTTGACTGCTGAAGGTCTGTCGTTGGACCAGATCTTCTCAATGGGAGACGCATACTTGGCATAAAATTGGTTAAGTCTCTCGAACTCCATTGGCAGTCTCTTGTGATCAGGAAGGTTGCGGTCAAACTGCTAAAATACAGTGAAGTATTTAGCATTTGGGGAGATAGGGACATCCCAGTATCCATCTGAAGGAGGTTCAACATATGTGACGTATGGTTTGTAGTCGTCATCAAGAAGTCTGCGGTGGGGATTGATCCATGAGTTTATTAAGGATTCATCCATCACAGTGTCAAATCCATACTCTCTCTAAATGAGCTCTGTAAGTTTAGCTGCTTTCCAGTCAACTTTCTTCTGCTTAGTTACAGGGGAGTCATTTGAGCTTGGAGAGGACATGTGATCTGCCAGATTCTTGAAGTGTGGGGGAGTTTCAGGTCTTTCAGGGGAAGGAATGATTTTGTGTTGCGGTGGTGGAGAGTGGTGTTGCGGTGAAAGGATTTTCTGAGAAGCGGTGTTGGAATGATGTTCTTCTTCATAGTCTTCTTCTCGATGGTCTTCTCCTACACTTCCCCCTCTTGAGGAGTTCAAAACTGGAGCCTCCTCAAGCCATTGTTTAAGGCCATCAACTTTAGCACAAACTTCCTAGAACTGGGCTTTGAGAAACTCAGCCAGTTGTTGATTGTCAGGAATAGTGGTGTTGAAGAGCATTCGATGTATCTCCTTTGTTAATTGGAGAATTTCGGAGCCATGGAAGTTTGATGACAGTGAACGTTGGAGTTTATTGATGGTTGTGTGGAGAACTGAGATAGTGGACTCATATGCAGTGTGAGTCTCATCTATCAGTTTCTGAGACAGAGAAGATTGATCTGCAATGGCTACCTGCAAATTGTCCATTATTGCAGATACCTCAGATATAAGGCGCTCCGTAGCAGCGATAAACTCCTTGTGATTTGCTTGACGATTGTTGTCAAGGGACCTTATCCCCATTTCAACTTTGAGAGAAGTTCTCTCAGCAGCCATTCATTCCCTTGCTTCCAGTCGTTCACTCCTTTCGATTAAGGACTGTGGCACAAGATTGTCGTCAGATTGCAATTGAGTAGACTTTACTGCGGCCAGGATTTGATCAACCTTGGATTGAAGATTGAGAAATTCTTTTCTTGAGACGACCATCTTTTTCTTCTTTTTCTTCTCCTTTAGCTTGGAGTTTGAGTGCTGAGAGCCACTCGGTTCTTCTTCTTCAACATACATCATGAGGTCATTATCCGAAGGACTTGGCTGATTGACCTCTTAAAGATCAACATCGTCAAAACCGAAGGTGGGAGTTGAACTAACTTCGATTTCGGTGCCTGCATCTTGGGAGTCTTTGGCAGTTAGAGATGGAGGAGGCTTTGAGAGAGTTTGATCAGTAGTCGCCTCTTGATCCTTGCGGATGGTATCATCCATGTTATCCATCAGGGCATGGACTTTGCAGAAAGTAGCTACAATATTGGCATTGTTGATTGCGTCTGCCCAATACTTAGCCACAGAGAGAATTTCTTGTTGTTTCTGCTGAAGCTAATTTGTTTGTCTTGCTTTTCTTGCTTGGAATGCCCTACGGAAAGTGACATATTTCTTGGCTTCGACTTCGTTGGATTGTTGATACTTACTCCATGATTCGTTCAAGTCAATGTCGTCAATTCCTTGAAAGCGCACCGAGGTGTCCCACAGGTTCATGGATCCATGCACAATTGTGCTCGCCGTGCCTAAACCACTTATTACCGATGTAAGCAGAGTAGGATTTCATGAGCTTCCTCGGTCTCCTTGACCTAAAGTCAAGTCTGGCCTCGTCTCAGTTCTAGCAAAGGCTGAAGAATCGCATTGCGGTTGGGATGGTGTTTGAAGTGTTTGGGTGACAGACAAAAGAATGGAGTGCAACTCCTCAGGGGAAAAGAAATGAAGACGGGAAGCCCTGGAGACCTTAGGGCAGGAGCCTGAGCCATCCTCTTGGGATTGACCTAGGGGGAGTCTCCTCGTTGTGGTGAATCAGACGTACTGCTTGCGCCTAAGTGGTATAGGATGGTTGTTTCGAATGGATGTACGGCCATCCCAAGGTCTATCGGAGCCTATTGAGAGGTTGAGGTATCAGTCCGGTCACGCATATGGCTAGTGGGATCGGATTTGCGTTTCTTGAGGATTGCAATGGGTTTATCATCCTCATCAGAGTCACTGCTGGAGATACGTCTGCTTGGTTCGACTATGGTTATGACTGGTGGAGTTTTTCTTTTCTTGGAGGGATTAGATTGCTTGGAAGCATCCTTTTTAGGAGTTCCTTGTTTCTTGGTGTTGCGGGGGCCTTGACGACAGAGACTAGCTACTTGTGTCTTTGGGATAAGGAAATCTTGGAAAGAGTTGTGGAAGATGGGACTGTAATACTAGTGGGATCAAGAACTGCAGATTGAGTTGGAAGAGGCAGGGTAGGAAGGTATGAGGCAATACCTTCTGTAGCCTCAATGTCATCTGAGACATCAGCAGTCTCAAGACCGAGGGTAGAAAGAATGTGAGTGGGTAGTCTTCTTATTGGTCCCAAAACAGTCTGATCAGAGGAAGGATTGTACCTTTTAAGATCCTTGGTTATAAATAAGTTGATGTCGTTGCCCATGCTGATTCTTGTATCTGCATGGAGGTCGGAGATGCAGAGAGACCAAAACCTTTCAAAGGTGAGTTCGGTAGGGTTCTCTCATGGGATTTCTTTTGGAAAGTACTGCAAAAAATCAACCCATAGGATCTGGCCGTAGTTGACGTCATGCCCTATGAAGATGCTCCATACGAGTTCTAGGAGTTTTAGTCCCATGTTGTCTGTGCTTCCGGTTCTGCCGGATAGACTGCGGATGATGAAGTGACAGACGAATCGCCAGACCGCAGGCAACTGGTTTTTCTTGAATTCCCCAATTGCTTTGATTTTCTTATGGTATCCTATTTGGTAAAGCGCAGACAATATATCCGCCATTGATGGAGTAAAAACCTTGATGGATGGATGAACAAGGAGGTTTATTTAAGTGAGAACTTTCTCCTAGGTCAAGATGACCAGAGAATCGTTGACTAGATTGAGATGCACTTCTTGAAGATTCTCAAGTGGTCGATAGGCTGAAAAAGCACACTTGAAGTGGGTTGAGAGAGGAACAACATCGTTGAATGAATCCAAGGGTCCAAACAGTGGGTGATTGGACAAGAACTTGATCATCAGTTTTGTGGGGGCATTGTAGGAAGAGTGTTCTTCAAACACGACTCTGAAATTGCTTGAGGTAATTGTTGGTGTGAGATGTCTTGATGCAGAGTCTGAACCAGTGGGGTTCACTAATCCAGATGCCTTGGTAGGTTTCTTGGATACACCGGATTTCACCATTGTTGTTTTTTTAAGAAGATTTGAAGAAAGGAAATTAGAATGCAAGAGAAAGGTTTATGGTTTAGAAATCGTAAACTTTTATTTGTGGAGAAGAAAAGGATTTTATAGTGGCTTAAGGGAGCGGGAAACGTTTTTGCACTAAGTGACTTTGGGTAAAAACGTTTGGGGTTTATTTTGAATTAATAGCATTAATCTCAGCCACAGATTAAGAAAAGAGGGATTAAATCTGAATTTGGGGTTTACCAAAAAAAAGTTTGCATGTAATGAAATGTCATATTTGTGACCAGATCTGGTGAACGTGTGATGAGAGTAAGATCAATCCGTTGGGTAAAGGGAAGTTGTAATGGATTTGATGTTTTGGGGTAATAGGAAGAGACATATTGAAAGGATTTGATTTGGAAAATCTTTCTTTTTGTCATCAATAAATAGCACACCATGTTTTTTTTTGTTTTTCAAAAGAATGTAACAATCTGAAAATCAATTAAAGTAACTGCAGATATACACTTCATTGCGGATGGATCATAGGTCGTCGGATGGATGACTGCGGTAGATGAACTGAGATGAACACTTTGAGCAAAGATTAGTAATAACAAACAATAAGGACCATTACAGTATAATTATGATATATGGTTGTGGTACATAAAATATACCAAAACCATCTAACATAAATAACTTCAACTAGAACCGCAACGGAGACCAAGAATGGTCCGCGGTACCTATCGATTCAAAAAGAATTGTGGGTCCGGATTCATCATTCCTAACATTTGTAAGAAAGTGTTGAGTTTTGTAGAGTCAATTACCTTTGTAAATGCATCAACAATCTCTTCATGAGTATGGACAAATATTAGTTAAATGTTACCTTTCAGGTTGTGGTCTTTGATGATGTGATACCGTAGTTCAATATGCTTGGTCTTGGAGTGCTGAATAGGATTGTGAGAAATCGCTATGGCACTTTCAGAGTCATAATAGATTGGTATCTGCAGAATTCTGTATCCGTAGTCTAGCAGTTGTGTTTTCATCCATAAGACTTGAGAGCAACAGCTCGACGCGGCCACATATTCAGCTTCTACGGTAGACAATGATACACAGTTTTGTTTCCTTGAGGACCAGTTGACTAGTCTTCCACCCAGAAATTGACATCCACTTGAGGTGCATTTAGGATCAAGTTTGCATCCGACATGATTCTGTAAATGCTTGAAGACTGAAATCATTTCCTGCGAGGTACCATAATCTAAGAGATTTGCTTCCTTTTAAGTACCGTAGGATTTGTTTGGCTGCGTTCATATGAGACACTTTTGGGTCAGCCTGGTACCTTGCGCATACACCCGTTGCAAAGACTATATTCGGTCGGCTAGCAATGAGGTTTATTTTAGAGCCAATGATACCTTTATAAGACTTGTGATCAACAGATTCACCTGAGTGATCAGCATAAATCTTATAATTGAAGGCCATGGGGACCTTAGCCGAAGAACAATTATCCATTGAATATTTCTTCAATAGTTATGAGGTGTATTTTTCTTGATGAATGAATATCCCTTGAGGGACTTGTTTCACTTGAAGTCCTAGAAAGAAATTAATCTCTCTCTATTCATGCTCATTTGGAACTTGTTGGTCATGAGCTTAGCAAATTCATCCACCATCTTTTGATCAGTTGAGCCAAAAATAATATCATCCACATATATTCGTACAAGCATTAGATGATCAACATTTGCTTTTCGAAATAATGTGGGATCAATCACTCCTTGTTTGTAACCTGAAGAGACAAGAAATTCAGAGAGAGTCTCATATCATGCTCTAGGGGCTTGTTTTAGACCGTAGACTGCTTTTTCAAGCTTGTAGCAATGGTTTGGGAATTCAATACTTTCCAAAACCGAAGGTTGATGAAGATAAACCTCTTCTTTTAATTCCCCACTGAGAAAAGCACTTTTCACATCCATTTGATGAACCTTGATGTTTTTGTGTGTTGCGTATGCTAAGAAGATCCGGATAGCTTCCATTCGTGCTACCGGAGCATACGTTTAATCATAGTCAATGCCTTTAAGTTGACTATATCCCTTGGCAACTAGTCTTGCCTTGTTTCTAAGGACCGCACCAGATTCATCTAACTTATTCTTCAAAACCCATCTTGTGCCAACCACTGTGTGGCCTTGCGGTTTTGGAACGAGCTGCCATACCTTGTTCCTTTTGAATTCTTCTAGTTCTTCTTGCTTCGCGGAAATCCAATCTGGTTCAAGTAACTCTTCTTTGATCGATTGAGGTTCGAATGAGGATAAGAACACTGCATAGTGGCAGTGATCGGATAAGTCCTTGGATGATCGAGTCTGGATTACAGTGGATGGGTTGCCAATAATTTGACCTGGTGGGTGGTCTCTTGTCCATACATGTAGACGAGGTATCAGATGATCAGCAACTGCGATGGAGGGAATGTCTTGAATATCAGAAGTCTTTGCAGTTGGAGAGGGCAGTTCCCCCTGGACTTGAGAACATCCTGATGAAGTGTCTTGAACTGGGAAGGCATGATTAGATTTACCTTGGGCAGATGGCGAAGGTTCCCCCTGGAGTGTAGAAGGGAGTTCGCCTTGAACCTGCGAATGTTCCCCCTGGATTGCGGATGGGAGTGTGATAACTCTTGAGTCTGTTCTTGTGTCAATGTGTTTTACGTTTTCATCATCCGAATCCAAAGAAACGTTTTATGGTTGAAATTTTCTGATAATTGGAGCTTCATCTTCTGGTACTGGAACCTTGATGGTTGTTGTGTGGTCCGGAGTGGAGTTTTCACCCTCAACCGGCGAGGTGGAAGTATTTAGCGATACTTCTTCGGATACTGTTGGACCAGATACAGTTGCATGTTGTTGTTGAGCTTCTAGAGACACGAGAACTTCAGATAGCTTGGTTGTATCAACAGGATCAAAGAGATCATCATAGTTTATTTCAACTAGATTTAATGGACCCGAAGAGGCAGGAATATCACTTTCTAGAATTGCGGTGGTTTCAGTTGACGGAGCAGAGTTGTGGATGTGATAATCATCAAACTTTACATCTAAGCTTTCAATTATCAACCTTGTGCGTCTAATGAGAACTCGATAGGCAACTTTGTTAGTGGAGTAGCCAAGGAAAATGCCTTCATCAGACTTCGGTGCAAATTTATTGAGGTGATCTCTGTTGTTTATGACGAAGCCTCTACACCCAAAGATATGAAAGAATCGAACATTTGGCTTGCGGTTGTTAAGACCTTCATATGGTGTTTTGTTGAGACGTTTGCACACAATACTATGATTTTGAACAAAACAGGTTGTGGCCACTGCTTCGGCCCAAAAGTAGAGAGGAAGATTTTAAAAATTGAGCATAGATCTAGCAGCTTCTACTAGAGTGCGGTTTCTTCATTCTACTACGCCATTTTGTTGTAGTGTGTAAGGAGCTAAGAAGTTGTGTGTAATCCCTTTGGAAACCAAGAAACTATTTAGAAGATCATTAGTAAACTCGGTTCCATTGTCACGTCGGACACGCCTGACTAGTAACTTGATCTGAAGTTCAATTTCCTTGATGAAGTTGATCAACACCTGCGGTATTTCTGACTTGAGTCGAAGAAAGAAGACCCATGTGAAACTTGTGAAGTCATCCACAATAACCAGTATGTATCTTTTGTGATGAAGATTGGCTACGGTAGATGGATTGTAGAGATCAATGTGTAAAAGTTCTAATGGTTCAGAGATTGAGGAATCAATCACCCTGGGATGGCTTGCCTTGAATTTCTTTCCACATTTACATGCAGGACAGAGAGTATCATTGCTGAACTTGAGGATTGGAAGACCTTTGACTAGTTCTCCAGTGACCAAGTTGTTAATGTATCTGAAGATAAGATGAGCGAGCTTGCGGTGTCATAGCCAGCTCACTTCGGATACGGCTTTGGATAGAAAGCATAATTGTTGTTTGCCTATGATCAAAGATACATCCAGAGGGTACGTAGTACCTTCGGATCTGGACTTGATCAGACAAGTGCTTCTATCGCTTGTCATTTCATAGCAAAACTGGTCATCAAATTCAACACGATGGCCTGCTTTACATAGTTGACCAACACTGATGGGATTGTGTTTAAGGCCTTCTACATAAGCAACCTTTTGAATAGAGAAGTTTCCCATAGTGAGAACACTGTAACCTCAGATTATCCCATTAGCATTGTTCCCAAAAGTGACATTTCCTTTTGTTTTTTCTAAGGAAGGAGTTAATGAAGATGATTTGGCCTACTTGGATACAGTTGATCAAATGGATGTTATAGGAGGTATCCCTTTGACTGATACCAATTTGGAAGACTTTTCCAATGATGCTTAGCTTTGGTATTTGGAATATTAGGGGTGTTAATTTGGCCCCTAAGCAAAAAGAAATAAAAAATTTGATAAAGGAGAATAATTTGAGTCTTCTAGCTGTTCTTGAATCCCAAGTTTGTGCTAGTAAACTCGATGAGAAGTGTGATAAGATTTTTGGGTCTTGGAAGTGGGTTGCTAATAATAGAAATAAGGGAAATACTACACGTATTATTGTTGGATGGAATTCTAATTGGTTTGATGTTAACTTGATTGATCTTAATGATCAAGTTATACATTGTAAAATTAGTTTCCCTTCTAATAATAAGTATGTTTTTTGTTCCTTTGTTTATGCTGCTAATAATTATATTGATAGAAGAGTTTTATGGTCTTCGCTCAAGCATTTCAAAGATTTTGTTTGTGATGATCCTTGGATTATAGGAGGGGATTTCAATGTCATGCTTAATCTCAATGAAAGCACTGTCGGTTCTTTTAGGTTTTCTAGAGGCATGGAGGATTTTCATGATTGCATTAATTGTCTTGAAATTCAAGACATTAATTGTAATGGGCTGAATTATACTTGGAATCAAAAGCCTCGTGGAAAAAATGGCATTTTAAAGAAGCTGGATAGGGTCATGGGTAATTGTAGACTTTTTGATGATTTCCCTTCTCTTTATGATTCTTTTCTTCCTTATGGCATTTCTGATCATAGCCCTTTGGTTATTAAAATTCCCTTGAAGATGAAGTTCAAAGTTTTACCTTTCAAGTTTTCTAATGTTCTTACTAGCTGTCCGGAATTAAAGGTTTTGGTTGAATCCCACTGGAATGCTGAAATAAAAGGGATTAAAATGTTTCAATTGGTCCAAAAACTCAAAATTCTTAAAAAGCCTATCCGAAAGCTGTTAAGAATTCAGGGTCATTTGTCTGAAAAGGTTGATCACTGTCGTAAAGAACTTGAAGCTGTTCAAGCTGATCTTGATAAAGAACCGTTCAATTCTGAGCTTAGGGATTTGGAGGCTATTTTTCTTGTTGAGTTTAATAAAGCCTATGCTGAAGAGGAAAGTTTTTTAAAACAGAAAGCGAAAGTGGGATGGCTAAAGGAAGGAGATAGTAATTCTAAATATTTCCATAAAGTGGTCAAAGGCAAAATAATCAGAAACAATATCAAAGCTGTTATGAATGATGAAGGGAATTGGATTGAAGGTGAAGATGTGCCCAAAGTTTTTATTGAGTATTTTTCTAAATTTTTGGGGGCTGCGATTCCTTGTGCTGAGATCAATAATCCTCATTCTTTGTTTTCTAAAAAGCTTGATCTTGTGCAAGCTGTTGAAATGGTTAAGGTGGTTACTGATGAGGAAATTAAGAATGCGCTTTTCGATATTGATGATGATAAGGCTCCTGGGCCTGATGGTTTTTCTGCAAAATTTTTCAAGTCTATGTGGATTGTTGTTGGAAATGATTTTTGCCAAGCTGTCAAAGAATTTTTCTGCAACGGTCAGTTACTCAAAGAAGTTAATGCCACTGTTATTGCTTTAATTCCTAAGATTGATACTCCTGGGAAGGTGAGTGATTATAGGCCGATTTCTTGTTGTTCTGTTATTTATAAATGCATCAGTAAGATTATTGTTGGAAGAATTAGGAATCATTTGTGTTCTATTGTTTCTGACAATCAATCCGCTTTTATTCCTGGTCGTTCAATTGTTGATAATATTTTGTTATCGCAAGAGTTAGTCAAGGGGTACCATCGTGACAGAGGGTTTTCTCGATGTGATATGAAGGTGGACATTCAAAAGGCTTATGATACGGTTAACTGGTCCTTTCTTCAAGACATTCTTTTTTTCTTTGGATTTCATCCTGTTATGATCAAGTGGATAATGAGCTGTGTTAGTACTCCCTCTTACATGTTAAGTATTAATGGTACTTTTCATGGTTTTTTTGAGGGTAAGAGGGGTCTTAGACAGGGCTGTCCCCTCTCTCCCTATTTGTTTACTCTTGTCATGGAAATATTTAATTTGATAATTCAAAGAAGAATTCGCAATGAAAAGATGTTCAAATATCATTGGAGTTGTAAAAAGCAAAAAATCACTCACCTTTGTTTTGCGGATGACCTGATGATTTTCTGTCATGGAAATAAAGCTTCGGCTAGGGTGGTTAAAGAAGCACTTGACGAATTTGCAGGGGTGGCAGGGCTTTTACCGAATCTTGCTAAAAGTCACATTTTTTTCGGAAATGTTAAGGATAATATAAAGAATAAGATTCTTCGAACTCTTTCTTTTGTGGAAGGAAAGCTGCCAATGAGATATTTGGGATTACCTTTGATCTCCACAAGGCTCTTTATTAAATATTGCAAAAGACTTGTTGATAAAGTTAGGAAAAGAATTGGAGATTGGAAAAATAAGTTCCTTTCTTATGCTGGTAGATTGCAGCTTATCTCTTCAATTCTCTTTTCTCTTCCTGTGTACTGGGCCTCTAGTATGCTTATTCCTATTAGTACAATCAAGGAAATTGAAAAGATGATGAAGAATTTTTTATGGAACCATGATGAAACAAAAAAAGGAAGAGCTAAAGTGGCATGGTCGTCAATTTGCAAACCTGTGAATAAGGGAGGATTGGGTCTTAGAAGTCTTCGTGTTTGGAATAAGGCTATCTTATCTAAACGGATTTGGTTAATTATCTCTGAGGCTGATTCTATTTGGGTAAAATGGACCAAAATTAATCTTTTAAAAGGGAGAAGTTTTTGGGATATAGAGAAAAAGAATGGGCTTAGTTGGAGTTGGCGGAATCTCATTAAGCTAAAAGATGTGGTTCGTGTTCATTTCTGTAATAAAATTGGTGATGGAGCTAGAACTTTTATGTGGTTTGATGATTGGCATCCGCTGGGACCGTTCTCTTATGTTCTCTCTCCTAGAGAAATTTCGCAAGCTGGATTCAATATTTCTAATAAGGTCAAAGATGTTATGGTTGATGATTCTTGGTTTTGGCCAGGTGAATGGTGTGATCTAATTCCTCAGCTTAGGAATTTCAATCTTCCTGTTCTTGATTCTCTTATTTCTGATAAAGTTATGTGGAGGAATAAATCTGGGAAAATGTTTGAGTTTAGCATTAAAAAAGCATGTGAAGATCTTGCTGATTTTGGTCTGGATGTATCGTGGGTCCATTTGGTTTGGTTCAAGCATAGAATTCCAAGACACAGTTTTATATTGTGGCTTGCTATTCAGGAGAGACTCATGACACAGGATAGAATGAGATTTTGGGATAAGAATAAAAATCTTAATTGTGTTTTATGTAATGATCAGTCTGATTCGCACTCTCATCTGTTTTTTGAATGTCCCTTCTCTACATTTGTCTGGAAAGCTGTAATTGATAGAGTGGAGATTAAAATTAAATCCCATAGCTGGATGGAATTGATTGAAGAACTTCAGGGGCTGCTTAAGGGTAAAAGTATTCAAGTGTTCATTGTGAAAATTGCTTTTGCTGCTTCTGTTTATTATGTTTGGAAAGAAAGAAACATTAGGCTTTTTAGGAAAGGAAAGAATGAGGGGATGAAAGTTGTTTTGAATATTTTTGAAGATATCCGCCTCAAGCTTATTGGTCTCAAAAGTGAATTTTTGGGGTTTGATAATGAAGTTAAAAGGAAGTGGGGTGTTCCTATGGGAAAGGAGAATCATGATTTTTTGATGATTAAAGGATTTGACGGTTATGGGTTTAGCAATTTTCCTTTAAAAATTGCTTTGCTTGTCGGTTTGATCCCGATTTTCTGGAGGAATTTTCCTCTAGAAGTGGTTTTTCTCATGCAAATGGGTTTTATCCCCATTATTGGTTGTTTTCCTCCTTGGCAACTTGGAGTCTCCACCTCGGTGGTTGCCACTGCTAGTTTGATTAGCAAGTGGTGGGATAATTACCCATCAATACCAGGGATTGGGTACCTTTTCCTTAAACTGTACCACATTCAGGTTGGTTGTTTCCTTTGTTTACATAAAAACAACCACTTTTTATTGTATTGGAATGCTTGTATGGTTATTGCTATCCGGTTTATCCCGGATTTCATTGGTAGTTTTACCTTTGAAGTGGTTCTTTTCTTGATACAAATGGGTTTGATTCCCATTATTGGTTGTTTTCCTCCTTGGCAACTTGGAGTCTCCACTTCGGTGGGTGCCACTGCTAGTTCGATTAGCAAGTGGTGGGATAATCACCCGGTAATACCACGGATTGGGTACGTTTTCCTTAAACTGTACCACAAACAGGTTGGTTGTTTCCTTTGTCTTCATAAAAACAACCACTTTTGGATCCTTAGGGATTCTTATCTTGGTATTTGCTTTCTGGTTTATCCCAGAATTCATTGGAATTTTTCCTTTGAAGTGGTCAATTTTTTAAAGCAAATGGGTTTGATCCCCGTTAGTTGGAATCTTCTTCCTAGGCAACTAGGAATCTCCACTTTAGTGGGTGCCACTGCTAGTTCGATTAGCAAGTGGTGGGATTTTTACCCGTTAATACACTGGATTGGGTACGTTAACCTTAGACTGTACCACATTTGGGTTGGTTGTTTCCCTTGTTTTCATAAAAACAACCACTTTTGGATCGTTTTTTCATCTTGGTTTTACCAAGTTTTTAATGCAAACCGGTCTATCCCGGTTATCATTGGTAATTTTACCTTTGATGTGGATTTTGAAGGTTCAATTCTTAATTATTTAGGAATTAACCTTCAAGGGTATTTTTGGAATATTCCCATTAAAAAAGGAATTGACGGATTTTTCATCATTGGAGTGATTCTTAAGAAGAGTGTTAGCGGATTGGAATTTTATGACATTGAAGATTGTGGTTTTTTCGGTTCTATGAGCTCTTTTTTTGTTAGAAGATGGTTTACTCATCAAGGGCAATTTTGGAATTTTTGGTTTATTCCTTTGGAAGAATTTTTGAAGATTAATTGGAATTGTGTGTGCAAGAAAGAATTTGGAGAAAAGTTGAAGATTCTTTGGAAATGGTGGAATTTGATTGGTCATCCCGGTTTTAGCAACATACTTTCATGGAATTTGAAGATTTTTGCTTTAGCTAATGAGAATATCGGAAAATTTTTGGAAGATTTAATTGACAATTTTAGGAATTGTTTCAAGAATTTTGTGAAGGATATTGGGCTTATTTTTTGGAGCATATGGGTTTTTCAAGTAAAGATTGGAAAGAAGTTCAACAATTGGTTTTTGGAGATGGATGGAAAGTATTGCATGAAGAGTAAAGTTCAAAGTTCAAAGTTGATTGCTATTCTTGGATTTATTCCGGTTTGGAGAAGTTTGAAATTTTATGATGGTTTGATTGATTTGGTCAATGATTCTCTTGATTTGGAAGTTCCTTGGATGTTTTGTAAGATTGATATTATCCAAACCTTGGATTATTTGTTTGAGTATGAGGCCAATTTTTGGGATTTGGTTTGGTGGAGGTTTAATGGTTACTTGAAGATTGAAGATTTTGAAGATTTCACTAGATGGAAGATTTTTGATATGGAGCTAATTGTTTATTTCTTTGGAAGCTATGTTTGGTTTCATATTTTGCTTTGGAGTTGGACATGGAAGTGGATTGGTTGGTTTTTGTTAGATAGGTCTTTTTGTCCTTTTAAAAATTATTGTTTAGATTAGTTTTAGTTGTTTGTTAGGTTTTGTAGTTAGTTTTTTTGGGGGCGGTTGCCCTCTCTCCTTTTGTTATTTTTTTTTCTTTTCAATAAAATTTGCCAAGGGGTCTCCCCTTTTATCCAAAAAAAAAAAGTGACATTTCCACCTGTTGGGTCAAAAATATGGTTTATACTTTACTTTTCTGGGCATTGCATTTTTGTGTAATAATTGTGGATTTTCGGTCTAGTTTACGGCCGGGTTTACGGCCGTAAACACCTTACGGCCGTAAACTCATTTACGGCCCATATCCAACATGTATAAATAGAGGTGTTAGGGTGAGGAGTAAAGATGGATGAAATTGATGAACTAGAGAGTTTACGGCCAGAGAGAAACGAGAGTTTTATTTGTGTGTGAATCTTGTGTAAGGAATTTTATTCATATCATTAATTCAATCAAGATTCATCATATTCTTCTTCTTCTTCTCTTCTATTTTATTTTGCATCATTCGTTTGATTGGGATTCCGCACCATCAAACAGATTTGACTGATACACGGGCAGATTAGAGATTCACAATTAATATCAGAGCCAAGTTGTATCAGTAAAAAGGTTTTATTTTGTTTGGAATCGAATATTCTGTGTTTACGGTCCAAGCTTACGGCCGTAAACACCGAGTTCTTGGGCCGTAAACTCTATTTGGGGCATTATTTGATCTTATTTTCGAAATATTTTTGCGTTTTTGGATAGATCTCGCAAAAATAAGGGGGTTTTGTTCTTTGTGTTTTTCATAAAAAGAGGTTTTTGATCGAGTTTTGGAGCTTCAAAGTCGAATTTTCACGTAACCGGAAACTGTTTACGGCCGGAGGCGGCGGCATTGCGTTTACGGCTAGGGTTTCCGGTATTTACGGCTCGGCTCGGACATCGGCTCGGCTCGGTTTGCGGCTTGGAGATCGGCTCGGCTAGGGAGTGGACTACAGCAGCTTCAATTAAAAAAAAAAAAAGAGGCAACATTGGAGGCGTTGGGGTTCGAACCCGCGACCTTCAATTCCCAAACAAAGCTCCTTACCATCTCAGCTAACCAAATCCTTGTTTTATTCCTTCGAAAGTTTAAACTTAAACACTACCTGTCGCTTTCAAGTTTCGCCAATTTGACACTTTCTGCCCAAAAATTAAATTTCTTTTATTTTTTAAATTCCTTTTTCATCCAAATTAAAAAAATTAAAATAATAATAATTGTTTTTATTTTTTATTTTTTACTTTTTATTTTTAATTTTGACTTTTTATTTTAAATTTTGATTTTTAAACTTTGATTTTTTCGTTTAATTTTTAAAAATTTCAAATTTAACCTTTCGGTTTGATTTTTAAGTTTGACTTTTCAAGTTTAATTTTTTTTTAATTTTGACTTTTAAGGTTGTTTTAAAAAATAAATAAATAAATAAATAATAATAATAATAATAATAATAATAATAAAAATAATAATAAATAATAATAATAAAAAAAAACATTTTAAATTTGACATTTAATTTTTATTTTAGCTTCTAGTTTTTTTAATTAATTGATTTTAAGGTATACGAGGGAATTTGAAAACATGAAAGAGAGTCGTCAGGAGACGTTAAGACAAAATTTCAACTTTTTCGATTTTATCCCTGGAGAAACCCTGGAAGCTCAGTTGCAGCGATTTACCACACTCACTACTGAGATGAATATAGCCGGGATCTTATTGACCAAATCTGAGATAAACAATAGGCTATTGAATTCACTTCCAAAATCATGGGATATGGACGTGGCCATCATCAAGAAGACAAAAGATCTCAATCGTCTTAGTATTGCTGAAGTAATTGAAGAGCTTGACGCTTTAAAGAGTTCTGTAAACCTTCCGGTCAATGAAGTGTCATGTTCTCATTCATGTGAAGTTTCATGTTCTCAATCATGTGAAGACACGATTAAATTTCTTCGGGAACAAATTGATGTATTTAAAAGAGAAGTTGAGGACCTCAGATATGAAGGATATCAACTCAGGAAAGGACAGAAACCCCTGAAGGCTGAATTAGAAGCTAAAACCAAGGACTTTAGGAAACTTCAGGAAGACTACAGTAACAAATGTGAAAACTATGATTATGTAGTCAAACAAAATGCTGAGCTAGTGGCTGAAGTTGAATCTTTGAAAGGAAAGTTTGAAACTGCCAAACTTAATGTTAGAAAATATGATTTCTCAAGTGAGGTGGTTGCAAATATGATAGACCAAAGCATGCAGTTTAAAAGGAATCAACACAAGGGTCTAGGGTATGATAGTGTACCTCCTCCTTACAATCATAACTACACATCCATCCCTATGAAACAAGAAGAAATTGACAGGGAGGCACATCTTAAATACGGAAAACCAGCTGGATTTGTGTCAGGAGGAGTTATTAATGTTGAAAATATTGATGCTTCTATTACATGTGCAGGTAAAGTAGCAGAGGATGAGAACAAGGAGAGTTCTTCTAAACAAACAAACGACCCCCTAAACTCTAAATCTGTTGCTTCTAATCAACCTCCAATTGGTAAATATAGGCCACCATTTCAAGCTAAACAGAGTGCCTGTTGCAACTGTGCGTGTGGGAAAAGTAAGAGACAAGGCAAGGATACGCCACCAGGGGCAGGAAGAGATAACTTCACAGTGAAGAAAAAGACTTGCTTTCACTGTGGAACACCTGGACACATTGCCAGAAATTGTCCTAATCGCGCATATGTTCCCTACTATGCACAAGGCTGGCAGAACGCACCAAAAGGGAGATTTTTCAAAAGAAACCCCTCAAAGTCACGTTCAGACCATGATGACTGGAACGCGCAGAAGGCCAAGAATCAAACTCCAAAGGCCAAGAATCCGAATCCCAAGGGCAAGAAGGAAATGTCAGCCAACAAGCCCAGTTCAAGAGATACTACTGTGAAGCCAAGACCGGTTAGGTCAAAGTCATCTTGGCAGCCGGCTTCAAGTTCCAAATCAAGTGCCTAGGCACCCATCGGATCGAAAAAGAAATGGGTTAAACCCAACTACAAATGGGTTCCGAAGGCTCAAACTCCCAAATCTCCCAAATTTTCTAACGATTCTAATATTTCTATATCTTCTGTTTGTGATAAACAGGACATGTCATGGGAGAAAGTACCTTGCGTTGATGACAAAGGTCGACCCAGTTTCAAAATGGACTGGGTTCCAAAGGCCAACTGATCCTGCTCTGTGTCGGAGCAGCTATGGAGGCATATCATCAGACTTCGATTTGTTGGTAGTGGTTGTTCCAGGCACATGATAGGAGGCATCTCTCAACTATACAGCACTCATAACTTTGTTTGAGAGTATGTGTCCTTTGCGGGAAAGGAAAGAAAAGGAAGAAAAGAAGGGATCACATGGGGTTAGTGCTTAATGACATGAAGAATTTTCGGATTTGTTCTGAGATTATGCGTGCTGTTCTCAGACCTTCTGGATGCAGATTCAATCGGTGAATTACGGTTTGCGTTTTCTTCTCTATACTCCTAAGTTTTTCTTAACCTGATTCGCTTTAAAGACTAATTTTTGTTTTAGGATAGTTTAAATTTGCGCATTTACTTTCGTTTCTCTCCTATGCACAAATTTAGGGGGAGAAATAAAAACAAAACAAAAATTAGAAAAATTCAAAATTCCAAAAAAATCAGAAAATCAGAAAATAAAAAATATATGTTGGTTATGAAATCTGCTTGAGGGAGTTGTTTTGGGAAGTGATATTATCTAGTGATAACAGGCAATCTCAGTCTGCATAACGTACCCGAAGTTGAAGGGTCTATGCTCTGACTTGATGCGTCGGTAGGCACGAAAAATTTTAAATGGACTTGACTAGGGAGATTTGAACTTAGGAAATTTATAGACTTGACAAATCTTGACCTAGTTAGATCCATTCAGCCTGACAATACGACGCTCGGATAGGTTGAGCAGGGAGATATATATGGGAATCTACTCGTCACATTAATTGAACCCGTACTTGGAACTGTGGTTTAACTTTTCCTCGATGTGCGGATTCTGTCCTTAATTTCGGTTGGATGGGGCGACTGGTAAATTCCGATAAATTAGTGTAAGTCCCTAAAATGCCCGTGTATCAGTCAGATCCGTTTGATGGTGCGGAATCCCAATCAAACGGATGATGCAAAATAAAATAGAAGAGAAGAAGAAGAAGAATATGATGAATCTTGATTGTATTAATGATATGAATGAAATTCCTTACACAAGATTCACACACAAATAAAAGCTCCTGTCTCTCTGGCCGTAAACTACTTCTGTTCAACAATCATCAATCTTTACTCCTCACCCTAACACCTCTATTTATACATGTTGGATATGGGCCGGAAACATATGGGCCGTAAATGAGTTTACGGCCGGAAGGTGTTTACGGCCGTAAACTCGGCCGTAAACTAGACCGAAAACTCCACAATTATTACACAAAAATACAATGCCCAGAAAAGTAAAGTATAAACCATATTTTTGACCCAACAATCTCCCCCTTGGTTTATAGCTTTCTTTTCTTAATGACCCAACAAGCTCCCCCTAAAAAGTAGCTGGCTCTTCTTGTCAATCTTCAATGGGAGCTTGGCTTCAGCTTTAACCTTCGATTTCTTCACAGCATCAGGATGAACATATGAATCTTCAAAGAATGACTTCATCTTGAGCACTTGAGGTTTTCTTCAGAATTTAGCATTGAACGCACATTGGGTGAGGAGGTTTTACGTATTGATTCTTGAAAGATAGTGCTTTCAGCTTGAGAATCTTCAGAGAGAACAAATCTTCTAGATCACTTCAGCAAGTTCATAGATAGCAGCAGACTGTTTGAGGAGGCTTCAATGCAATCCGTCACATAATCTTCAATTGCAGCTTCACCTTGCTTCTGGGGTTGAAGGATTGAATGTTGAAAGAATAATCTTCATTTCTTGCTCCTTCGAATGAGAATTCTTCGATGCTCACGGACGAGGCTTTGGCTCAGAAATCTTCAACACAAACTCCATGAGTCTTATCTATACCTGAAATCACTATTCAAGACAAAACAAAACTAAAAGAAAACTTAGCACACAAATTAAAACAGAAACAAAAATATTTTTGTAATTTTTTATTTTTCTGAACAAGAAATAAAACAGAAATAACACTATTTTTGGATTTTTAATTTTTCTAATTTTTCTTTGATTTTTGATTTTTTTTGATTTTTTTTTAATTTTCATTATTTTTAATTTTTTAATTCTCCCCTAATATTTAAATTAGAAGAAACTATGACAAATTTAACAAAAATAAAAATGATATCTAACTTTAAGAGTGATTTGGGATCAAAGTTTTTAGACAACCTTTATCCACTTGTCGGTACCTTCCATATTCACATCTTTATCTGGTCGATCGTCGGTATTGTTGTCCACTTAAACACGAAAAATTGTGACAAGTTTAGGACATACTATTTGTTACAAGACAAGGTGAACTTAAGTTCCTAAAAATTATATCTGATCCTAATTTCTTAGATACTATATCTTAAGGACCATTCATCTGACGACGACCAGGGATATTGTTGTCCACCTAAATTGAGCAGCGAGATCTACAGACAATCTGTATGAGTTCGATTTTTAGGTGTACTGGAACGTGTTTCCCGCTTCCTGATATGCCCCAGCCATCAAGAACTTCCAGAGTACTCCTTACACCGGGTGAGCAGACAACCATTCAGAGAGAGAAGAGATTCAAAATTCTATTGCTAACTACTTCAGAGGGGTTGAGAAGAAGAAGGTTGCATATGCTGTGTACCAGGTCGGATTAGAAGTCGCGCAAAGGAGACAGCATATGGCTAACAGATGAGAAGTATTTCACACATACATTTCACACACACACACACACACACACACACACATATATATATATATATATATATATATATATATATATATATATATATATATATATATATCCTGCAGAGAAATAGAGTTGCATATGTTGTGTACCAGGTCGGATTGGAAGTCACGCAAAGGAGACAACATATGACTAACAGACAGAAAGAAAGAAAACGATTTTCTACAGGCCTAATTTATCGGAATTTACCAGTCGCCCCATCCAACCGGAATTAAGGACAGAATCCGCACATCGAGGAAAAGTTAAACCACAGTTCCAAGTACGGGTTCAATTAATGTGACGAGTAGATTCCCATATATATCTCCCTGCTCAACCTATCCGAGCGTCGTATTGTCAGGCTGAATGGATCTAACTAGGTCAAGATTTGTCAAGTCTATAAATTTCCTAAGTTCAAATCTCCCTAGTCAAGTCCATTTAAAATTTTTCGTGCCTACCGACGCATCAAGTCAGAGCATAGACCCTTCAACTTCGGGTACGTTACGCAGACTTAGATTGCCTGTTATCACTAGATAATATCACTTCCCAAAACAACTCCCTCAAGCAGATTTCATAACCAACATATATTTTTTATTTTCTGATTTTCTGATTTTTTTGGAATTTTGAATTTTTCTAATTTTTGTTTTGTTTTTATTTCTCCCCCTAAATTTGTGCATAGGAGAGAAACGAAAGTAAATGCGCAAATTTAAACTATCCTAAAACAAAAATTAGTCTTTAAAGCGAATCAGGTTAAGAAAAACTTAGGAGTATAGAGAAGAAAACACAAACCGTAAGTCACCGATTGAATCTGCATCCAGAAGGTCTGAGAACAGCAAGCATAATCTCAGAACAGATCCGAAAATTCTTCATATCTTTAAGAATTAACCCCGTGTGATCCCTTCTTTCCTTCCTTCTTTCCTTTCCCGCAATGGACACATGCTCTCAAACAATGTTCTGAGTGTTGTACAGTTGAGAGATGTCCCCAATCATATGCCAGGAGCAGCCACTACCAACAAACCGAAGTATGATGATATGCCTCCATAGCTGCTCCGACACAGAGCGGGATCAGTTGGTCTTCGGAACCCAGTCCATTTTGAAACTGGGTCGACCTTTGTCATCCTTGCACAATACTCTCTCCCATGACATGTCCTGCTTATCACAAACAGAAGATGTAGAAACGTTAGAAGCATTAGGAGATTTGGGAGTTTGAGCCTTCGGAACCCATTTGTAGTTGGGTTTAACCCATTTCTTTTTCGATCCGATGGGTGCCTCGGCACTTGATTTGGAACTTGAAGCCGGCTGCCGAGATGACTTTGACCTAACCGGTCTTGGCTTCACAGTAGTATCTCTTGAACTGGGCTTGTTGGCTGACATTTCCTTCTTGCCCTTGGGATTTGAATTCTTAGCCTTCTGCGCGTTCCAGTCATCAATATCTGAACGTGACCTAGAGGGGTATCTTTTGAAGTGTCTCCCTCTTGACGCGTTCTGCCAGCCTTGTGCGTAGTAGGGAACATACGCGCGATTAGGACAATTTCTGGCAATGTGTCCAGGTGTTCCACAGTGAAAACATGTCCTTTTCTTCACTGTGGAGTTGTCTCTTCCTGCCCCTGGTGGCATATCCTTGCCTTGTCTCTTGTTGTGTCCATATGCACACTTGCGACAGGCACTTTGTTGCGCTGGAATTGAAGGCCTATATTTCTCAACGGCAGGTTTGTTAGAAGCATCCGAGTTCGAAGCAACAAATTTAGAGTTCAAGGAGTCATTGGTTTGTTCAGAAGAACTCTCCTTGTTCTCATCCTCTTCTACTTTACCTGCACATGTAACAGAAACATCAATATTTTCAACATTAATAACTCCTCCTGACACAAATCCAGCTGGTTTCCCGTATTTAAGATGTGCCTCCCTGTCAATTTCTTCTTGTTTCATAGGGATGGATGTGTAGTTATGATTGTAAGGCGGAGGTACGTTATCATACCCTAGACCCTTGTTTTGATTCCTTTTAAACTGCATGCTTTGGTCTATCATATTTGCAACCACCTCACTTGAGAAATCATATTTTCTAACATCAAGTTTGGCGGTTTCAAACTTTCCTTTCAAAGATTCAACATCAGCCACTAACTCAGCATTTTGTTTGACTACATAATCATAGTTTTCACATTTGTTACTATAGTCTTCCTGAAGTTTCTTAAAGTCCTTGGTTTTTGCTTCTAACTCAGCCTTCAGGGGTTTCTGTCGTTTCCTGAGTTGATATCCTTCATATCTCAGGTCCTCAACTTCTCTTTTAAATACATCAATTTGTTCCCGAAGAAATTTAATCGTGTCTTCACATGATTGAGAACATGAAACTTCACATGAATGAGAACATGACACTTCATTGACCGGAAGGTTTACAGAACTCTTTAAAGCGTCAAGCTCTTCAATTACTTCAGCAATACTAAGACGATTGAGATCTTTTGTCTTCTTGATGATGGCCACGTCCATATCCCATGATTTTGGAAGTGAATTCAATAGCCTATTGTTTATCTCAGATTTGGTCAAAAAGATCCCGGCTATATTCATCTCAGTAGTGAGTGTGGTAAATCGCTGCAACTGAGCTTCCAAGGTTTCTCCAGGGATAAAATCGAAAAAGTTGAAATTTTGTCTTAACGTCTCCTGACGACTCTCTTTCATGTTTTCAAATTCCTTGTAGACTTTAAAATCAATTAATTAAAATTAAAATGCCCCCCCCCCCCCTTTTTTTTATTATTATTTTTTATTTTTAAAAACAACCTTAAAAGTCAAATTTAAAAAAAAAAATTAAACTTGAAAAGTCAAACCGAAAAGCTAAATTTGAAATTTTAAAAGTTAAACAAAAAAGTCAAGGTTTAAAGTCAAAGGTCAAACTTGAAAGTCAAAATCAAAACTTGAAATAAAAAGTCAAAAATAAAATTAAAAAAAATTAAAATTAAAATTTATTTTATTATTATTATTATTATTATTATTTTTATTTTGGATGAAAAAAAGAATTTAAAATAAAAGGAATTGAGTTTTGGGGTTAAAAGTGTCAAAATTGCGAAACTTGAGTGCGACTGGAAGTGTTTAAGAATTAAAAACGGAAGGCTTGTAACAGGTTGTTCCTTTGTTCAACTGGTAAGGCGCATGGAAGAAGGATTTAATAGGCCCGGGTTCGATCCTTGCCAGACGCAAAGCTGCTCCTTCTTTTTTAATTGAAGCGCTGCTGTTGCTGCTTGCTGCTGTTTAGCCGGCTTCCCTAGCCGAGCCGTATACTTCCAATCCGAGCCGCAAACTCCGAGCTGCCACGTCCGAGTCGCAAGCCGCTGCCGAGCCGAGATCTCCGGAAACCCTAGCCGTAAACACAAACGCGCCGCCGGCCGTAAGCTCCGGCCGTAAACAGTTTCCGGTTACGTGAAAATTCGACTTTGAAGCTCCAAAACTCGATCAAAAACCTTTTTTTATGAAAAACACAAAGAACAAACCCTCCTTATTTTTGCGAGATCTATCCAAAAACGCAAAAATATTTCTAAAATAAGATCAAATAATGCCCCAAATAGAGTTTACGGCCCAAGAACTCGGTGTTTACGGCCGTAAGCTTGGACCGTAAACACAGAATATTCGATTCCAAACAAAATAAAACCTTTTTACTGATACAACTTGGCTCTGATACCAATTGTAAGTTCCTAAAATGCCCGTGTATTAGTCAGATCCGTTTGATGGTGCGGAATCCCAATCAAACGGATGATGCAAAATAAAATAGAAGAGAAGAAGAAGAAGAATATGATGAATCTTGATTGTATTAATAATATGAATGAAATTCCTTACACAAGATTCACACACAAATAAAAGCTCCTGTCTCTCTGGCCGTAAACTACTTCTGTTCAACAATCATCAATCTTTACTCCTCACCCTAACACCTCTATTTATACATGTTGGATATGGGCCGGAAACATATGGGCCGTAAATGAGTTTACGGCCGTAAGGTGTTTACGGCCGTAAACTCGGCCGTAAACTAGAACGAAAACTCCACAATTATTACACAAAAATACAATGCCCAGAAAAGTAAAGTATAAACCATATTTTTGACCCAACAATTAGGTCTGTAGAAAATCGTTTTCTTTCTTTCTGTCTGTTAGTCATATGTTGTCTCCTTTGCGCGACTTCTAATCCGACCTGGTACACAACATATGCAACTCCATTTCTCTGTAGGAAATATATATGTGCTTGAAATATATGTGTGAAATGTATGTGTGAAAAAACTTCTCATCTGTTAGCCATATGCTGTCTCCTTTGCGCGACTTCTAATCCGACCTGGTACACAGCATATGCAACCTTCTTCTTCTCAACCCCTCTGAAGTAGGTAGAAATAGAATTTTGTATCCCTTCTCTCTCTAAATGATTGTCTGCTCACCCGGTGTAAGGAGTACTCTGGAAGTTCTTGATGGCTGGGGCATATCAGGAAGCAGGAAACACGTTCCAGTACAATTAAAATTGAACAGTCAAAGATTGTCTATAGATCTCGCTGCTCAATTTAGGTGGACAACAATATCCCTGGTCGTCGTCAGATGAATGGTCCTTAAGATATAGTATCTAAGGAATTAGGATCAGATATAATTTTTAGGAACTTAAGTTCACTTTGTCTTGTAACAAGTAGTATGTCCTAAATAAGTCACAAATTTTTCGTGTTTAAGTGGACAACAATACCGACGATCGACCAGACAAAGATGTATGGAAGGTACCGACAAGTGGATAAAGGTTGTCTAAAAACTTTGATCCCAAATCTCTCTTAAAGTTAGATATCATTTTATTTTTGTTAAATCTATTATAGTTTCTTCTAATTTAAATATTAGGGGAGAGTTAAAAAAATTAAAAAAAAAAAAAATCAAAGAAAAAAAATCAAAAATTAAAAATCCAAAAATAGTGTTATTTCTGTTTTATTTCTTGTTCAGAAAAATCAAAAATCTAAAAATAGTTTTGTTTCTATTTTAATTTGTGTGCTAAGTTTTCTTTTAGTTTTGTTTTTGTCTTGAATAGTGATTTCAGGTATAGATAAGACTCATGGAGTTTGTGCTGAAGATTTCTGAGCCAAAGCCTCGTCCGTGAGCATCGAAGAATTCTCATTCGAAGGAGCAAGAAATGAAGATTATTCTTTCAACATTCAATCCTTCAACCCTAGAAGCAAGGTGAAGCTGCATTTGAAGATTATGTGACGGATTGCATTGAAGCCTCCTCAAACAGTCTGCTGCTATCTATGAACTTGCTGAAGTGATCTAGAAGATTTGTTCTCTCTGAAGATTCTCAAGCTGAAAGCACTATCTTTCAAGAATCAGTACGTAAAACCTCCTCACCCAATGTGCGTTCAATGCCAAATTCTGAAGAAAACCTCAAGTGCTCAAGATGAAGTCATTCTTTGAAGATTCATATGTTCATCCTGATGCTGTGAAGAAATCGAAGGTTAAAGCTGAAGCCAAGCTCCCATTGAAGATTGACAAAAAGAGCCAGCTACTTTTTAGGGGGAGCTTGTTGGGTCATTAAGAAAAGAAAGCTATAAACCAAGGGGGAGATTGTTGGGTCAAAAATATGGTTTATACTTTACTTTTCTGGGCATTGCATTTTTGTGTAATAATTGTGGAGTTTTCGGTCTAGTTTACGGCCGAGTTTACGGCCGTAAACACCTTACGGCCGTAAACTCATTTACGGCCCATATGTTTCTGGCCCATATCCAACATGTATAAATAGAGGTGTTAGGGTGAGGAGTAATGATGGATGAAATTGATGAACTAGAGAGTTTACGGCCAAAGAGAAACGAGAGTTTTATTTGTGTATGAATCTTGTGTAAGGAATTTTATTCATATCATTAATTCAATCAAGATTCATCATATTCTTCTTCTTCTTCTCTTCTATTTTATTTTGCATCATCCGTTTGATTGGGATTCCGCACCATCAAACGGATTTGACTGATACACGGGCAGATTAGGGATTTACACCACCGTTGCAAATTGGCCTGAAATCTTGAAGGTATTCTAACATTCTTGTCATGTGCAAGGAGTAGGCAATATCAATTAACCATTCTTCTTCTTGTTCCTCCTTGCACAAGGCTTGATAATTACACGGTTAGTTTAGGAATCCAAACTAGTTTGGAGCCCGGGACAATAGATGAGCTTCTGATTGATGCATGAAAAGAGGTTTTAAGGACTCGTTTCGTGTCAACTTTTAATCCTAGTCTTGGGTGTTTGTGAGTTTTTGAAGCGTAGTGCCTTTTTTAAAAGTTACGAGGTTTCTGAAAAAGGTCAGTTTTGACATGAGAAAACTTTTTCTGACAACTACATTGACATTGACATGCTGAAATTTTGTCATTTGTTTTGGCACTTTGTTTGGTCAACGGTCGGAAGGGTGTGGTTGATTTGTGACTGGTTTGAGGTTGGTAAGATTTGACACATGAACTATTGGATTTAGAAAAAGTTTGTCTTGAAGATGATGTTGCACGTGTAGACACTTTGGACCTATTCTTGGGATTTGGTACAATGCCTTTCCATTTGTTGAAACTTTGAGGTGACTTTAAAAGTGTTGGAGTGGGTAAGATACCCTTCCATTTTGGATCATCTGAGGAATAGATTTGAAAACCATTGTTTTGAAAAGACCTTTCTTTCTTTTAGGTTTTTTCAGATGAATTAGGAACGGATGTTGAAACTGCACATTCCTTTTTGCATGGTTTCTTGATGGGAGAGTTTTTTTGAAAGATAGTGAGCAAAAACAAACTTTTCTGAACTCTTAGATTTTGGAAATCTGATATGTCTTTTGTTTTTAGAAAAGATTAGTCGATTTGTGCCTCGAGATTGAATATCCTCTTTGAAAGCCTTTTTTGCTAAAGTTTTTGGAGATCCGCAGTCATTAGTGTTTAACTGCGGTTTCCTAGAAGCCTTTGAAAATTTTTGACACCGAGTGCTTGACTCATCAGAAATTGAAAATTCAGGATTTTAAGAACATTGACCTACTTCAAAAAAATTTATGGGTAGTTCATGGTGAATTGATTGAAGAGTTACAGAACCTTTGATTCTGGATTCTGGTAAGGAAGACTTAGCTACCATAGCGTAAGTCTGGGTTGTGACATGAATGGGATTTTTATGAGAATCATAACATCAGTGAGAGGTACTACGGTCTGAGGACAAGGGTGGAAAGTCCTGTGAGACTTCAGGACTTTTTATGACTATTTCTTTATCAACAATAGATGAGGTCTGAGAATTTGGACTGATTGTGCCATAGATAAGAGGTTGATCACATGTGTGATCCGAAGCCTTAGGAACAATTTCCTCAATGACACAATTATTACTTAGATTATGATGTCTACCGAAGTGTGTTCTAATATCTTCAGGGAAAAGTCTTGTCATTGACTAGAAAATGAAATTCTCGGTCCGGAGGGACATAAAGCCGATCTTTGTTAAACTGGGGTGAGGAATCCTCTGCGGTAGGATATCCATTGGACCAACCGTAATTATATGTATTGTCCACAGTTCCATTATTAACTAAATTTTCAATAGCTTCACTTTCATTGAACAATTTTTCTATTAAAAAATATAAATGTACAATCTCTCTCTGAGATAAATCTCTTTGGTTCAAAGCTATTTCTAGTTGGGTTTCACTCAACATTCTTGCATCTTTTTCTACTCTAAATCTCTTTCTAACATATCCATTTTGAGTCTTTTGTTGTCCAGTCGTCCTCTCACATGAAACATCTCTTGGGACGCTATGTTCTTCACATCTAAGGCTTTGTTGTAGTCTGAAAGGACGGCAGCACATGTGTCATTAAGATTGTCTATGAAAGGTTGACAGTCATGCATGTTACAGTTTAGAGTTCGGATCATGAGTTTTACCTGATCGACGATGCTTAGAGTTCCATCCTTTGCCATGTAGCATTAGTTCCTTTCTAGCTTCGTAGAGCCATCAATATCAGCAGTTGGTAGCATGCAGATCTTGCTATTCCCTTTGATGTTGCTGATGTTTTCTTTTTCATCTCCCGATGACCAAACTTGATGGTCTTTTTTAACATGAGCCACATACGCCCTAGCCTTTTCCCTTTCTTCCAGTTCTTGAGCCATACTAAGGTATAATGCGCTGTCTTTCACTATGTTGGCTTTGCAATCCTTTGCAAAATGATTCTCTTTGTTGCATTTGTGGCATATTACAACATCACTTTTGTTTTCTGAAGGGGTACCGGAGTCAGAGGTTTGTATGGACTGCAGTGTCTCCTTTGGTTGAGTACTTTGAGGTTGAGGTTGTGGGTGTGAACTTTTAGGATAATGAGAATGATTGTTTTGTGGATTGAAGCTACGATTAAATGGAGGTTTGTTGAATTGTTGATTATTGCGAAAAAAGTGAGGTGGTAGTCGGTTGAACTGTTTACTAACTAGAGAAATAGCCTTCTGAAATTCTTCTTCATCATCATACTCTGAGTCAGCTTCGTATGACTGTGGTGTAGTATCATACGAGGGAGATTAAGACTGGTTGTGAGGAGCTTGTGCTACAAGAGCAAGTGGTCCTCCGAAGTCAGCACAATCTTTAAGTACGGTGGATTCTTGTGCTTGCAATTCCCCATATAGCTTGTAAAGAGATAGGGAATGAATCTTTCTATCTCCTTGAACTATCATCTTAGCAGTAGTCCAATGTCTTCCTAACCCGTTGAGAAATTGAAGGTGTGTTTCATGGTTACTGCGGATGGTGCCAACATTTGATAAATTAGTAACAATTAGATTGAACCTTTTGAAGGAGTCCTCTAAACTTTCACCAGCATGAGCTTTGAAGTTGTTGAATTCATTGAGTGTAGTTGTGAGCATCTTATCTTGAGCTTGTTCTGAACCTTCATACAAGTTCTTGAGAACATCCCAAATCTCTTATATTGATTTGCAGTTTATGATAATGTCGAAGTTGTCAGGAGCAACTCCACAAGAGATTTCATAAAAAGCAACATCATCATTTCCCATTTTATCAACATCATCCTTGGTTGGACCGTTCAAGACTGGTTGTCCTCCTCCTAGTCTGGCTATGGCGCCATTGGTTTGAACAGGTGTAAGAACAGGGACATGTGGTCCTTCTTCAACAGATCGCCATACATCTCTACCAAGTCTCCATAAGTATCTTTCCATTCTTTGAGACCAGTGATGGTATTCATTTGCAACCAGTATTGGAGCTCAATTTGAACCACCAACACTGTTGGAAACGTTTAGAGAAAGTGCTTGTGACATTTTATTTTTTTGTTTAAAAAATGAGCTTCAGTGGTATAGAAGGCCCTTTGAAAAATCAGAGTTCCGCTTTTCAAAAAGCAACCACTATGGCTCTAATACCAATTGTTGAGAGAAAAAACTTGAGACACACTTGAACAAACGTTAGAAAAAGTATGATTGCGGAATCAGTTAATCTCAAAGGATCTAAAATCTCAACAATAATAAGTTAATATGTTAGATAGTTAGATAGTTAGTTGCAGAAATATAAAGAAACATAAATGACAACAGGTGATATCAAGTAAACACATAAGTTGATTCATAACATGGAATGCATTCAAACCAAGTTAGTGAGTCAGATCAATCTTAGTGATAAAGTCACAAAATGACTTGCTCCGAAGAGAAGTATTAATCAGTTGTGTTCGAGAGGATTTTAGAGAGTAAGAAATATATGATATGCGTAAAGATAACTTGAAGATATTTAAGACTTAGAGATGAGTAAGAAGAGATCTGTATTGATAGATAAAGCGTAGTCTCTATTTGTAGAGACTAAAGAGATACAATAGATTTACTCTCTAATAGTAGCCATGCAAGGCATACCGGACAATAGAGAGTATTACAAGAGATAGATACAAAATAGATTAAGTACAGAAAGAAAGACTGCGGTAGCTTTAGATGACTTCGGATGTGATCGCTGAAGAAACTTGGTTGCGGAGAGATGTAGACTGCGGTAGACAAAATTAAGAGGGTCACTTCATGTATCAACACATCACATGCACATCAGATTTCTGCACGATATGATTCATGGGATTGTACTCTGATTTTATTACTGTTCGATGTTTTATTTTGAGACATGTTCATGATGGCTTATGGATTGATATGATATTGACAATGTTTTCCGTAAACGATTTTATAAACTAATTAATTAAAAACAAAATTTTTGGACTCGAAATTTGGGATGTTACAAGTTGGTATCAGAGCCTTGGTTTGAGGGATTCGGACACACCTTCGAGGGTGTCTGGACTAAAATTGATGATCTGAAAGAGTTTTCACAAGAAAAATGTTTTTCCAAATAATAAAGTGAGAAGTTTTGAGTAAAAACGAGGCGTGTGATGTGTGCGACCGGCCGAGCTCAAGTAAGTTTTCCCCAATATACCCATACATGTTATGTTATGATATGATATGATTATGAGAACCGCATGCTAGATTAAAGCTAAGGATATAGGAAGGATGCCTTATATGCTTATTGCATATGTATGAGACCTGCATGCTAGATTAGGGCTAAGGATCTAGGAAGATGCCTAATATGCCTGCTATATGTGTTTTTGAGCACCAAGATGTTACTGATTAGTCAGTTATATGATAGCTTGGATAGAGTATGTCTGATTGGGTTACACAATGTCCGAATGTTGTTGCTTCGTGCTAATAGGAGTTCTAACTATCTTTAGTTAACAAATGAATGAATACATCACATTACATATTGCGGGGATTTAATAATTTCAGAAGGTTAGGTTTAGCCTTGTTTCACAGCTCTTGTCTAAGTCCCACCGTTGTAGGGTAGGACCTCTCATTCGAAGAATTTTCTGGTCTGAGTAATATGTAATGTTATTCATGAGATAGCTAGGTAAAGGTAGCAGGAACTTCTTATACGGATGATGGCGGATAGTGGATTGGAGAGTTACCCTAGGATGAGACTAGTAAAGAGTGCAACAGTAATAAAAGGGACTTGGTGAAGTGAAGGCAATCCTTGAGGAAAGTACGGATAGATGTGGAAGGTAGTATGGGCCTGTACTACTGAAAGCATAGGATCCGTACTCGGTTCAAGGAGGGTCGAGATAGAACCATGGAAATTTTTGAGTGTGTAAGACCTCTAGAGATGTTGTATGGTCCTGACATTTATGTGTTTTGTTTTAGAATGGTGATGATTACGCGTCACGGAGTAGGAGGATCGGGATCAAGTTTCGGTTCGGGATCAGGTTCGCGATCAGGTGTCGATCCAGTTGACAAAGGACTACGTGAGTTCATTACTTCTGAGATCACTAGAGGCATCCTTGAGGCGACCCCTGTTATCTTTGGGTCGATCAAAGAAGGGATCATAGAGCTGATGGAGGATTGCCTTAGGGCATTCCGAAGTGACATGGCATGTAGCCAATAAGGTCTGCGCACACTGTCCTTCAATGAAATCAGGGGGAGTGGTGCACCGGATTTCCATGGGTAGAAGGACTCCATCGTGGCCATGAGATGGATTGGAGACATCGAGTCTGCACAGTTAAATAGCTTCTGCCCTGAGGGTCGAAGGTTCGATTTGTTGCTGGATCTTTGAGGGATAGAGTTAGGGATTGGTGGGAGTCAGTTGGTAACTCTGTGGGGGCCTCGACTATTGAGGCTATGACCTGGTCAAACTTTGTGACTAGGTTCAAGGCGGAGTTTGTGCCGGCTGTGGAGCTTCAGCAGCTGGCCAGGGAGTTTCTCGATATGAGGTAGACTACGGAGAGGGTGGCGGAGATTACCGCCAAGTTTCGAGAGAGGGCCATGTTGGTGCCTCGGTGCGCGGGAGATCAGGAAATGCAGAAGACCCGCTACCATGATATGTTGAGAGCTGATATCAGGGAGCATGTCAGTTACTTAACATGCCCAACCCTGGAGTCCATGATTGCCAGGAAAAGGGAAAGGGAGATCGATATAGAGCACCTCCGCAAGATGAAGACGGAGACTGAGCAGGGTACAGGGGTTTTAGGGAAGAAACCCAAGGGATTTGACGCTAAGTCGAAGGGCCTTCGGTGCCGGAGCCACTGTGGGAAGTGCGACAAGCAACATGAGGGGGCATGTAGACTAGGGTCATCGGGCTGCTATAAGTGTGGCAAGACGGGGACTTCATCAGGGATTGTACCACCCCTGCGCCCACTATTCAGACATCAGAGTTGTTGTGTTTCCGCTGCAACCAGCGAGGCCATAAAAAGTCCAACTGCCTGAGATTGACAGCAGCAGCAGCGCCAGTGGTAGTGCTAGCTCCAACGACCCCACGGATCACTGATGGCCAGCAGGGCAAGACCGAGTCTTCAGTGGCGAGGATCCGAGCCTTCCAGTTGACTACCGAGGAGGCACGTGCCGCACCTGATGTGGTGACGGGTATGATTTCTTCTCCCTAGCTTTTATTTTATGTTGCTTATGATATTGATGTGCCATGTTATATGTTTTGTTTAGGATAGTTCCATGTGAACGGTATCCCAGTTTAGGTGTTGTTTGATTCGAGTGCTACCCGATCATTTGTCTCTCTTGCGCTTAGCAAGAGGTTCCCTGAGGCTTCGGGCAAGTTGGATTTCCCCTAGAGGTCGAGATTGCGGACGGTCGATCAGTGCGAGCATTAGAGGGTTTTAGGGATTGTGTTTTGAGGTTGTTCAAGGAGCGTTATTTTGGTAGACTTGGTTGCCATCCCATTGCACGAGAACAAGGTGATTATAGGCATGGATTGGCTGAGCCCCAATGGGACAGTGATAGACTGTGCGTAACAATTAGTGAGATTCAGGACCCCAGGTGGAGGAGAGTTGGTGATCTAGGGCGAGAGGCCACAACATGGACCAACATTATGTTTAGCAGCGAAGGCTAGGCGCTACCTTCAACAAGGTTGTATAGGGTATGTCACCTGCGTTTCGGATACCCGAGAGGTGGTTCAGGCGACGATGAGTAATTTGCCAGTGGTACGAGAGTATGTAGATGTATTCCCAGAGGAGCTGCCTGGGATACCTCCGGAGAGGCAGGTGGAGTTCAAGATCGACCTAGACCCTGGTACAGCTCTGATAGCCAAGATACCATATCGGTTGGCTCCTCCTGAGATATAGGATTTGTCTACACAGATGCAGGAACTGTTAGACAAACGATTCATCAGACCGAGCAGTTCGACCTAGGGAGCCCCAATGCTATTCGTAAAAAAGAAGGACGGGTCGCATCGGATGTGTATAGACTACCGGGAGCTGAATAAGGTAACGGTGAAGAATCGTTACCCACTTCCGAGGATAGATGACTTTTTTGATCAGCTGCAGGGAGCATCATGGTTCTCCAAGATCGATCTTTGTTTGGGTTACCATCAAATGAGATTCCGAGAAGAGAATGTGAAGAAGACAACATTTTAGACACGATATGGTCATTATGAGTTTGTGGTGATGGCTTTTCGGCTCACCAATGCTCCCATCGCGTTCGAGGACCTCATGAACCGCATGTGCAGACCGATGTTGGATCGGTCTGTGATAGTTTTCATTAATGACATCTTGGTTTATTCCAATACACGGGAGCAGCATGAGGAGCACATGCGAGAGGTGTTGGATGACCTGAGGAGGGAGAGCTTGTATGACAAGTTCTCCAAGTGCTAGTTCTGGTTGCGTGTGGTGCAGTTTCTTGGGCACCTTGTCAACCAGAACGAGATTTTGGTTGACCCAGCCAAGGTGGAGGCCATGATGAGATGGGAGGTTCCAAAGTCTCCATCTAAGATTCAGATTTTCCTGGGATTAGCCGGCTACTATCAGAGATTCATCCATGATTTTTCCAAAATAGCCGTACCCTTGACCCGGCTGACGAAGAAAGTCGTTGTATTTTGTTAGGGGCCTAAGCAGCAAGCCGCATTCGAGACACTTAGACAGAGATTGTGCGAGGCGCCAATCTTAGCCCTGCTAGAGGGCGTGGAGGATTTGGTTGTGTATTGCAATGTGTCCATCTCAGGTTTGGGCACGGTATTGATGCAAAGGGGGAATGTTATCGCCTATGCTTCGAGGCAGCTAAAGCCTCATGAGGCGAACTATCTGTCACATGACTTGGAGTTGGGGGTAGTTATTTTCACCCTCAAGATTTGGCATCATTACCTCTTTGGGGTCCGCTGTATCATCTACACGGACCATAAAAGTTTGAGGTACCTTATGGATCTTCCGAATCTAAACATGAGGCAGCGTCAGTGGATTGATGTGGTGAAGGATTACGATTGTGAGATACTCTACCACCCGGGGAAGGCCAATGTCATGGCTGATGCACTTAGTTGCAAGGGTGCGCCAATCAGAGATATTTGCTTGAGGATGAAGGCGGTGACTCTGCTGTTGGGCGGATTCGAGAGGCCCAGGAGGAGGCCATGAAGGAGGAACATCGTAAGAGTGAGGCCATTGTGGGCCAGGTTACCTCCTTAGATTATGACAACCATGGATTTTTATCCTAAATCGTAGAGTATGGGTCCCATATCATGGAGGTGTGCGCCAGATATTGATGGAGAAGGCACACAAATCCAGGTTTTCTATTCATCCCGGGGCGACGAAGATGTATAAGGATCTTCGTCTTGATTATTGGTGACCCTGCATGAAGACGGATGTGGCTTTCTGCGTTGAGAGATGCCTAACCTGTAGGAAGGTTAAGGCCGAGCACTAAAGGCCTCACGGCACGACCCAGCCGTTGGATATTCCGTTGTGGAAATGGGAAGATATCACTATGGACTGCATTACAAAGCTTCCCATGACTTCACAGGGAATGGATTCGATCTAGGTCATCGTGGATCGGTTGACCAAGAGTGCCCATTTCATACCGATCCAGGAGAGCATCTCGGCCGAGAAGTTAGCCGATATCTATATACGAGAGGTAGTAGCTCGGCATGAAGTGCTACTTTCAGTGATTTCAGACCGAAACGTACGATTTACTTCCAGATTCTGGAAGAAGTTTCACGACGAGTTGGGTACTCGTCTGCACTTCAACATTGTTTTTCACCCGCAGACGGACGGTCAAAGTGAGCTGACCAACCAGACTCCGGAGGATATGCTGTCGGCGTGTGTGTTAGACTTCGGAGGTAGTTGCGATACTTACCTTCCTTTAGCTTAGTTTTCCTATAGAAACAACTATCATGCGTGTATTGACCGTCCTCCTTTTGAGATGCTGTACGGGAGGAAGTGCACGACCCTGATATGCTGGGGTGAGGTTGGCCAGAGGTTCATGGGGAGTACCGAAGTGGTACTCAAGACGATGGAGAGGATCCAGCAGGTGCAGAGCAGGCTTCAGACTGCTCATAGTCGGAAGTCAAATTATGCGGACAGGCGTCGTTCGGACCTGGAGTTCCAGGTCTGGGATATGGTGCTCTTTAAGGTGTCACCTTGGAAAGTCGTCATTCAGTTCAGGAAGCAGGGCAAGTCGGGCCCGAGGTATATTGGACCTTTCAGGGTTGTAACCCAGGTAGGCAAGGTGGCATATAGGTTGGACCTGCCAACCGAAATCATCCAGATTCATAGTACTTTTCACGTATCCCAGTTATGGAAGTGTCTGGTAGACGATTCAGCAGTGGTGCCTTTGGAGGATATTCAGGTGGATGACAGCCTTAACTATATCGAGCGGCCAGTAGCTATCCTCGATAGGAGGTCGAAGGATCTGAGAAACAAGAGGGTGGAACTAGTGAAGGTGCAATGGCAGCACCGCAAGGGCTCGGAATGGACCTAGGAGCCGGAGGACGAGATGAGAGAGCACTACCCCGAGCTTTTTCCGGATCCAGCAGCAAACTTCGAGGACGAAGTCTAAAATAAGTGGGGGAGATTTGTAGCACCCGGTTCCTGGTACATATTTATTTCCAAGTATTATTGTATTTTACTATGGGACTCAGCGGGTTGAAGGCTCGTCTCGTCGAGTAGACTTGACATTATGCAAGGATTTTAAGTGACCTACTCGACGAGTCAGGAAACCGACTCGACGAGTAGGAGTTGTCTGGACAAAACCCTAATATTTAGGGCTTACACCCTATTTAAACACCTTAAGTGGTTCCCTTTGCAGCCTCCAACATCCTCAGACCATCCCCATGAAACCCTAACCGTTTTGAGTAAATTTGAGCTTTTTGTGCCATTTTGTGCAAGTTAGAAGGTTGAAGAGAAGAAGAAGGTGCTTGGGATTTAAGAAAGAGCAAGGAGATCAAGAGATTTTGCCTCATTTCCTATTTTTTGGAGGTAAAAGTCCAGACCTTGCTTCTCATTTCATTTGATACTCTTTTTAGAGTAACTTAGGGTTCTTGGATGCCATTTTGGAGCCATTCTTGGATGCATAAAGGTTCCCATGGCATAAAGGTGCCAACTTAATGGCCATGGGAGATCCAAGCTTCATATAAACCCCTTTTTATGGATTTTTGAGCCAAAAGCCCCATGGATGGACATCAAGTTTGTAGCTTTACATGAAAAAGGGACCCTAGGAAGCCAGATCTATAGTTTTGATGCGTTAAGACCCATTATAATCGATTGTATAGTTTTGGACAAAGACGGACTCGGTGAGTCACTTGGGTAACTCGGCAAGTCGGGATGCTTTTTCCCCCAAAATACTCTTTTGGAAAATGTTTTGGTTGAGTGGAAAGAACACTAAGCCTGCTAGGGGATTGTTTTGGATGTGGAGGACTCGGCGAGTGTATGACCAGACTCAGTGAGTCCTAGGCGATGTCCCAACCACATGAAGACAGACTCGACGAGTTCATGGAGATCTCGGCGAGTCAGAGGCTAGACTGATTCATTTGTATGAAGATGAACTCGGCGAGTCAGTTGAAGATAGTAAACATGTGTTGTTGAAGGTGAAATCATCGAGCTCTGGCTAGACTCGATGAGTAAGGAAAAGATTATGGCAGTAAGGGGACTAGGGGACAATGCGAGATGGTGAGCCAACTCAGCGAGTCGAGTCAATCAGAAGTTGACTTTGACCAGGGTTTGACCTTGACTTTGACTTGGATTTGGGTTGACCCTTGTAAGGGTTATGAGTATGTAATAGTAATCGAGAAAGGTCGTTGTGTAGGGATTGAGGAGTAGAGACGAGTTGATTTCTGTGTCGAGGACTATGCAGATACTACACTACATCGAGGTGAGTTACCTTCCAGTAGAAATGGGTCTAAGGCCAAAATGCCAACCCATCATCAAGAGTTGCTTGATAGATGATTGTTTTTGTGATAATTATCTAGGTTGAGATTATCTATTATGATTTATGTGCTAGCATGATATGACGTTATGTGATACTGGTAGTAGGGGAAATAGTCCCCGGCTACCGGTCGATAGGGAAAAGAGGTAGTCTAGTACCAAGCTATGCTAGACAGTATGTTTATGTTATGTGATGTTATTATGTAGTAGTGGTAGGGGTGAAATAGTCCCTATAATCGGTTGAGATACACCGGAGGGTAGGTCGGGCACATAGATATGCATGACAGGGTAGGTCGGGCCACCAGATATACCTGACAGAGTAGGGCGGGCACCCAGATATGCCTGACAGGGTAGGCCGGGCACCCAGATATGCCTGACAGTATGTGATTTGTATAGTATGTGGTATGTTGGGGGAAATCGCTATGCTTCGCTCTTACAATTTTCAATTTTCTTTCAGGTACCTCTTCAATGAAGGGGAAAGAGCCGACGCGGTAGCTTCGCATCACACGCACATCAGATTTCCGCACTATGTGATTCATGGGATTGTACTATGATTTTATTACTGTTCGATGTTTTGATTTTGAGACATGTTCATGATGGTTTATGGATTGATATTATATTGAAAATGTTTTCCGTAAACGATTTTATAAACTACTTAATTAAAAACGAAATTTTTGGACTCGAAATTTGGGATATTACACGTGCGGAAACTACTACACGGTTTGCTCCTTGTAAAAATAACCAGAGGCTGAAACTAGTCATACATCTGCTATTACAGACTCATGGTAGCACAATTTTAGAAGCGTTATACTTTGTCGATATATAAGTATGAATGTTATATAAGTTTCCAAACACTTATACTCTAAGTACAAGAAACTGGTAGGTATACTACTTGTATATTAAGTAGACAACTATACCTAACCTACATACTCGTATAGAATTGAAATAAGATTTAAACGTAGTAACCTTCATTTGTATGGTAAGTAAACCATTATACCTAGGATATATATATATATATATATATATATATATATATATATATATATATATATATATATATATATGTTAGATACAAGTAGGAGTCAAAATGATATTTTCAAACTATGTTCTATACTATTGGAAACTTGAGAAAAAAGTATTATTTTTATTTTGAGTCAAAACCTGTGGACTCGCCAACCTAATGTTGACGTATTTTCAAAATGTATGTGTTTTCAGGAACTTGATAAGCTGGAATAATATAACTTTCTATTATCAATAAAGGTACGTAGTTTATAATAATTCTTTTGTACTATTCAATATATATTTGATAACTATATATGATACATGGAATGACGTTACACCGCCTGGTGTTTCCGCCGCCGGCTGGGGGTGTGACAAATTGGTATTAGAGCTATTGACTATAGAGAACTAGTACTTTCTTAGGAAAGAAGGACTATAGTCTAGGGATTACTCTTCAAGTTTAGGTATATCCTTTCACCTAAAAATAAAAAGTATTAGTAATTACACTACTGGAGGACTACTTACGGGAGCGGTGACAGGATAGACAGGTCGCTTGGGTTGCTGGATTTTAGAATGGCTATATGCTAAAATAACCTGCCCACCGACTGTCCTGACTAGCCGGTGCCTTATCAGCTGGACCTGAGCTAACAAATAATAATTAATAATACCCGTGAACACAACAAACACAAAGATATAGAGTTATGGCTTAATGGATGAGTATGATGGGCATACAAGTATATACCCACAACGTACAAGCCAAATAGCGAGTACGCTTAGCGTACAACTGCATACGCCCCGCGTACTCAGTTAGGAGGGATTTTGCATATGGGGCTTCGGTTTGGGCCCTCTATTGGGCCATCAGGTTTTGGGTTGATAATTATTTTGAGAAATCATGCAATAGGTTTGGGCCCAATTTGGAAACTTGGGCCATGGGTTGGGGTTTGGGTGGTTTTAAGTACTTAGGTCTTGTGGATTATATGGTTTGGGTCTAAGTCTTGGTCTAAACTAGGTGAGGGGTAAAATGTCCAGTTACCCTAGTAATGGTTTATGAATATGGATTGGAACCCAAATGTTGATTACGTGTTGTTTTTATTTTGATGGTTCGGGGATCAGTCAACCAGTAACCATAGATTTGCCTACGGGATTCAACAATACGAGGTTAGTTTCCTCACCATGTTTAGCAGGTCGAAGGCACCAATGTCGGCCCATGGTTTTCTATGTAGAGTGTTAGATGTATGCATGACTCTTTCATGTTTATGTGTTTGTATGCCTATTGGATGAGGCCCAGTGGTTATTCTATATACTAGTATTAGGTTATGCATTATGATTTGTATGTGGGCGGGGCCCAATGATCGTGCAATATGCTACTATCTTTTTAATTTTTGCATGCGTTTGAATGTTATATGATTATATGGTTATATGTTTAGTGGGTGGGGCCCGTTATGCGAGTGTGGTTGGGGCCCATTATGCGAGTGTGGGTAGGGGCTGTATCTCAGTGGGCGGGGCCTGTTATGTGATTAGTTATGAATGCTATGTGGTATCTTGGGGAGCTAACTAAGTTTTGTGGTTACGGTTTTCATTTTTTGTTTCAGGTACTTCAGTTTTCAAATAGAAGAGCTAAGGAAGGTTGCAGAACATGCACCACATGTTTCTACATTCTGTGATTTCCTTTGATTTCATGATGTTTTGATAAATCTAGATTACTTTGGTTTCATGGAAATGATATGTATTAACTATTTATTTATTTGAAAAGAAAAATTGTATGTCATTGTTTTTGGGACGTTACAAGTTGGTATCAGAGCCTTGGTTTGAGGGATTCGGACATACTCTCGGGTATGTGTGAACTAAGATAAGAAAGGGTGTGGTGCGTGCAATTAGCCGAGCTCAAGTAAGTTTATCCCAAATTACCCATACATGTTACCTGATTTGATTTAGTTGATCAATATGTGAATGACATGCTAGTTAGGGCTAGGGATCTGCTCAGTTTTGCATGGTAGAATGCTAAGAGAGATGCCTTGTATGCCTATTATATAAGCTTGTAGACTTACATACTAATTCTGATTAGCCAGTGATAGGTTGGCCTGATATGTGGTGCATTGTATCCTTGGAAGCATGGGATGCTAGATTGGGTATAATTTGTTTGCGTAAGGCAATTAGTAGCAGGAGTGGGAGCTCTTAGTTTGGGTGGTAGTATATGGGATTGCATGCTTGTGATTAATCGGTGGATTGGAGTGCTACTTGCTTTGTGCTTTGTGGAACTCTTAGTTTATGGGAGTTAGCTACTAAGTGAATATTTCAAGTCACATGAGACAAGGGTTGAATAATCTTAAAATGGTGGATTTGACCTTGTTTCGAATCTCTTGTCTGAGTCCAATCCTTGTAGGGATGAGTCTGTTACTCGAAGGATTATCTAATCTTTATTGAATGTAATTGTATTCATGAGGTGTGTTACTGGCATTATGGGGAGTTTTCAGCAGCTGATGGCAGGGTGAGGTTGGGAACCTAGGAAATCTTAGGGATTGCTTCAGTGGGATTGGTTGCGCTGTTTAGCGAGTGTTGGTGTAAGGATTTGAGAATGTGATTTAGAGGTTTCAAGAGGTTTCTTGAAGAAAGTATGGAGATGTGTGGAAGGTAGTATTGTGTAACGCCCGTGTTTCCAGGATAGGCATTAATGATGATGTAATAGTCTAGATCAACCTTTGTAACTCACTTTGAAGAAATGAAAAGGAATTATGTGATTATTATGTGAATTATGTGTTTTATGCTTAATTATTTGGAATTAATTAATTAAGAATAAAAATAAGCGTCGAAAATAAATATTAAATAAAGCTGATATGTATTAAGAAAGTTGTAGTGGTTGCAACAAGGATTTCGGATATATAAAGAATATCGAAATCCGAGTTATAACGAAGAAGTTATGACCTGTCGAAGTTCCGCGACAAAACCGGCACGGCGCCGAATGACGTAAAAAGTGAGTTTTTGATAAACTACTTTTTAGCCTTAGTGATCTAAATGAAAGTCGTAGTGTTCATTTAAACCGAGAGTATGCATAAAATGAATGCCCAAATCTGACTTTGTATGAGGAAATTATGATTTTTCTAAGTTTCAGCTTAACAGTAGACAGCTAAAAACTCGAATTTTAGATCGAGTGATTTTTAGCCGACACAACCTAAATGAGAATCGAAGGTCTCGTCAATAGTAATAGAATGGTAAAAAGACAGATGAAAACGAACGCCCGATGAAGAAGTTATGAATTTTTAACGGATTTCCTATCCTGGTCTGTTAAAAATAATAATATAGAAATTAAAGTAAAAATTAGCCAACGAAGTCTAAACATAAGTTGTAGAGCGTAATTTTACCTACGCGTGCATATAAAGAACGTCAAAAACGGAGCCCATATGCGAACATTATGGATTTTAGAAGTTTTGGCACAAAAATCAAGAAAAAATGCCAAATCCTAGAAATTTCGCATGGTGGGACTTCGGCCACATCACCCTCGCTCATAACACGCCACGTGTCTGAAATTGATGAGTCATCGAAGCCAGCTGGCGAGGCGTGTCACATGCCCTTTCATTCGAAGCGCGGTCGAGTAGGATTCTGACGCGTGACCTTTCTTGACATGTCCGAGCTTCGCACGTAGCGCCACGACCCAACCCTCGGGCCTAGACCTCGGTCCAATCAGAAACCGCCACATGGAGCCTCTCACGTGCGTGCCACCTGCCTCTCGGATCTGCTGACATCTATTTGCTTCTCAGCACTCAGATCAGAAGCTGCGCCCCTATAAATAGTAGGGTGCGAGACCCCCCGGTGGTAATTTGGAAATTTGTCATTTTACACCCCTAAACCTATATTTCTTTCATTCCAACTTCCCCCAAAGCCCCAGTATTATACCAATCACCCAAAACACGTCCCAAAGTGCCCGAGAAGCCCGAGAAATTTATCTTTTCGGTTTTGAAGCCCAACCCTCGTAGAGCCCAGTTTCTCAATAAAGCTCCTGGTTTTATTAGAAACGACTGTTTTAGGAAACGAAGTGCTGCCCGATTATCATTAAATCATGTGAGTGTGTAGTCACTTTCGTCTTACATATAGATATGAAGTATTTTCTATAAAATACATGCTATCTGTAATTATATTACTTGTTTATTTGAGGTGACTTTTGAATAGATGTTTTATACAAGTTTTAAACTGTATATATGTATTTTATCTACAAATATGTTGGGTAAAACATGGGTAGACAAAATAGTCGACGTGTGTTAAAATGATGAGAGGCTTCGATGTTGTTGTTGTTGTTGTTATTGTAGTCATCTAGAGGAGTATAGATGACGACCACGAACCTTTCTAAGCAGTCCAGTGGAACACTAGCATGTTCACAACTTGTAGGTGTTGGTGAACTATATGTTCATTTGTGTACTCCATCCCCCTCATGGTTGCCTTTAGGACATGTATGGATGAGGAGTCCCCTTAGCAATAGTGTCCATCTTGATGATATTCCTTAGGCTAGGTCCCTTGTGATAGGTATTTAGGGACGTAAAGTGAGGATAACGAGAATGGGTAATCAGGATTATTGTTGATTGATGAATCTAATAGATTTATTATTATTGTGGGTTGAAAACCCTATATGCTCACCAGGCTCCCAAGCCTGACGCACTCAGCTTTTTATTTTACAGGTAGTGGACCCCGTGCATAGTCGGATGATGATGAGAGATTTTTGGATTATAGGCTAGTAGTTGTAAATAACTGTTGTAAGGCTGATAATGTCTTGTTTATGCTTTTGATCTGTATTGGAACATGACATCCCGAGGTTTTGATATAAAATGAAAATATATATATATATATATATATATATATATATATATATATGTGTGTGTGTGTGTGTGTGTGTGTATTAAAGAAAGTTTTTGATAAATTTTTATCATGTTTTGTTTTAGGAACAAATTCTGCAACATCTTTTAAAAGGATTACTCTGAGTTTATTTGAAAAGCATAAATTAAATCGGTCTTTTTTGGCTGAGAAATTAGGGGATGTCACAGTTGGTATCAGAGCATTAGTTTAAGGGAACTAAGAGTTTGTAGAATTTCTAGACTTAAAATTAGAATCCTAAGTGATGATTGTGAGATGAGTGTCTACCATATTTTAGACAGGAGCACTAGTATATTTTAGGAAAGATGCCTAAAATGTTTTTTTGTGCTAAATGCTATATGTTTGCTACATATGCCATTATTTGTTCGGATCTATGGTCTGTTGCCGACCGGATCTGGAAACCTTATGTGTGTTGGACTCTAAGCGTAGGATTACGATATTATAACTAACATGTAAACATTTCAAAGTGATAAGGAGAATTTAAATATGTATCAAGGATAAAGATCTAAATTCGCCTTATTTGGTATATAGATTATAATGGAAAGAACCCGAAGTGCAGCTGGAAATGCAAATAGAAACCAACAACCTCAACCCCAAGTGGTGGAACAGGTGCCTATAGCAGGAGCTACACTAGAACCCATCACCATGGCTGGAGTACGAGCCATGATTCAGTCAATAATGGCTGAACAAAGGGAGGAAATGAGCCAAATATTGCTGAACAACCGGAATGAACCTTTAATTCATGTTAAACAACGTGAATTAAATGAAAATCAATCTGAAGAAGGAAACAACAGTAGATATGTTGGTCATAGTCAACCGCTTGTGGTTGGGAGAAATAACCACAAGGATAGAGCGGAGAGAAATGGGTACAAGTATAAAGATTTTATGACTTGCAAGCCATCAACCTTCACTGGAAAAGAAGATCCTATCAGAGTATTGGATTGGATCTTGGAAATGGAATTGGATTTCATGACTTGTGGTTGCCAAGGCAAGTTACCAACCACATTTGCAGTGTGGCAGTCAGAGGTAGCGTTGCTCGATGGTGGAGCACTCTGGGGAAAACCCTAAGCCCTAATGAGCCACTGCAACAAACTTGGGAAGAGTTCTTGGTGCACTCCAAGCACAGGTAATGCTCGGCCCAAAATGTGCTTGAGCTAGAAAACCAATTTCTGACGTTGAAGAAGGGAAGTATGACCGTTGATGAATATACAAATAGCTTCACAGACAAAATGGAGTTTGCTTTGCGTATTGTTCTAGATGAGCTGAAAAAAATTGATAGGTACGCAAAGGGACTTCTAAGGGAGTACGCGAAAGGCAATTTTTGTTTTTCTTCTAGGAGAATTCGATATTGGAATTTTTTCCCGTAACGCGATTGGTTTCTAGGATCACTTCTAGCTCTGGGGTGCCATTACGTCAGACACTTACTTTGGAGGCATCTATCTAGGTTGCCAAGTCTGTTGAAGATATGATAAAGGGGAGAGTCGCCAGCAAGGTTGAAATTAGGAAAAAAGAAAGTTTGAAGGAAGTTCAGGCTCCAATAAAAAGAACAAATTCTCGAAGACTTGTTCGAGGAAATTCAGAGGAAGAGCCGAAGCCAAGTGGTGTGACAAGTGTAAGAAGAAGCATGCTGGGAAATGCAGTGAGGAAGTCACTTGTTACAAATGTGGAAAGCCTGGGCATTATGCCAATGAATGCACCTTTGTTAAGAAAATTTGTTTTGGGTGCAATGAAGAGGGGCACATTTTGAAGGATTGCCCAAAGAATAAGGATGCAGCAAAGCCCAATCTTCCACCAAAACCGAAGGCGAGAGCCTTTCAGATGTCACTTGAAGTTGCGAAAGAAGAAGCCGATGTTGCCTCAGGTACCTTTCTTGTAAATGAATTGTCTGCCCAAATTTTGTTTGATTATGGAGCCAATTACTCCTTTATTTCGCATGAATTTGGTAGAAAAATAGCTTAGACTGTAGATAGACTAGTTAATGGTTTAATAGTCGAGGTTGCTAGTGGCAAGTTTATACCTGTTAGCCATCGTATGAAAAACATCTTCATTGAATTGAATGGGAATAAGTTCTACGGGGAATTATTACCTATCGAGTTAAATGGATTTGACATAGTTCTAGGAAAGGATTGGCTTAGTGCCAATGATGCCGAAATATTATGTAGGAAGAAGATAGTAAAAGTAAAACCGCCAGGGAAAGAATCGTTTATGGTGTATGGAGACAAACACAGAGTAAACTATGGAATCATTTCCCTAATGAAAGCCAGGATATGTTGGGCCAAGGGATGTACATCATATCTAGCGTTCGTGATCGATGCTAAGAAGGAAAAGAAGGAGGTGCAGAATATTCCGGTGGTGTGTGACTATCCGAAAGTCTTTCCCGAAGATCATCCGGGATTTCCCCCTGATCGACACGTAGAATTTCCTATCGACTTGTCACTAGGAACGATGTCAATAGCAAAAGCACTGTATCGACTAGCACCAACAGAGATGAAAAAGATTATGACACAACTTCAAGAATTTTTAGACAAATGTTTTATTCGACCTAGTTCATCACCCTGGGGAGCTCCGGTGTTATTCATAAAGAAGAAACACAGGAGCATGAGAATGTGCTTCGTTTACATAGAGCTGAATAAGGCAACAGTACAGAACAAGTACCCATTGCCAAGGATTGATGACCTGTTCGATCAGTTGCAAGGTTCGAGCTATTTCTCGAAAATCAATCTTAGGTCAGGATATCATCGGCTAAAGGTAAGAGAGCAGGATATTGAGAAGACTGCGTTTACAACAAGATATGGACACTATGAGCTCTTGGTTATGCTTTTGGACTAACCAATTCTCCAACAGCTTTCATGGATTTAATGAATAGGGTTTATAAACCATTCCTAGATAAATCCATGATAGTGTTCATAGATGACATTCTGATTTACTCGAAAAGCCAGGAGGAACATGGTAAACACTTGTGAGAAGTGTTAGAGGTATTAAAGAAGGAGAAGTTGTATGCAAAGTTCTCCAAATGTGAATTTTGGATTCAAGAAGTCCAATTTTAGGGTCATGTGGTTAACCAAGAAGGGATAATGGTTGACCCAGCAAAGATTGAAGCGGTGATGAAGTGGGAACAACCAAAAAGTCCTACGGAGATTCAAAGCTTTTTAGGATTAGCTGGATATTACTGAAGATTTATCCAAGGCTTTTCTTCGATTGCGACTCCATTAACAGCTTTAACCCACAAAGGAGCTACTTATACTTGGAATGAGAAGCATAAGGAAGCTTTTGAGAAGTTAGAAGAAATTGTGTGAAGCACCGATTCTTTCTTTGCCTGAGGGAGTTGATGACTTCGCAGTTTATAGCGATGCATCTGGAGTTGGGTTAGGTTGTGTTCTGACCCAAAGGGATAAAGTGATAGCATATGCATCGACGCAATTGAAGGAGCATGAAAAGAACTACCCCACTCATGATTTGGAGTTGGCAGCGGTAATATTTGCCTCAAAGATATGGAGGCACTATCTTTATGGTAATAAATGAAAACTTTTCACCGATTATAAGAGTCTTCAATATCTTTTTTAATCAGAAGGAATTGAACATGAGGCAATGACACTGGCTAGAGTTACTCAAGGACTACGACTGTGAGATACTTTACCACCCTGGTAAAGCAAATGTTGTCGTTGATGCTCTCAGTCGGAAGGTAAACCTTGAAAAGAAAAGGCCAAGAGCGTTGAGAATTGAAGTTGTCTCGAAAATTGTGGAAAGTATAAAGAAAGCTCAAGAGTAAGCTTTAGAAAAAATTGACCGAAAGGAAGAACGTTTGGGAAAAAACGTTAGTGTTTGATACAAACAGTCAAGGACTAAAGGTAATCCAAGATAGGATTTGGGTACCTAATACGTGAGGAGTAAGAGATCTTCTAATGGAAGAAGCTCACAAGACCATGTACTCGATTCATCTCGGCAGCACAAAAATGTATAGGGATCTAAAACCCTACTACTGGTGGCCAACGATGAAACTCGATGTTGCTAAGTATTTGGCCAAGTGTGCAACCGTATGGGAGTTTAGAACCTTTACCTGTACCCATGGGTAAATGGGAAGACATCACTATGTATTTTTTGACTAAACTGCCCAGAAAAAGGAACGGTCACGACATGATTTGGGTGTTCGTTGATCGCTTCACTAAGAGTGCGCATTTCATAGCAGCCAATGAGAAATGGTCTATGGATAAGCTTGCGAATTCTTACGTGAAGGAAATTGTGAGGCTTCACGATGTTCCGTTAACGATTGTATCAGATCGTGAGAGCCGTTTTACCTCAGGGTTTTGGAGAAGTCTACAAGAGGGATTGGGTACCAAGTTATGCTTAAGTACAACTTACCATCTGCAAACCGATGGTCAGAGCGAACGAATAATTCAAACGTTGGAGGATATGCTGAGAGCATGTACCCTGGAATTCCAAGGTAATCGGGATGAACACTTACCTCTAGTAGAATTTTCCTATAATAATAGTTTCCACTCGAGCATCAAGATGCCACCTTATAACGCTTTGTATGGAGAAAAGTGTCGAACGCCATCATGTTGGCTGGAAGCTGGGGAAAAGCAGTTTATGGGACCTAAAATAGTCCATCAGACTACTAAAAAGTTGAAAGTGATTAGGGAAAGGATGTTAGCTGCTCAAGATCGTCAAAAGAGCTATGCTGACAAGAAAAGACAACCGATATCATTCGATGTTGGAGATTCGGTTTTAATTAAAGTCTCGGTGTAGAAGGGACTTATAAGATTTGGTAAAAGGGGAAAGTTGAGTCGAAGGTTTATTGGGTCGTTTAAATGTAAGTCCCAAACTATGGATCCAAATCAATAATCAATAAGATAATAGTAATCAAATGGAGTGTTAGAAGGAGTAGAGGAAGAATCAAAACAAGCATGCACACACTTATGTCATATAAATGTCAAGTACACCTTGTCACACATACACTGTTCATTCGTTACTCACTAACAGACACAGACTAAGACTATTTATACCACCTGAAGCATCATACAAGTGTGCAGCTACACACACAGTGTGCGGCCACACACATATGAACATCTGCACATACCCACAACAAAAATCACAATCACCACAACACTTTCAATCATCCTACCAAGACCTATACGAAACAATGCCTAGCCCAAGCCACAAAATCATAGACTATCAATCTCCCCCTTGGTTTGGGCCTAGCATAGACTTGGTCTTCATTCTTCAGGAACTTTGGACAGCTTCAGGTCAACTTTTCCCATGGATCCCATCCATAGCTTTCCATTTATGATAGATGCGGCAATTCTAGTGAATTCCTTAGCAACAACCTCCATGACATCTTTTATGCAAATAATTTGGTGACGAGCTAGGGTATGAATGTCTCTCTCCCTGAATCTCAGAAGATCCATTGCGTAGACGAGTCTCAGAATGGTGTCCCTGTTTTTGAACTTGATTGTTGCAATTGTCGTTTCGTCATCAAAGGCCCAAAACTCCATATCATCAAGATATCCCTCCTGAAAATGTTGTGGAATGGGAATCTATTTGACTTGTTTAGTAGCAGGCCACAACATGATCTTCATTGGTCGGTTAGTCTCAGGATCAATAATATCCTTATCCTTTACAACCATTGCTTTTGTCGTCTTCATTGATGGGAAGTTATCCCTAACCTGTCTGTCAAGGAACTTCTTGAAAGTTGTAGCGCTATTATTATTAGAGGGATTGTGGAATGGGGCTCTTGAGAGTTCAAAGAGATCGACCTTCGTCCATGAGTGAAAATCATGGATGTTTTTGTAGTATTCTGAGTGACCAGAATTCCTCTTAACCACCCATAGCTTAGACTCAGGATCATAACCCCACATTCTGATCGCGGAGTGATCTCCATACTTGTCACCAAATTTTCGCTTTTTAAGATCCGTAACTGTTAATTCAGGATCCTTTGACTTGCGATTATCGTTTGAATTCTTCATAAAGAGCAATACTTCATTTTTGTCTGCAGTGACGGTCTTCTTTCCTTGCCTGATCGTGATTCGAAGTCTGGCATTGTCGGGTTCCTCTTTAAATCGATTAACGATGGTGGTTGTTCTTTGAGGAGGAGGATCAACAGGAAAATCACTTTCTGAAGGTTGAGAGGAAGCAGTGGGAGGATCTTCAACACCATGAGGCTGTTGAAACAAAGATTTAAACTTATCCCCAAAAGCGTCAAAAAGCTTGTTCTTTAAGTCAAAGTAAAAGGCAGTTACCGATCCAAGATTAGTTTGTAGGCCAGTAATATGTTTTGACTTTGAGGCATTCTCTGCCTGAAGCTCGACGATAAGGTTGCCATGTTGTTTCAACAAGATGTCCTTTTCAATGTTTTGTTGCTTCAGAATGCCAATTTCTTCTTGATGTTTGGACACAATAGTATTTCCATCCCCTGAGCGACCTTCCTCGAAAGATATTCCCTTTCCACGGGAGGAAGATTCTGGGCTATGTTAAGACAAGTGCTTAGCGAGTCCGATAGAGGCCTCATCAAGCGACGGTCTTGTTGGGGAATATACCGGAACATTAGATGGTCCTCTTGTCTCATGCATGGTACTTGGACCTTCATAGAATTGGAGGGGTGGTGTTGCAACAGTTGTGGTTATAACAGTGGCTGAAACCGGTGGTAACTGGCTTTGAGGGAACACTCCCTGCCTCAAATTCTGATGCCTTCCTTGTACGGGAGGCAGAGAGGTCTGTGTCTGTGTCGAGATAGATGTAAGAGTAGCAGACTCTAGGGGAGGAATCCTTGAATCTTGTAACAGCCCAAAATCCAGGTAAACTTTATGGTCCTTCTATTTTGAAAGTTGGCAAGTTTAGTCCTTTGAGTTGTATGTTGAACTGGCGAGTACACTGGGCGTATTGGGGTGTATGTCGCGCGCTCCGGGGTATGCTGGGCGTAGTGAGCGCAGATGCAAACCCTAATTTCTGGCTTGTGCACTATAAAAGGAACATGTGGCCCTTTGCCCTAGCCACCATATTCCTTGAGTGAGTCCCTTGAGAGCTGAGATCCGTGCCTTAGCCTATGTGTGTATGTTTTGAGCTTGGAGCTAACTTTTCAAGGTGAAAAAGGGAAGGAGGAGCCATTGTTGGTGCTAGAAGTGGAAGAACAAGTGTAGATTCGTGCTCTACAGTAGTTGGAGATCTCTTTTGAGGTAAACAGCTCAGAGCTTTCCTTGTTCTTCTTAAGTTTTGCTTTATTGGACCATTTTAGGGTTTTTGGGTCCAAAGTTTGAGACTTTGTGTGCAAATAGTCTCCATGAGCATGAATCTGGCCTCTTCTAATGTGTTTGATGTTAAGGGTTCATAAAAATCCAGTCTTGGTCGTGGATCTAGCGTCATGCATGAGTTATAGTCCCATTATGGAAAGAGAAATGGTGTTTTGAGCACAAAGTGACCTCTACAGCCATGCAAAGGCATAAAGGTCTCGACTTTATGGGTTAAGTCGTATAAAAGGAGTCGGATCTGGAGTTTGGACGAAAGTCTTAACAGATTAAGGTCTGAATGAGTGGGATAAGGGAACTGGGTGTTACTCTGGGCGTAATCCTAGTACGCGCGGCGTAGAGTGTCGCGTACCCCGATTCTGTGGAAGCTCCGGGTACGCCTAGCGTACACGTTGGTACGCGCAGCGTAACCCGGAGAGGGTTGACTTTTGTTGACTTTTAGGGTTTGGTCAACTCTAGCGTATTTGAGCCTAGCAGGGGGTAAAATGGTCTTTTACCCTTCCTAAGAGTGTTTAGAGAGTTTGGTCTAGCCTTGGGAAATTATGTTGATGACGATTGTATATTTCATATGATTAGGCGGAGGCTAGGTCCTATTCACCGAGTTCGAGGTTTTCCGAGTTACCGAGTTATACGAGGTGAGTCTTCTCACTATACGTTACCTTGAGTGGTATTCTAAGTTGACCAGAGGGTCTTATGTGCTATGTATGAGAATATGTGTTATATTAGAGATTACATGCTATGTGTTATTTGTATGTTGTATGATTATATAGATCGGACCGGAGGGTCCAACGATTCAGACCGGGCCAGAGGGCCCAATGAGCTATGACTTGATCGGAGGGTCCGACGAGCTGCGGGACTGGAGGGTCCCGCTGAGACATCTTGACCGGAGGGTCGGGTCTAGCCTCGAGTGGTGTATTTGTGGTATGTGGTATTTTGGGGAACTCGCTAAGCATTTATGCTTATAGTTGTTGTGTTTGATGTCTCAGGTACCAGCGAGGACCATGGGAAGGCGACGGCTTGACTCGTACGCACCCACACCGATGGGGTTAACATTAGAGAGATCTTTGGATTTGTTTTGAAAACACTATTGTTTTGGATTGGAGATTATGATATGATATACATTTTGTGGTTTAAAAATTAAAAATTTAGTTGGAAATTTTAAGTTGTTACAAGTTGGTATCAAAGCCTTGGTTTGAGGGATTCGGATGCACCTTCGGGAGTATTTGAACTCAAACCGAGGATTTGAGAAATTTTACAACCAAAACTGAAAATTTTCTAAAAAGAAAAAGAAGTTTTGGAAACAAGTAGAGTGGATGGTGTGTACGGTCAGCCAGTGCCCGAACGGTGAATCCCAAAATACCCTTACATTAATGTTATGAGTTATGAGATATTATGTTATGCATGTTAGAGAGGCTAGGTACTCCTATGAGGACTAGAGTGGCCTGATTTGTGATGCCTTAGCCTAGGAGATTACTGCTGCTATGAGATACTTTGAGAGTGAGTAGGTAGCAGTGAGGAGCTCATGAGAGGTCTACTGAGGGTAGCCAGTGTATAGTGAGAGTAGAGTATTTATGACTTGGGATCGTAGGAGGAGGACTTGGGTTGTAAATTGATTCGATGTGGACAATAGTATTGGGCCCGTACTATTGAAAACACCGGATTGGTGCGCAATCCAAGTAAGAATCATTGGGGTACCAGAAGTGGGGATGATTGAGTTATCGAGTATGAGTATACTCGAGAGTGTCCCTGATATTTCTTATGTTGTAGTTCAGAGGTTGATCATGGCCAGGACACGCCATACCGCCGAGAGCAGTGGGGTGAGTGATGAGGAGATCCGTCGGATCATCCATGAGGAGGTGGCTGCTGCCATCAGAACCGAGATTTCGGAGATGTTTGGTTCTATTAAGACCACACTGATCGAGATGCTTGACGAGCGTTATGCTGCCTTGACTTATGCTGCTGTTGCTGCAGCCACAGCAGCTGTTGCTGCTGCGAGACCCCAGGGTGGTTATTCGTTGTTGTACCGAGAGTTCAGCAACACGAAACCACCAGAGTTCGATGGCACACAGGATCCGATCGCCGCTATGAGGTGGATCTCATACATAGAGGGGTGTTTCTATATGTGCTCGTGTACGGAGCACTTGAGGGTGCGGTTCGCCCTCAACCAGCTTCGCTTGGGAGCGAAGGACTGCTGGAAGTTTGTAACCGCGAGTTATTCAACAGCTGAGCTGACTGCAGTGACCTGGGAGAGGTTTACTGCGATGTTTCATGACGAGTATGTTCCCCAGGTGGAGAGGGAACGTTTAGCTCAGGAGTTTCTGACCCTCAAGCAGGGGACTGAGTCGGTGACAGTGATTACGAGGATGTTTCATGAGCGGGCGATGTTATGCCCGGAACTGGTGTCCACTGAGCAGGCTCGCATGAGCCGTTATCTGAGTATACTGATGAGGGACATCCGTGAGTTCGTGGCCAACTCGACTTACCAGACATTTGCCGAGCTCCAGGAAAATGCCCGGAAAAGGGAGATTGAGCTTGAGACATAGGCGAGGGAGGAGACCAAGTCTTAGAGGGGTGATCGGCGACCGGCGCAGTCGCAGCCGACCGCCAAGCGGGCAAAGCCTACTGATTCGAGGACGGGTAGTTCGAGGGGCCGCACATGTGGGAAGTGCGGCAAGAGCCATGATGGGTCGTGCAAGACTGGGGTATGCTACAAGTGTGGGAAGGAAGGACATTTCGCGAGGGATTTTCCTAAGGGGTTCTCGGTTTGCTTTCATTGCAACCAGACTGGCCATCGGAAGGCCGAGTGCCCCCAGCTTCAGAGGTCAGCACAGGGATCTGCACCTGCGGTACGAGCTACTAAGACCCAGCCAGTGAAGGCCGAAGCACCGAAGGCTAGGGGGAGAGCCTTCCAGTTGACTGCGGAGGAGGTCCGCGCAGCGCCTGACGTCGTGGCAGGTATGTAATCTTTATCTATTTTATATTGAGTTTATGCTATTGTAATTGCTATTTGTTATGCGTAGGTACTTTTCTTGTGAGTTCTGTACCTGCATTAGTGTTGTTCGACTCGGGTGCGAGTCGGTCTTTCATATCTGTGACTTTTAGTCGACACATTAGTATTCCAAGAGAGGCGTTGAGTCGACCTCTGCGGGTTTCCATAGCAGATGAGTGTGAGGTCTGTGCTAGCAAGGTGATACGTAGGTGCGTGCTGGAGATCTTCGGGGTGGAGTTTCCGATTGATTTGATTCCGATTGCTATGAGGGATGTTTGTGTTATAGTAGGCATGGATTGGTTGAGCCGTTTCGGGGCTGTCATAGACTGTGAGCGTCAATTGGTGACGATCCGAGATCCTAGTGGGGGAGCGCTGACAGTTTATGGCGAGGGGCTCGTGGTGGTTCGGTATTCTGTTCGGCTGCAAGAGCGAGGCGGAGTTCGCAGCAGGGCTGCAAGGGGTTCGTGGCCTATGTGACAGATGTACGAGAGGCAGCTGGGGGGCCAAGTTCAGTGGATGAGGTGCCGATAGTGCGTGAGTTTCCGGACATGTTCCCCGAGGAGTTGTCGGGTGTGCCTCCCGAGAGGCAGGTGGAGTTTCGTATCAATTTGATTCCTGGGGCTGCGCCTATCGCTAAGGCGCCATACCGGTTAGCACCGCCAGAGATGCAGGAATTATCCTCATAGCTGCAAGAGCTGTTGGGGAAAGGGTTCATCCGTCCCAGTAGCTCTCCGTGGGGAGCGCCGATCCTTTTTTTCAAGAAAAAGGATGGTTCACACCGGATGTGCATTGATTACCGGGAGTTGAACAAGTTGACGGTCAAGAACCGTTATCCGTTACCGAGGATCGACGATCTATTCGATCAGTTGCAGGGGGCGTCTTGGTTCTCCAAGATAGACTTGAGGTCGGGATATCACCAGATGAGAGTTTGGGATGAGGTTATCCAGAAGACGGCGTTTAGGATTCGTTATGGGCATTACGAGTTCGTGGTGATGCCATTCGGGCTCACCAACGCACCAGCGGCATTCATGGATCTCATGAACAGGGTGTGTAGGCCGATGTTGGATCATTTGGTAATTGTATTCATTGATGACATGCTGGTGTATTCGAGGACTAGAGAGCAGCATGCAGAACATTTGAGGGAGCTCCTCGGAGTTTTGAGATCTGAGAGGCTTTTCGCCAAATTCTCCAAGTGTGATTTTTGGTTACGGGAGGTCCAGTTCTTAGGGCATCTCGTTAACCAGAATGAGATATTGGTTGACCCAGCCAAGATTGAGGCTGTGATGAGTTGGGAGGTGCCGAGGTCACCTACGGAGATCAGGAGCTTCTTAGGGCTGGCAGGCTACTATCGGAGATTTATCAGAGAGTTCTCCAAGATCGCCATGCCACTTACCAAGTTGACCCGGAAGGGTGTTACCTTCTCATGGGGTCCAGAGCAGCAGACCTCGTTTGAGACCCTTCGCCAGAGATTGTGTGAAGCTCCCGTGCTCGCACTACCGGAAGGGATGGAGGATTTCGTGGTGTACTATGATGCATCGATATCGGGGTTCGGAGCGGTGTTGATGCAGAGAGGGCATGTGATCGCTTATGCATCGAGGCAGTTGAAGCCTCATGAGACAGGATATCCTACCACCGATCTGGAGTTGGGGGCTGTGGTGTTCTCCCTCAAGATCTGGCGTCACTATCTGTATGGGGTTCGGTGTACGATATACACTGACCACAAGAGCTTGAAGTATTTGATGGATCAGACCAATCTGAACATGCGACAGAGGAGATGGATGGATCTGGTAAAGGATTATGATTGCGAGATCCTGTACCACCCAAGCAAGGCTAATGTGGTAGCCGACGCCCTGAGTCGTAGGGCAGAGGGTGCCCCGATGCGGGATATTTGTATGAGATTGACGGTGATGACTCCGGTATTGGATACCATCAGAGGGGCCCAGGCCGAGGTAGTGAGACAGGAGAACTGTAAGAGAGAGCGAGTTATCGGGCAGGTGTCAGGGTTTTTTACCGATAGCCGAGGGCTTATGACCTTTCAGGGTCGGATTTGGGTACCGTTTGTGGGCGGGACGCATACTATCTTGATGGAGAAGGCATACAGATCGACGTTTTCGATCCATCTCGGGGCCACTAAGATGTATCTCGATCTGAATAGGGAGTATTGGTGGCCCTGTATGAAGAGGGATGTGGTGTGGTTCGTTAAGAGATGCCTAACATGTCGTAGGGTTAAGGCCGAGCACCAGAAACCGCATAGTAAGCTGCAGCCACTTGAGATTCCGGAGTGGAAGTGGGAGCAGATATCCATGGATTTCATCACCAAATTGCCGAGAACGGCAAGGGGTGTCGACGCGATCTGGGTGATAGTGGCCGATTGACGAAGAGCGCCCACTTTCTCGCTATTAGTGAGAGTTCTTCTGCGGAAAGATTAGCAGAGCTATACGTGAGGGAGATGGTATCGCGGCATGGAGTACCCATCTCGATCGTGTCAGACCGAGATGTGCGTTTCACTTCCAGATTCTGGAAAAAATTTCACGAGGCGTTGGGTACGAGGCTGCATTTTAGTACCACATACCACCCACAGACTGACGGGCAAAGTGAGCGGACGATTCAGACGCTCGAGGACATGCTCCGAGCATGTGTGTTGGATTTCGGCGGGAGCTGGGACACATATTTGCCCTTGGCGGAGTTTTCCTACAACAACAGCCATCATTCGAGCATCGGTATGCCACCCTTTGAGCTGTTGTATGGGAAGAGGTGTCGTACCCCTATTTGCTGGGGTGAGGTGGGGCAATACGTGATGGGTAGTACGGAGATAGTGCTTCAGACGACAGAGCAGATCTATCAGGTCAGACAGAGGTTGTTGACCGCTTAGAGTCATCAGAAGAGTTATACGGATAGGCGACGATCTGAGCTCGAGTTTTAGGTCGGTGATTTCGTACTCTTGATGGTATCTCCTTGGAAAGGAGTGATCGGATTCAGGAAGAGGGGCAAGCTGGGGCCCCGGTATATTAGTCCGTTTAGGGTGATCGCGAGGATGGGCAAGGTAGCATATCGCCTAGAGCTACCTGCGGAGTTGGATCAGATTCATGATACCTTCCATGTCTCGCAGCTGAGGAAGTGTATTGCCGACGAGTCGGTAGTGGTACAGTTGGAGGACATCCAGGTGGACGCAAGTCTGAATTATGCCGAGAAGCCGATTGCGATTTTGGATCAGAGGATCAAGGTTCCGAGGAACAAGGAAGTGCCCCTGGTTTAGGTCCAGTGGCAACATCGGAAGGGGTACGAGCTGACCTGGAGCCGGAGTCGGAGATGCAGGAGCAGCATCTGGAGTTGTTCGCAGCATGAGACTTCGAGGGCGAAGTCTGGTTCTAGTGGGGGAGAATTGTAACAGCCCAAAATCCAGGTAAACTTTATGGTCCTTCTATTTTGAAAGTCGGCAAGTTTAGTCCTTTGAGTTGTATGTTGAATTGGCAAGTATGTTGGGCGTACTGGGGTGTACGCCGCACGTACTCACGCGCTTAATTTGGACGCGGACTTGACCGAGTACGTTGGGTGTACTCAGGGGTACACTGGGCGTAGTGAGAGCAGATGCAAACCCTAATTTCTAGCTTGTGCACTATAAAAGGAACATGTGGCCCTTTGCCCTAGCCACCATATTCCTTGAGTGAGTCCCTTGAGAGATGAGATCCGTGCCTTAGCCTATGTGTGTATGTTTTGAGCTTGGGGCTAACTTTTCAAGGTGAAGAAGGGAAGGAGGAGCCATTGTTGGTGCTAGAAGTGGAAGAACAAGTGTAGATCCGTGCTCTACAGTAGTTGGAGATCTCTTTTGAGGTAAAAAGCTCAGAGCTTTCCTTGTTCTTCTTAAGTTTTGCTTTTTGGGACCATTTTAGGGTTTTTGGGTCCAAAGTTTGAGACTTTGTGTGCAAATAGTCTCCATGAGCATGAATCTGGCCTCTTCTAGTGTGTTTGATGTTAAGGGTTCCTAAAAATCAAGTCTTGGTCGTGGATCTAGTGTCATGCATGAGTTATAGTCCAATTATGGAAAGAGAAATGGTGTTTTGAGCACAAAGTGACCTCTACAGTCATGAAAAGGAATAAAGGTCTCGACTTTATGGGTTAAGTCGTATAAAAGGAGTCGGATCTGGAGTTTGGACGAAAGTCTTAACAGATTAAGGTCTAAATTAGTGGGATAAGGGAACTGGGTGTTACGTTAGGCGTAATCCCAGTACGCGCGGCGTAGAGTGTCCCGTACTCCGATTCTATGGAAGCTCCGGGTACGCCCAGCGTACATGTTGGTACGCGCAGCGTAACCCAGAGAGGGTTGACTTTTGTTGACTTTTAGGGTTTGGTCAACTCTAGCGTATTTGAGGCTAGCAGGGGGTAAAATGGTCTTTTACCCTTCCTAAGAGTGTTTAGAGAGTTTGGTCTAGCCTTGGGAAATTATGTTGATGACGAGTGTATATTTCGTATGATTAGGAGGAGGCTACCTATTCACCGAGTTCAAGGTTTTCCAAGTTACCGAGTTACGCGAGGTGAGTCTTCTCACTATATGTTACCTTGAGTGGTATTCTAAGTTGACCAGAGGGTCTTATGTGCTATGTATGAGAATATGTGTTATATTAGAGATTACATGCTATGTGTTATTTGTATGCTGTATGATTATATAGACCGGACCGGAGGGTCCAGCGATTCAGACCGAGCTAGAGGGCCCAATGAGCTATGACTAGACCGAAGGGTCCGACGAGCTGCGGGACTGGAGGGTCCCGCTGAGACATCTTGACCGGAGGGTCGGGTCTAGCCTCGAGTGGCGTATTTCTGGTATGTGGTATTTTGGGGAACTCACTAAGCATTTATGCTTACAGTTGTTGTGTTTGATGTCTCAGGTACCAGCGAGGACCGTGGGAAGTCGACGGCTTGACTCGTACACACCCACACCGATGGGGTTCACATTAGAGAGATCTTGGGATTTGTTTTGAAAACAGTGTTGTTTAGGATTTGAGATTATGATATGATATACATTTTGTGGTTTTAAAATTAAAAATTTAATTGGAAATTTTACGTTGTTACAAATTTGTACCCTATTGACTTAAATTTTCTTCCATTTGGGTAGACGAAGGAGACATAGATTTAAGAATCTTCTTTGCAGCCCTAGTCTTGGTTGCAGTTTGAGCAACTTCATCGACCTTTTCGAAGAACCTGTCAGAGAGATCCAGATCTGTGTGAAGTTCATTTTCATGTTCAAAATCGAAGTTGAGAGGAATGGTAACATTGTCAAGGCCTAAGAAGTCCATTTCATGTAGAAATTCGCCATTTCCTTCATGTTCTCCTTTATCTCCATCCACATCAGAATCACTCTCATCTTCCACAATTTGTATCATATCATGTTCTGATGCGACTCTGGCCACAGGAGAGTTTAAACGTTCTTCAATTTTAGGTTCAGAAGTAGAGATGACTACATCGTCAGTCTCCGTAAGACAAGAAGATTCGTTGGGTTCTGACTGATCATTCTCCTCAGCAAAGATGCCAAATCTGATTAAAGGATATTTTCCTTCAAAATTGAGCTTTCCTGATCTCTTTTGCTTCATTAAACCAAAAGCACTTGGGGCAACTGACTTGATATCCAGGGTCTCTCCTTTCCTTTCAATTTCAGGATGCATGACATTAAGGATCAGTTGGATAAACCTTGGATACATCAGAAACTTGTCCCTTTTGTTTCCTTCAGCATTTAAACTTGTCCCAAGATTTTCTGGAAAAGGCAAGAATAAATTTAAAACATTAGATTGATTAAGAGATTTCCCATTTAAAAAAATTTAAATCAACATTAGGTATGTAACCATACAGCTAGATTCAGCCACACACACAGGGTGTGCGGCCGCACACGGTGTACAGTTACACACTGATTTCAACTGTACACATCGCTAACCGCACATGAGTCCAACCGCACATGGATGGTGCGGCCGTACACGGGTCAATCGCACATGTGGCAACCATACATGAGAATGCGACCATACACAAGTTAACCGCACATAGGGCCAGCCGCACACGGTGTGTGCGGTCGCACACGCACAGATTATACCGATTCAATGTCGATTTTAATCAAGAACTGTATTTATAGTAGTCGATTTCATGATGCTAACGAGTATTAACCTTAAGTTTCAACGAAAGATGAGAAGAGATCTTGAAGATTAGAGAGAGAGAGAGAGAGAGAACGGGAGAGTGTGCGGTCGAGTAAAAGTGAAAAATGAAATTTGACCGCACATTGCTCCTTTATACGGTCCAATAAGGCTGCGTCTTCCCCTTCATCTTTAATCTTTTGAAAATAAAGGCCCAAAACCCAAAATATTTAAAAACAAATCATTTTGATGATTAATTTCAAAATAAAATGAAATAAAATTTTCAAATTTTAGTAATCCTTAAATATTAAAGACTAAAAAATAAAATAAAATAAAAACATTTTCTAATATTTATCAATCCTAAAAATGAAAATAAAATAAAATAAAATACTAAAATTTTAATTTAAAGTAAACTGAATCCTCTATATCTTGAAATTGATTAACCTTTTTGTGATATCGGATCAAAGTTGTTAGACAGTCATTTTCCATTTATCAGTACCTCTCCTTTCATGAATAGTTCTGGTCGATCACTACTATTGTGGTCCACTTAAGCACGAAAAATTGTGACAAAATTTTGACATGCTAAAAGTGACAAGACAAATTGACCCAATGTTCCTAGATAAAACTCCCTAAGAACCATTCATCTGACGACGACCAAGGATATTGTTGTCCACCTAAATTGAGCAGCGAGATCTACAGACAATCTAGAATTGTTCAATTTTAGATGTACTAGAACATGTTTCCTGCTTCCTAATATACCCCAATAATCAAGAACTTTCGAGATACTCCTTACTTTATATGAGCAGACTACTATTCATAGAGAGGATAGATATTAGATTATAATTAATTATAGTTTTAGAGGGATTGAGATGTAGAAGGTTGCATATGATGTGTACCAGGTCGGATTGTTAATCACACAGAGGAGACAACATATGGCTAACAGATAGGAGGAATTTCATATATATAATATGCAAAGAAATAGATTTGCATATGTTGTAGTCCAGGTCGGATCTCTTCCAATCACGTAGAGGAGGCAACATATGACTAACAGTAAGAAAGAAAGAAAATGATTTCCTACAGACCTACTTTGTCGGAGTTCCCCAATCGAGGAAAAGTTAAACCACAGTTCTAGATACGGGTTCTCTTAATGTGACTGGTGGATTCTCATGTATATCTCCCTGCTCAACCTATCAAAGTATCGTATTGTCAGGCTAAACGGAACTATCTAGGTCAAGATTTATCAAGTCTCTAGATTCCTTAAGTTCATCTGCACCTACTCAAGAGCATTAAATTTTTCGTGCCTACCAGCGCATCGAACACAGAGCCTAGACAATTCAGCTTTGGTACTTTACACAGATGTAAATTGCCCGCTATCACTTGTTGATTTTACTTTCCAAACCATCAGTTCTTAGAAATATTTTTGCATTTTCTATTTTTCTAATGTTTTTTTTATTTTTAATTTTCTAATTTTTGTTTGGTGTTTGTTTATTTCTCCCCCTAAATTTGTGCATGAAAGAGAATAAAAGAAAATTGTGCAAATTTAAACTATCCTAAACAAAAATTAATCCTCAAAGCGAATCATTTTTAAAAAATTGACCAACACATTGAATCGAGCTTTGTTAAATGGCTTGGTGAATAGATCCGCTACATTATTTTCAGATCAAACCTGTTCTAGCTGAATGAGCGAGCGCTCATAACATTCTCTAATAAAATAAATTTTGATGTCGATGTGCTTGGTTTGTTAGTGTTGCACTGGATTTTTAGCAATTTGGATCGCAACCTCATTATCACAGAATATAGGGGTTTCTTGAAAATTCAAACCGTAATCCAACAACTGATGTTGGATCCATATGACTTGAGAACAACAGGTAGATGTAGCTACATATTCTGCTTCTGCTGTTGAGGTTGAAACAGTATGCTGCTTCTTGCAATGCCAAGACACAAACCTATCTCCAAGAAATTGACATCTGCCTGAAGTTGATTTCCTGTCAAGTTCGCAACCACCATAATTGCTGTCTGCAAAAGTGTAAATGTCAAATTCGGAATTTTTCGGATACCAAAGACCCAATTTTGGGTTGCCTTTGATATACCGAAAATTTCTTTTAACATCAGTAAGATGAGACAATTTAGGATTAGCCTGGTAGCACGTGGATTGACAAACCGCAAACATAATGTATGGGTGACTCGCAGTCAGATACATCAACAATCCAATCATTGATCTGTAGTACATGTGATCTACAGATTCACCTTCAAGATCAGGAGTTAGCAATGGTCTTTCTGCAATGGGTGTCGAAGCAGTTTTAGAGTCTCTGAACCCAAACTTCTCGAGCATATCATCCACATACTTTGCTTGGTGAATAAGGATTCTGATTGAAGATTGTTTGACCTGAAGCCTTAAAAATGTGGTCATCTCCCCAAGCGAACTCATCTCGAACCACTTCTTCATCACGTCTTCGAACTCTTTGCTAAGTTGTTGGCTTGTCGACCCGAAAATAATGTCGTCCACATAGATTTGAACAAGAATTTGATCCGGACCGACATATTTGATAAATAAGTCCTGATCAATGGTGCCTCGGGAATAGCCGTCATCGAGCAAATGTTGATTTAGGGTAGCATACCAAACTCTAGGAGCTTGATGCAGCCCATACAAAGCTTTGTCTAACTTGTAGACATGGTTGGAAAGCTTTAAGTTAACGAAACCAGGAGGTTGGTCAACATAAATCTCCTCTTTGAGCTTACCATACAAGAAAGCCATCTTGATGTCCATCTGGTATACTGTAAAGTTCATGTAGGAAGCATATGCGAGGAAGATACGAATAGCCTCCAAGCATGCCACCGGAGCATAAACCTCCGTATAATCAAGACCCTCAATTTGCCAAAACCCACGAACCACTAATCTCGCCTTGTTACACACAATGACACCCGAGTCATCTTGCTTGTTCCGAAAGACCCATTTGGTATCAAGAGATTTCTTTCCTTTGGGCAGCTCCACCAACTTCCAAACCCCAAGCTTCTCGAATTGATTAATTTTGTCATGCATGGCGTCAACCCAGCTAGGCTCATTCAGAGCCATTTCAACATTCTTGGGCTCTATTTGAGAAATAAAGCAGGAGTAGAGACACGTATTGACGTCTCCATTCTGACTTCGCGTTTGAACATGGTCGCCCAGTTGGCCAATGACGTTCTCTATAGGATGGTTGCACTGAATGTGAGCAGGGATCTCGTGGCTGATTTTGTGACAACCTGAAGTTCGTTCCGTCATTGTAACCCGCTCCGTTAATAAAATTCGTCGTTTTCGAATTATTTCCGTTTACGTTATTAAATTAAGTCATTGATTTTAAGATTTCTATTATGACTTAATGGGTGTCCAAACACATTAGAGACTCATGATAACGCCCCAAATAAATAATTGGTAAATTTTTAGTTTCGACCATATCGGGTTACGGCAACTTAATCGGGTGCGACCAAAAACCTCGTCTAAAGTCGGTATCGGGTAGAATTCCACCGTGTCCCAAACTTGATTCATATTTAAAGCTCAAAAGACTTCATTTTGAAGCTTTTGTACCCTCTCTCACTACTCTCTCTCACTAGAACTCATTTCTTGGCCAAAATCATCCAAATTAAAGCTCTAAATCATCAAGGTAACCATCCTAACTTTTAGTATAACCTTTTCAGCTTCCAAATCCGTATTCAAACTATGATTTAGGACTATAAACATGTGTTTACAGCCATGGAACACTCATGGGCCGTGAACACATATAAATTGGGTTTTGGAGCCCAAAAACCCTCCCAAATCAATTATGGAGCTTGGATTCAACTTAAGGACTTATTGGAATGGACTTGGAACACCTTGAACTCAACATTTAGGGAGTAAACATGAGTTTACTGCCCAAGAACATGCTTGGGCCGTAAACTCCATATGATGGGCAATAAACTCCTTTTAAGGTGTTAAAATGCCATGTAAACACCTCCTAAGCCTTGGATTAAAGTCTAGAAGCAACCACAATCGATTTAGGGGCCTTAAAATGATGAAAACTACCCCCCCATTGGAGCTTACGGCCGTAAACCCCCCAAGGATAGGTTCCTGGGCCGTAAACTCCTATACATTCGTCAAAAGATGCCCTAAATCCATTCTATGGCTTGTAAAATTAGTTTGAATCACATGTGATTGATCTAAGGCCACCAAAACATATAAAGAAGGAGTGTATAGGATCTTACGGCTGTAAACTCCTATTTTACAGCCGTAAACTCCCTTTGATGGTTCCTTTCGTGGTTTAACTCCTTCCTTTGCCTTAGATTAAATCCTAGCAACATTCCCCAAGTGATATTTGATCCTTGTGCAACTTAAAACCCACCAACCATGAGTTCACGGCCATGAACTCATGTGGACCTGGTCTTAGGGCCGAAAACTCCCTAAGGAGTTTACTCTTGAAGAGCAAACACATTATCTATGCCCTATACGTCCGTAGATGTCACTCGGGTCACTCCGAACACTTGTTTTGAAGTGTTTTCGCGTCTTGGAGTGTATAATCATATCTAATTAGTGAATTAAAGTCTAATTAGATACATTTGTGTATCATTTCAAATTACATAGGAACCTCGCACGTTATCAAGTTCCGAACCGACACATAGCATCCAAACCAATACGTTTTCTCGTCTGGTGAGTTCATACCCCTACCCTTTTTCAGTATTTTTTCATTGTTTTCAGGGGGGGATACAAGCAAAAGTACAAGAATATCTTGTACTTAAACTATTTATTACATATAAAATTTTTGATATTCACATGCTTTTAACATTGGAAACAATATTAACCAACCGTTAAACCTGTACAGTTAGTTTTCAAACTATTTGTGAAACTCTTTATAAACTGTTATGTTTTATATTTCACAAATGATTTGTTCCATATCATTATTGTTAAAAGCAACAGAATTAGTACATTTTATTTGTCCTCGACAAAACTCCACAGAGATACGCGAGTGGAGGATTCACTGTTTCTAACAGGACCTTTCTGTATTATTACTAGTAAATTTGTTATTCCTATAAATTGGAGACATGTCCTCAGAAACACTCCATAGAGATACGCGAGTGGAGGACCGCTTCTGTAACAAGAATCTCATAGATAGGGAGCGTGACTTGAGTGTATAGATCTATACGGGGCTGACTACCCCGCACCTGGCTCCTAGCTACAGCCGAACCGAAAGGTTCAAGGGTGACGAAAGTCATAAAAGGATTTGGACTACTTATTGCCATATCTAATCTATAGTATGGTTATGGACCTCGCAATTTGGATAATAGACATTTACTTTTTAGTAATAATGAATTTAGTAACTAGTTTACTTTATACTTATTAGTTTTATATTGTGACATCCCCAAAATCTCGGCCAGAAAAGACCGATTTGTTTATGCTTTGTTTTTAAAATCAGAGTAATCATTTAAAGAAAATTGTTGCGGAATTTGTCCCCAAAATAAAATAAATATGATAAGAATTTATCAAAGCATTTCTTAAAGAAAAGTATTTTCATTATATAACAAAATCTCGGGATGTCATGTTCCGATACAGACACATAAACATAAACATAACTTACATTTATTTACACTAATGATTTACGTCTCCTTTATTCTCTCAGTGAAAGATGTCTTCGTATTGATACCTGTGATACAAAGAAAACTGAGTGGGCCAGGCTTGGGAGCCTAGTGAGCATATAGGGTTTTCAACCCACAATAATACATTTATTATATTCAATTATCAACGATCAACCCAAATACCCATCCCCATTATCTTCTTTATTTATTAAGGTTTTACCCTAAGAATCGATTATACTTTCTTCATTCATTCCTAAGGGTTTACCTAAGGAATTGGCACACAGTCCATTTGCTACCACGTATTATACAACAGGCACTACGTCGCATAGTCACCAGGGTTCATACAATTGGCACTACGTCTCATAGTCACCAAGGTTTACACAATAGGCACTACATCTCACAGTCACCTGGGTTTACACAAAAGGCACGAAGTCACATCGTCACCAAGGTTTATCAAATAGGCACGAAGTCGCATCGTCACCAAGGATTACTCAATAGGCACGAAGTCGCATCGTCACCAACTATTCCATCTACCCATGTTCTACCCAACATTTTTGTAGATATAAATACAAACACAATTTAAATCATTTAACACCCGTATAAAAACATCAATTCCAAATCCATCTCAAATAGATAATTAATATATAACACATAGCACGTATTTTATAAAATACTTCATATTTATGTGTAAGATGAAAGTGACTATACACTCACTTGATTAGAAGATGATCGGGCAGCACTGCGGCTTGCAGAAATAGTGTTTCTCCGTAGATCTGGAAGATCTTCACAAAAACCGGCTCCTCGCGGGCAGCGCTTCGGCTCGGGAATAACGCTCTTCGGGATCCTCGGGGCTTCGGATCTTGCTTCAGGGCTCGGGAATAATACCGGGGCTTCGGGATATGATTGGCACGCAAATCGAGGCAAAAACTTAGAGAGAAAGTAAGAAAAATCGCAAGGAAATGGTTGATCTCGAGTTCTATTTATAGGCTGCTGGGTCTGGGATTACGCGGGGCGTATTCTCAGATTACGCGGGGCGTACTTGAGTTTCGCAGGGCGTACTCTGACGTCATTGCGTGCGTCGACTGGTGGCACTCGAGTATTGGTCAGACAAGTTGCATCCGACTGAGTACGATGGGCGTACTCAAATTACGCTAGGCGTAATTTGACTCGTCGAACTTCTAAATTGCGTAACTTTCGCATACGAGCTCCGTTTTCGATGTTCTTTATATCCACACGAAGGTGAGACTACGCTCTACAACTTTCGTTTAGACTCCGTTGGCTAATTTTGAATTTATTTTTATTATATTATTTTTAGTAGGCCGGGACTGGAAAACTCCCTTATAAATTCATAGCTTCTTCGTCCGACGTCCGTTTTCGCCTATCTTTTTATCTTTTCACTACAATTGACGAGATCTTCGATTCTCGTTTAGATTGTTTTGGCTAAAAACCGCTCAATCTCAAATCGAGTATTCGGGCTGCATACTGCTAAGCTGAAACTTAGAAAAATCATAACTTCCTCATACGAAGTCAGATTTGGACGTTCTTTTTATGCACGCTCACGGTTTAACGAACTCTACAAGTTTCGTTTAGATCACTAAGGCTAAATATCGCTCTAACATAAATTCACTTTTTACTTCGCGATGTGTCGTGCTGGTTCTGTCGCGAAACTTCGACAGGTCATAAATTCTTCGTTATAACTCGGATTTCGGCATTCTTTATATGCACGAAAACCTTGTAACATATACTATAACTTAGTTAAGATTATTCATTCTAAATAATCTTCTATCAGAAACTCATTTTTGATGCTTATCGTCTTTAAATTGACTAGCCCTGATCTACGGGCGTTACATATATACGTGTTAAAACTAATACACTTCACAAGGATAACCATTTTTTTAGAATACATCTTTTACATTACATTTCGGATTGGTAACCAACTTCTTGGGTTCGTAACTTTTTCAGAAACCGAAAGGAAACTTGTTCATTATCCAGAAAACAAAACCGCTTATGAACTCACCAGCTTTATGTTGATTCTTAAACTACTTGTATTCTCAGGTCCGCATTAGACAGGTACCTAACGATCCTTTTGGTGAAGACGGAGTACGTAGAAGATTCGTCTTAACTTTTGTTCATATATACATATGTATAACACTTGTAATACTTTGTTTTCAAACAATTGTAATTTTTCATATGTAATGTAATGGTTGTTTACTTTGCTTACTATGTACATTGGTTGTGATACTCAACATGAAGTCACCTCCGCCCCGGAACGTTTCCGCCTTGGGTTTCGGGGTGTGAAAGATTGGTATCAGAGCCCATGTTTATAGTGAACTAAGTATACCAAACCTTACATGGTATAAGACTATAAAAACTAAGGGGCCTAAGTGCTCTGAACTAAAAGTATACTTTAAAATATAAGTATTTTCAAAAGTATACAAGTATATCTAACCGTCGAAATCCGTAACTATGAGTAGAACAAAACATAAGTAAATGGGTGTTGGACGTTGCGGTTAAACCTGGCAAGTTTTGTAGTCGTGTCTAGGGTCAATATAGTCTGATCAACTATATTCATTCGAGACACGGCCAACATGTGTTTGGGAGTGACTGTGGTGTTCATCATGCCTAAAACCTACCTAATACCCCAAACATCGAGCTATTGTCGTAGCGAATCATGAAATACTATGGGAGTATTTCTCGAGCCAATCTGTTGTAGAAATCTTCATTCAAGCGATGCTCCTTGATCATTCCTTTAGCGATAATTTACTTGATTTGATAACTCTTTCCTGCTTTATCAGTTAATAATGTAACACCCCGTTTATAAAATAAATAAATAAATGTATAGAAGCCCTAAAATGAATAATAATTGAGTGAGGTGATAGTTTTGAGGAGTTAAAAGTCATAATTACAGAAGTCAGGGTGCGTTTTTTAATTAATGGACTTAAATTGAAAAGATTTGAAGGCTTAAGGGTTTATTGGTGATTTATGGATCTGCTATGAAAGAATTTTATGGGTTCAGGGTTTAAAAGTTAAGTTTTGGATGCAATCTGTAAAGATTTCTGTGGGCAGGGTATATTTGGTATGTTTTGGACTTTGATTGAAAACAAATTAGGGTGGAGGGGCTGAAGTTGAATAATCTGATCATATGTTTGAAATAAGATACGGGATATACCAGTATCCCTTCCCCACGTCATTTCCTTCAACCCTAAAGCTAAGAGACCATTTCTTTGCTCCAGCCGCCATCACCATGCGATTTTCCTTCAGCCGCCATTGATGAAGAACTGCTCGCCGTCACCTGCTTGGTTGATTCCGGCCGCCACAGCATCTTAGCCCACCGATGTCGCCGACCCAAGACAATCATCAACATTTCAGCCGAAGTAGGACCGTCGAAGACCGAGAACGGAGTGTTGCCGCCGCATCGCCATTCCCAGCGACAACGGTGACCCTTGTGCCGTCAGTGAAGACGAACGGACACTCTCCTTCGTATTTGCTCTGCTGATTCCTCCTCATCCTTCATTTCAGCGCTAGACCTTAGTCATGTCCCGCCGTCCGCCGCCGTCACGTCGATTGTTGCCTCCGACCAGCACCTGTCGCTGAGAATGGTGGTTGTCGGTTGCGCCACTGTTTAAGAATGGTTCATTTCATTAGTTGTGGGTGTCTTTCAGTGTGTATGTTCGTTGTTCGAGTGGGGAACAAGAGGACCGCTGCCACCACCGTGAGGTGGTGGCTGTTATCGCGAAAGTCGCCGCTGTGCTGCCTTTTTAGTGTTGTTGCCGCCACCGTGAGCCACCAAGGGAGGGTGGCTGGACCTTTGTGCAAATAGAAATATTGTAGGTGGGTGTGTTTTGTTGTAGAAGGTGTTAATGGCCAGAAAAAAGAATAGATGCCCACCATGGCCGCCAACCATGGTGGCTGCCGCCTTGTACCACCGCCGACCACCACTAGGGTGGTTGTGTGTGTGTGTGTGTTAGTTAGTTAGTGTGTGTGTGTATAAAGCATTGTAATTGTAATTTCCAAAATATTAATGAAAAGATATGGAAAACCACCACCTTAGGGTGGTGGCCGCCGCTGTGTGCCGCCATTTACCACCACTACCCAAGGTGGTAGTGGGTGGTGCCCCACAAGCAAAACCCTAATGGGCTTAGAGGTTAATTTTGGGCCTATTGGGCCACGTTTGGGTGAGGAACCCTAATTAGGGTTTAGAAAACCCTAATTGTGAGTAATTGGGCCCACTTGTGGGCCATTGGGATTGGATTGTGAATTAAGCCCAAACTATTCCAGGCCATTTATCTAGTAGAGTAAAGGACGTAATGGACTAAGTCCTTAATGGGCTAATTGAGAAAATCCTAATATTTGAGAAATTATCAGGACACACACGAGAATTATTTAATAAGTGAATATTAAATAATAATCTTTGGTAGAAATTAATCTAAGCAATAATAGACTTAATGGATTAAGTCCTTAGTGTGTTAAGTCCTTAGTGGGTTAAGTAAGAAACACTTAACCCTAGTTATCATTTGATGTGAAACCCTAATTTCACTTGGGCTTTGTGTTGGGCCATCCGAGAATATTCAAATGGACTAGAGTAATTAATTGGGCTTTAGGGAGAGGCCTATATGAAGGATTGGGCCCAATTTGGAAAATTGGGCCATAGATGGGCCATATGTTGGGCTTTGATCCCTAGTTGACTTTGGGCCTATGGATTAGGCCTTGGGCTTAGGTAAGCCAAGCTAGGGGTAATGTTGTAATTATCCAAAGCATGTATTTTTAGTTATGTGTTAGAACCCAATTATTAATTGGGTGTTATTTGGTGTTGACAGTTCAGGAATCTGTCAACCAGCCGCTGGGGTGGAGTCTGCGGGACTTCAGCAGTGTGGGATTGTGTCTACGGGACTTCAACAGTGTGAGGTGAGTTTCCTTCCAGTAGGAACGGGTCTACGGCCACAATGCCGGCCCGTTTAGTTAGCAGTAGTTCCGGACTTCATTCCGATGCAGTAGTTCAGTATGCTTGGTGTCTTTGAGATACAGACATGTTATGCGTTATGTGTTCCGGACTATGGTCCGTTGCAGTATGCAGTATGTGTGTTTATATTATATGATCTGATTATGTTATGCTATGTTCAGTTAGATCCAGACCTCGGTCCGATGCAGTAGTTAGAGTGCTTGATGTCTTTGTGATTCAAGCATGTTTTGTGTTAGGTGTTCCGGACTCTGTTCCGATGCAGTATGCAGTATATGTATTCATGCTAGTTGATATGTTTATGCTATGCTATGATCAGTCAGTTCCGGACCTCGGTCCGATGCAGGGGACAAGGTCCCAGTTAGTCCGGGCTTCGGCCCGATGTAGTTTCCGGACTTCGGTCCGATGCAGGGGACAAGGTCCCAGTTAGTCCGGGCTTCGGCCCGATGCAGTTTTCAGACTTCGGTCTGATGCAGGGGACATGGTCCCAGTTAGTACAGGTTTCAACCCGATGGAGTTTCCGGACTTTGGTCTGATGCAGTCGGCAAGGCCCAGTATGTGTTTACATGTTATTGTATGGTATGTGGTAGTTTGGGGGAGCTCACTAAGCTTTGTGCTTACGGTTTTCAGTTTTGGTTTCAGGTACTCAGTTTTCAAAAGAGGAGCTCGGGAAGATTGCAGTGCACACACCATTTTTTCAGCCTGGGATGTTTATACTCTGATATATCTAGCAGTTGTTAAGATATTTTGAGATACATAGCTTATGATTTTTACATGAGGTTTATCGACTATGGATTTTATTATTAAATTAAACGAAATTTTCAAACTGTGTTTTTGGGATGTTTCAAGTTGGTATCAAAGCCTTGGTTTGAGGGATTCGGGCGCACTCCCGAGTGTGTCTGAACTCAAACTAAGGAAGTGGTATAAAGTTTTCAAGAGAAAAACCATGGTTACAAAAGAATTTTGAGAAAAGAAAACAATTTTAGAAAAAGTATAAATAAAAGAGTTTTAGAAAAAGCAAAAAGAATTTTGGAAAACAGAAAAGGGTGTGGTTCATGCAATCAACCGAGCTCAAGTAAGTACTCCCAAATTACCCATACAAGTTTATGATCATTAGCTTCAGTTTCAGCTTTAGTTTCAGTAGAACAACATGCTAGTATAGGACTAAGGATCTAGGAGGATGCCTTATGTGCCTGTTTTATGTGTTTCAGCTTTATTAGGTCCAGAAGGTGTTGCGTCTTGGGCTCGCTATTTAGTCCATTTAGTCTCCGGTATGGGCCTGTCCATCCGTGAGTTATTTTATAGGGTTTTGTATTTATAGGTGCTTGCATGCATCCTAGTACGTAAGACTTGGAAATTATTTTGTCAAGTATTTGATCTTTATCTTTTGTAACCCTAATATCCTCTACAACAGAAGTTCTTGATCGAGCTCTGCTGAGGATTGAATCAATTGAATCATTCGACATATTCAGATTCATTCTTGTGTTTTATATTGCTATTTTTCGCTTTCGTGATTTACCTGTTATAAGATCTAAACGATCAAAGAGTTTCTTAAACTCATCAATTGGTATCAGAGCAGGAGGCTGTGTAATTATACACATCTCTTCTGTGAAAGAACTGATTAGGGTTTACTCCGCATTTACTGATATTTATTGAGCCGTCACTCCATAATTGACGTATCTCATTATTTATTCGTCTTGCCCTAATATTACGTATTACAAGTCTGATCTTGCAACAGGTTAATCGATCAAGCATGGACGATTCTCAATCCAATCCTATCAACATCTCGAACAGTATAGGATCTACAACTAAGATTCCAATTCTCTACACTCAAGATTACGAGGTTTGGGCGCATCATTTCGAAGACTACGTCATTGGATCTGAAGATAATGGGTATCTGATATGGGAAGCCATTGTGTCTGGACCATTTGCTCATTCAGGAACATCCAGAATTATTAAAACTCAAAAGGAGTATAATGATTTGTTAAAAGATGTGAAAGATGTTGCTCAGGACGAAAAGGAGAAGTTTCAGTGCAACATCAAAGCATTGAGACTAATTCGATTCGCTCTTCAATCTGACACGTTTAGATTGGTAAGTTCCTGCAGTACAGCTAAAGAAATTTGGGATCGGTTGCGAGATTTGTATTCCACAGATGAAGATTTGGAGCACTCAATTCAGACCTTGCTTCTATCTGAGTTTGGAGAGTTCAAGAAAAATCCTGATGAGTCTGTTACACAGACGGTTGATCGCTACAATCATCATCTCAGCAAGATGATCAAAAATGATATTGAAAGGAAACTTATTGAACAGAAGGTCACTTTTCTGAATGGTTTAAGATCCGAATGGAGAGCTGTTGTGTCTACAGTTAAAGCACACGAGCAGTTCAAATCATACTCGCTGGCGAAACTGGTGGGAATTCTGAAATCCCAAGAAAAGATAGTGCTGCAAGAGAAGAGCGTGGTTTCTAGTATGGGGTCTCTAGCGCTCTTGTCCAAGGGTAAAAGTGTATAAGAACATGAAGAGGATCTTAATCTGGGAGATCACGATCTGACAGCCGAAGACTACGCTTTAATGGTGTCAAATCCCAGAAGGTTTGTAGGGTTTCAAAGCACTCCATGGATGATGGCAATGGGCCCCTTGATGAAGTGTAGGTTAAAAGCCCAAGACTTGTCTTTTCCCTATAAATAGTCATGTATTATTCATTATTAGGGTTAAGAGAATGAGGCAAAATGTAGCCGCCACGTTGTGAGGTTTCTTGTAGAGTTAGATTCTTATTTCTTAAGTGTAATTTGTTCCTCATAATTCAATAAATCGAGTGATCATTCGACCTAATCTTCATATTTGTGTTTGTTCTTATTTTCCGCATCTTGTTCATCAAATCTCAATTAGGGTTTTAATCCTAACAAGTGGTATCAGAAATAAAGGGGAGTATTGATGCAAAATTACAATTTCAGTCCCTGTTTTTCAGCAAGTGACAATTTCAGCCCATTTTTCGAAAAATTTGCAATTTTAAGGGCTGGTGAACAGTTTTGGATTTTTCAACGCTCATATTTTTTCGTGAACAGCAAAATAATGATTCCACCAAGTCTTGGCGGTTCGGAAAGTCGTTTTTCGTGATAACATCAAATTTTTCATGATTTTTTTGGGTCTTATACTTCATTGTGTATATCATTTTGTCGCGGGGGAGCTTAGTAAATTTTTTATCCATTCAAGATCATTCTCATGACCATAAGAAAGGTTTATAATCACGTTTTCGATTATAAATCGGGGGAGAATTTGGTATGGTCATTCGAAATTGGATTTGTGACTTTTCAAAGTTGAAGATTTTTGATAAAGCTTGTGGTAGAATTATGAAGGTAGCTTTTACAGCGGAAGTTCTTCATCGAGCTCTGCTAAAGCTTTTACAGAGAAGTATCCTTTACAGCGGAAGTTCTTTATCGAGCTCTGCTAAGGACTTGTTATATCTCCGACTTCTTGTATTTTCTCGATCAAGTGGCGTTACAAATCTTAAAGTTTGGGTTGTTACATGATATTTTTTGATGGCTTATATCATTAGCTTATTTGAATATCATTGTGGCTTGGAGGGGGAGCTCTTCAAAGACAAGAAGTGATTCAGTTTCTTTGTTCTGAAATGGGTTTTTATGGCGGGCTTGGTTTTCATGAAGATTTTTTTGGGATTACATTCGAAAATGAAGTTTAAATACATTACTTCAATGCTTGATTTATATATCCGAGAGCCCGTGTTTGAAGACTATTGAAGAATCAAGATTCATGGATTGCTTCATCTATTCCTCGTTGCAAGACCTTTTTATTTGCTAGATGCTTATTTTGGAAGTTAAAGCATTGTCATCCATTCCATACTTTGAAGGGGAGATTGTAGGGTTTCAAAGCACTCCATGGATGATGGCAATGGGCCCTTGATGAAGTGTAGGTTAAAAGCCCAAGACTTGTCTTTTAACTATAAATAGTCATGTATTATTCATTATTAGGGTTAAGAGAATGAGGCAAAATGTAGCCGCCACGTTGTGAGGTTTCTTGTAGAGTTAGATTCTTATTTCTTAAGTGTAATTTGTTCCTCATAATTCAATAAATCGAGTGATCATTCGACCTAATCTTCATATTTGTGTTTGTTCTTATTTTCCGCATCTTGTTCATCAAATCTCAATTAGGGTTTTAATCCTAACAAGGTTTATCAAGAAAAAGTTTCCTTCCAACAAAAATCATAATTGGCAAGGAAGCTATAGTTCCGAAAGAGTAAAAGATGAACCGAAAGTTGAGGAGTCGAAAAAGGAAGCTAAGGGTGAAGCTAACTCTGGTATCAGTTGCTTCTATTGTGGGGGAAAGAATCACTACGCAAAGGATTGCGTGCTGAAGAAGATGGCTGCGAAAGACGAAGAGAAAGATGAAGAAGCAAGTCTTATGAAAAGACTGGAAGAAATAAAAAGGAAGAAGGGTGGCACTAATCCTTCTATGAATGCTCTTATTGTGCAGGGTTCGGCAGAGGATGACGAGTTCGGTGGCGTACAGGTGTGGTCGACCGATTCAGAAGATGATGAGGTGCGAAAGCCTTCGCTTGGAAAGGCTTATGTTGCAAAAGATGATGAAACCAGTGGAAGATGTCTGATGGTGACTGACGTATCTCAGATGAGGGGATATAATACTGATGGTGGAAATGAAGAGGCCAAGGAGCGAGAGGACTTATGCTTCACAACAAAACCTCTCAGTGTGTAGATCAGTGAACTTGATGAACTGATCAAGGAGGTACAATCTGTTTTTATTACGTTTAAAATTCCACAAAAATCATATGAAAAGGAATTAAATAACTTGAATTCAAGAATCTCAAATCTAGATAGTTGTTTAACTCAAACACGGGTCACAAATTCTAACATGAATGACCAAATAAGCAGGGTGTCACCCAAGAGTGAAGAGCGAAGGATGTGGATTGAGCAGAAGGAGTCAGAGCTAATTAAGTCTAGGGATGAAAACATTTACTTGAAAAGAGACAATTTGAAATTGTTAAAACAAAGGAATGTTTTTTGTTTGATCGATAAAAGGCTTTATGCTAACATTACTCAACTGTATCTAAATTGTGAAATAGGACAAAAGATACATCGCATGATTATACCCTTCCTTGAGTTTAAGGAGGATGAAATCGATGCCGAAGCATACAACTGTGAAAGTGTTGTATCTTCCGATGATGTTAATCCTACTTATATGTATGGTCTGGACAAGATAGAATCTTTTATTAAGTCCAAAGACCATAAGGACATGCTTAAAAAGCTTTTGGATGAAAACGATAAGCTGAAACTCAGGACCAAAACCATACAAAAATTCGACTCATTAAGTACCAATTTAAGTTCAGAAAACAAAATTGATGTTGAAAACACATCTGAACTTAATGAGGACGATGATATGAGTGAAATTTCTGTAGAGGTTGAAGTCGACTGTTCTGAGTTTGTCAAGAGCGAACCCGAAAACCACAAAAATCTGATTTCTAAAAATTCTGTAGAATTCGCTCGCTTGTCCAAATCTAAGTCCCCAGTCCTTAAAGAAAAAGTTGTTGTGTTTCAGAAGGTTAGAACTACTCCCAATCAGGTGTATAAAGTCACAGGAGTAACCGAACATCAAACAACTGGACTCACTGCCATGGTGAACGAAGATAATGCAGATGGCTGTGATGAGTTTTTCTGGTCAGCTCCCATAGACAATGCAGATGAAACGGTTGGTCTGTCGGAGCAAACATCCTGGAAGACCAAAGGAAGATATGTGCCAGAACCGCTGAATAAGCCTACCAACTTTGATGTACCTGGTACAAGTGGCACAAAAGAAATTCCTGTAGAAGAAGTCACCTCCACAAGCGAATCCTCATCTATAAAAAGTGAACCGGCTGCCAAGAAGCTGAAACAAAAAGCCAATATCCATAGATAACCGAAACAAGTGAAAAATCAAAAGCAGCAGAGAAATCTTAGATACAAGAAAAATCTCTCAGAGCGAAAGCAGTTTTGGCGCTCTCAAAATCCTCACTACTCTTACCATGATAAAGATTCTAAGTCAGAGAGAAAGACTTTCGGGTCAAACGAAGAACAGAACCGAAAGGATAGGTTCGGTCCCGAAAGCAACAGCAACCGAAGAGCTAATTTCGGTCCGCCAAACAACAACATGCAAAGACCTGATTTCAGTCCATCAAATTTTTATAATAAAAGACCAAGTTTTGGATTACCAGCCAACAACACTCAAAATTCTAACTTCGGCTCATCATTGAGCGGCTACCAAAGGTCCAGGTTCGGTCCCTCTAATGACCATAAACGAAAGGGTCATTTCGAACCTCAAGTTAGGAAAAACTCTCATTCTAAATCCTCTTCTAAACCCAATTCAATTCCTACACAAAATTCAAGATCATCAACGAACTTGAAAGGAAAAACGAAGATTTCCTCAGTTAAGGAGGACCGAAAGCAGACTAGTGCCCAAACACCAGAATTTGAATCCAAAACACCTGTAGCTAATTCTAACAAAATCAAAGTGTTTACTATTAAAAGAAAAGATGAAACAGCCTTAGTAAAATGAACATATCTTGTTGATGTTTCTCTTACTATTCCTGTTCCTATGAAAGGCTCACGTGAACCCAAGAAACTTTGGGTTCCTAAATCTGCTTAATTTTTACAGGTTATTAGTGACGAGCAGTTTTACGAAGAATGGTACATTGACAGTGGCTGCTCACGTCACATGACAGGAAGGAAGGAAGAGTTAAGGGAGTTTCGATCACTTCAAAGTGGTGGCAATGTCAAGTTCGGTAACAACTCCTATGGAACGATAAAGGGTTATGGGATGATAACCAATGGAGACTTCACAATAAGAAAGGTGGCATACGTAGAAGGATTGCAGCATAATCTCATCAGTGTATCTCAACTGGTGGGTGGTACCGGTCTCAAAGTATCATTCGACGACGAAGGTTCAGAGATTATAGAGAAGAAATCCAACAAGGACTTTCTCAAATCAGATCGAAAAGGCGAAATGTTTCCTCTGAATCTCAGACCAATCAAAGGAAATCATGCCATATGTCTTTTGTCCAAAGCTCATTCTGATGAAAGCTGGTTGTGGCACCGAAGGCTCTCTCATCTCAACTTCAAAGACATCAACAAGCTTGTCACCGGAGGTCATGTTCGGGGTCTTCCATTGCTCAAGTTTGATCGAGAACACTTGTGTGCTGCATGTGAAATGGGGAAAGAAAGTCGTCAAAGTCACCCATCAATTATAAACACAAAAGTTGTTGAACCACATGAGTTGCTTCACATCGACTTGTGTGGTCCATCATCAATCTAGAGCATTGGCGGTAGCAAGTACATTCTTGTTGTTGTTGATGATTTCTCACGTTTTACATGGGTATTCTTTCTGAAGCACAAATCTGAGGCCACTTCTAAGCTAAAGATGTTTATCAAGCAGGTTGAAGTGCAACTGAGAAAAGTCGTTCGAAACATTAGGAGCGACAACGGACTGGAATTCAAGAACAAAGAATTCAAAAACTTTTTGGCAGAAAAAGGAACCAGTCATAACTTCTCATCCCCTTACACGCCTCAACAGAATGGTATTGTCGAAAGGCGAAACCGATCCTTGTGTGAGGCGGCCCGGACTATGCTAAGTTTTGCTTCTCTTCCCTTATATTTCTGGGTTGATGCTATTGCTGCAACATGTTTTACGCAGAATAGGTCTTATCTCAACAAGCGTTTCTCTCTCACTCCTTATGAGATCATCGATAACAGGAAGCCAAACGTAAAATTCTTCCATGTGTTTGGTTCACGGTGCTTCATCTTCAACTCCAAAGAACATCGTAACAAATTTGATGTTAAAGCTGACGAAGGAATTTTTCTGGGATATTCTCTTACTTCAAAAGCATACCGGGTTTTAAATAAGAGTTCTAGAAAGATTGAAGAGACCTATTATGTGACTTTCGATGACAGCTACGTCAAGAAGCTAAAGACTACTGAAGAAGCAATTGGAGAGATTTTCTCTCAAACAGGTCAAGTCACAGCCATGATTGCTAATTTATTTGATCAGTACGTAGACCAGTTCGATGAACCTGAGAAAGCGACTCTCTCAGAAGCCAAGGCAGCAGACAACAAAATCGATCATCTGAAGCAGATTGTCGAAGATGCAGCCAAACAAATGGGAGAAGGAGAACAAGTTCGAAACGAACCTCCTCAACACGACACTTCAGTTGAGGGGGAGAATCTATTTTCTTCAAATCAACTGAACTCACACTTTCAAGGGGAGAATTCCATTCCTGTAGCACCCGAAAGTCCAGCTACACCCGAAAGTCCTGTAGCACCTGAAAGCCCAGCTACACCCAAAAGTCTTGTAGCACCCGAAAGCCCTGCTACACCCGAAACTCCAGTAGCACCTAACAGTCCGGCTACACCTGAGAGTTTTGTTGCACCCAAAGGTCCGAACCAACCTGAAAATCCAAATGATTCATCATCAGTCGAGGGGGAGAATTCCGATATGTTCTATGATGACGATAGTCAATCTGAATTGGAAGAAATGGTCAACGCCAAATTGGATCCATCCTATGATCTAAACTATCCTCCCCTCATTAAATGGACCAGAGATCATCCTGTATCTCAGATAGTGGGTAATGTATCTGAAAAGGTCCTGACCCGATCCCAAGTGAAGGCAAAGCAAACCTCCCTATTCTCCAAAGTAGAGTTTTGCATGTATAATTCCTTCGTATCCAAAGTTGAGCCGAAGACCGTCAATACTGCTCTTGATCATTCTGATTGGGTTCAGGCTATGCAAGATGAACTCAATGAGTTTGAAAGAAACAAGGTATGGAGCCTCATTCCAACACCTAAAGATGCCTCAGTCGTTGGTCTTAAATGGGTATTCAGAAACAAAATGGACAAGGAGGGTAATGTGAATCGAAATAAAGCTCGTCTTGTGGTGAAAGGATACTGCCAGGAAGAAGGAATTGATTACGAAGAAACATTTGCTCCGGTAGCAAGGCTGGAATCTGTTCGAATATTTATTGCCTACGTTGCACATAAGAACTTCAAGGTCTACCAAATGGATGTGAAATGCGCCTTTCTAAATGGAGAACTTGAAGAAACAGTTTACGTGGAGCAACCTCCAGGTTTTGTGAATGAAAAGCATCCAAATCACTGTTACATTCTAGACAAGGCAGTTTATGGTCTGAAACAAGCGCCTAGGGCATGGTATGAAACACTAACTAAGTTCTTAAAGATGTCTAAATTCAAACAAGGTTCGGTTGACCCAACCTTGTTTCGAAAGAAGGAAGGTAACCACCTTATGATAGTTCAAATCTATGTCGATGATATCATCTTTGGCTCAACGAATCCTAGCTTAACAGCTGAATTCAGAAAGCTGGTGGAGACTAAATTTGAAATGAGCTCAATGGGTCCGATTAACTTTTTCCTTGGTTTAAACATTAGACAGGGACCAAAAGGAATCTTTATCAACCAGGAAGCATATACCAAGACTCTTCTTGCTAAATTTGGCATGATGGGAGATTCAAAGGTCAAAGTTCCAATGGCATTCGGCACCAAACTCATACCATCCTTGGAAAAACCGGCAGTTGATATAACGCTATATCGTCAAATGATTGGTTCCCTGATGTACCTCACAGCTAGCAGGCCCGATATAATGTTTTCTGTGTGTTATTGTGCTAGGTTTCAGGCGAATCCTCGTGAACCACACATGCTAGCAGTGAAAAACATACTCCGGTATCTGAAGTGAACCACCTCCCTTGGTCTCTGGTATCCATTAAACTCAGGTTTCTTTGTTCAAGCCTACTCAGATGCAGACCTTGGAGGATGTGGTTTAGACAGGAAAAGCACTACAGGAGGATGTCAATTCCTCGACGGAAAATTGGTGAGCTGGCAATCTAAGAAACAAACATGTGTTTCACTGTCTACAGCCGAAGCAGAATATATTGCAGCCGCTTCTTGCACATCTCAAGTGATTTGGATCCAAAGTCAACTCCGGGATTATGGACTCAATATGAAAAAAATCCCACTATATTGTGACTCAGAAAGTACAATTAGGATCTGTCATAACCCAGTGCAACATTCCAAAACTAAACACATTGCATTGAGGTATCACTTCATTAAAGATCACGTAGAAGACGGAAACGTAGAAATTCATTTTGTTCGAACTTCTGATCAGCTGGTTGACATCTTCACCAAAGCTCTTCCTGAAGCAAGTTTCAATAAAATTCTACAAGGGCTAGGTATGATGGAATCGGAGTCAGTACCAAAAACTACTTCTCAAAACTAAAAGTTGGAAGCGAAATGAACCGAACGTTCGGGTTCGGTTCACGTGAGTGCCGAAATGAACCGAGTGCTCGGGTTCGGTCCTATTCTCTTATCTTCGCTTATCACTTAAAGATAGCTTCTTTGGTTGTAAACTTTTTGTACTCTTATTTCTCAGTTCTTTCTTTCTTTTTCAAAGTTTTTTTTTAACCGAAATGAACCGAGCGTTCGGTCTATTTCGGGTTCGGTTCCAAAGTTTTTTTTATTTTTTTTTCTTTAACTCACAAACTCCAAAAATATTTTTGTTTGTTTTTCTCTTTAAATCAAAAACTCCAAAAACATTTTTTTTTGTTTTCTTGTGTTCGTTAATTTTTATTTGTGGATCAGTGTGGAGAAATTCTTGTTCTCACGTTTTTAATAGTTAAGTGTCCCTAGAAGCATGCTGTTGTATGTGTCCAAAGCCTCACCTGATTCTGAATAATAGCCTTAGTGACTTGGTATATACAACCCTTGTCTTCCTAATTAGGCTTTTATATTTATTCTAATCATGAGCTACCTTACTCTCTTCTCACATGAGATAAAAGTTTTCTGCTTGGTCCTTATTTTAACAGCAGAGGTACTTTGGTTTCTTTACACCATCTCCAATACTTTCTCCGTCCTATTCTCCTCATACACGTAACCCTTGAGACTCTCAGTAATTACCACTGAGGTTTATGGTTACACAATTTATGTGTTCATGATCTTAGCTACGTGCCACTACGTGCTAAGTGAAACCCACAATTCAATACCTACTATGCATTCACGGTGAACAATTAAATTTGTTCTAGGTTTCACTAAAGAATTGACGAATTCATCCATGGGGCTGTACCTTGAAATCTCTGAATTTTCTCTTTGTGTGACTCCTATGAACTTGTTAAATCCCATAACATTTCTTCCCTTGGAATCCAGTTGCTATTTTCTTTTGAGATTTCACCTAAAAGTATTTTCAAACTGCCACTTAAATTCTCTTCACACCTACTTGTTCCATAGACTACATTGGTCTCACAAGTACTTCAGTCGATTTCTGTCTTATGTCAAGATCAGGAATTCTGCACGGAAGCGAAAGCCACCCAAATTAGCCTTATTAAAAGATACCTTTCAACACTTCTTAATAAGTGTCTGATCATAATTCAACGGGAAACCAAACAAACACTTTAAGGCCTCGCTTGACTTTGAAGGAAGAGATTCGTGCCCGGGATCCATTGTTTCGTGTCTTTATTGACATCACTATTTCCCACATATGTGTTGCTTTATTTCTTTTTCTTTTACACACTATGCACGAAAATCTTTTTGATTTTCCAAAATTTTGGTTTCATTACTTACAAGTTTTTTTTCGTTATGGAATTTGAGGTTACAAAAGAGATGTGGCTCACAATGTTACACGTGCTTATTTTGCTTTATGACGACAGCTCATTCTAAAGGGATAAGTTGCTGACTCATCTGAAAGTCCAATCGGATTGATATTTCAAACGGCGCTTGATGGGAAGGCATGTGAAGTGGAACCGTTTTTGACATTTCAAACGGCGCCTGATGGGGAGGCGTGTGAAACAGGACCGTTTTTCTCTCTCCTGCGTAATCATCGGGGCTCTAAACTGTCACACATCAATCACCTAAGGAAACTCTTCGTATTTCCCTTGAAGATTTGGGAACAGATTTTTCTCTCTCTTCTCACCACGGTATAAAAGGTAATTTCTACCATAATTTACCTCTTTACTGCACCAAACCTTCAGAGAGCAAGAAAAGCTTTGTTTCTTCTACTATTCATCATCTCTCCCAAATTCTTCTCTTCAATGGCGGACTCATCATCAGTTCATGCTACTTCTCACATTCTGCCAATCCATCCTCAACAAAGCTTGATTATCGACCTCACTCCTCAAGTTTACAATGCATTCATGTTTCCAATTATGGAATGTGTGACAACCCGAAATTTCCATTATGTACAAACTATATCACTTCAAAAGAAGTTATAGCAGTCACAGTTAATTTTCAGACTTTTTCGCGTAAGTTTGAGTAATTTAGGGTTTACACTTCAGGAAATATCAGGAGAGTGGGTGCACTAGGGTTTTGTGCAACACTGTTATTCCAACACTCTATTATATTAGAGATCATTTCAGGAATAAAAATATTTTCTGCCAAAAATATCTCAGCACTATAAATAGAATTCAGAACCAAATTCATTCATTATTCGCATTTCCATCTAGAGAAAAGCCATTTTCTCTCTCACGGATCTTCGGGTTTTTATACCAAAACATGAGTAACTCTTTCTAGTAGTGTTAGAAAGCTTTTTATGTAGTTATAACATGATTTATATGGCTAACTCACTAGATTTAGGAGTTTACTCCCCAAGGTGTTCTTAGGCGGTAAACTCCCGAAACAAAGCCTAGACCGACCCTTGTGTTATGCTACTGCCTTAGATTCATTTGTATGCGTATTAGGGACAAGAAAACAACCAAGAATCACCCAAGTTTGGGAGCTCACGGCCCAAGAGTATCTTAGGTCGTAAACTCCAAATTAATGCTCAAAATGGTGCTTTTAAGGCACCTAAGGCCTTAGACTTTTACCTAGACTTGTTCCCATTAAATCAAGGGCCTTAAACACATCAAAATCACCCCTTTAAGTGAGTTCACGGCCCTAATAAGGTTCTTGGGCCGTGAACATCAAACAAAGGCACCAAAGTGTGCATAAGGTCTTCATATGCTTGGAATAAAAGTCTAGAACCTATACCACATGTGCAAGAGACTTGAAAGCATCAAAAACACCCATACTTAAGAGTTTACGGCCGCAAACTCTAAAGGAAATGGCCTTAGGGCCGTAAACTACTAAATGGAGTGTTTCTATGCCTTAAACCCTTCCAAGAATTTAACCACCAAGTTGGAATAATTCTAGGAATCATTTGGAACTTAAAAACACACAATACACCCATGGTTGGGAGTTTACGGACGTAAACTCAAGAGTTTACAACCGTAAACTCCATGTGTGATGGTATATGGGGAGTAAACTCATATATGGGGTCCTTTGGAACCCTAAACACAAGTGCCTTGTCCCACAATAGCTTAGATGCAATCCTTAGGGCTTAAAACACTTATATAAAGTGTTTATTATGTCTAGGATGTCTTAACATTATCAATTAGTAATTTGAGATTAATTGAGTGCATATATGTGTGATTATATGTTCATTAGGATCGTAGTGTGTGTACAAGTCCTCACTTGACACCTAGCAATCCTACACCATCCAGTTCATCTAAACTACCATCTACAGGTGAGTTCATACCCCTAATCTATGTTTTTAAATGATTTTAAATGTTTTAAAAGGGGGGAATACAAGTAGAAACAAACATGTTATTAAATCATTGATATGTATTTTATAACCATGTTTGTCATTTAACAGATTTCACATACTACAAAATGTGATGCATGAAATGGTTTTAAATCTTAAAAATACTTTTTTATCAAATGTTTTACTTTTGAAATGTTTATTAAAATGACATCAAGTCATTTTTAATTATTGTTCAAAACCCATAAGATGTCTTACAAAACCATTTTACATTCTTGAACTAAACTATGCATATACACTTATATTCTTATATATGTATTGATGTTATAGTTTACATCTTTCATTTAGTTTCTCACACCCTTGAGTAGTAAGAGTGTATAAACCGACTTGAACAACTAATTACCATTAAGTAAATTATCATAGGGATAATTTGAAGATATCAAACATTATTCCTATTACAAGGAATCACACAAGAGTCAGTTCATTCACGAGTCTATACTAGTACATTACCTGATACATGAGTACATATACAGGTGCTTACCTGATACATAAATATGTTTTCATATACATACCTGTTACATGAACACACTTACATGAATACCATACATGAACACTTTTACATGGGTGCATTATCCTATATTCACTTACTTGGATACTTGTACTTAGAACTATGAGGATGATTTATTAGTACTTTCTGTGTAAATTATCTTTCCTATCCCGGTTCAATGGGAGATCTCGGCGGGACTTACCATTCCGAACCCCACTGATTAGTACCAGTGGTCGATGACCATCTACGGAGGTCTAAGGTTACTACTTATACTAGGTAGATCGATAACCGGGGCTAACCCCTCCACCCACCTGCTGCTGCTACAGAGGACAAGTGGAGAATCTTCGATTGTTCATAAGGTTATACTTTTCGCTTATTGCGATGTTGTGTTACTCCTAGTACCCAGCGATGACACTTACATTATTACTTTTTCTGGACAATTTTCGGATGTTCATTAGGTTACATATTTCGCTTAATGCGATGTTGTGTTAGTCCTAGTACCCAGTGACAACACTTTCAGTAGTACATTTTCCTGTTTACTTTATTTTGTGATACTTTCACATAAACGATGAGTTAGACTAAGTACTTTAGTACTAAACAATTGAAGGAAAAACTATCATTTTACTTACAAAACATTCTGGTGTTGGTAGAAGACTACATTGTCATAAACAAAACATTCGGGTCTTGGTAGAAGACTACATTGTCATAACAAAATATTCGGGTCTTGGTAGAAGACTACATTGTCATAACAAAACATTCGGGTCTTGGTAGAAGACTACATTTCATACTTATAGAAAATAAGGGATTTTCTAGGGTTTTCATACTTACATTAACATTTTCATTTAAAGGTTTACATGGCCTTCATAACAGATTTTCATAAGCAAGACAATGACACTTAATTACTTATGAATTCACCAGCTTTAAAGCTGATACTCTCTTTCAAAATAACTTGTATTCTCAGGTCAACAGTAGACAGGTACGATGGCCAGGTTTTGAGAAGACGGAGCAGACAAGTCTCGTCTTTTATTTTGTGATTGTATATTTTTGGTGTCTTACTACAATGAAAGAACACACATGTATTAAAACTTTACTTATAATGCAATGGATGATGTTGTTTCTTGTTTATTATATTACACTGTTGTGATACTGTACATGACATCCTCCACCCCTGAATTTTTCCGCCGTTCGTGGTTTTGGGGTGTGACAGATTGGTATCAGAGCATTGTTTATTGTGAATAAAGTATATCAACCCATAAAAGATATACTATCTATAAATACATCGGGATTAAAACACTCTGTCTAAGAGTTATACTTTTAAATAATAAAATATTTAACATAGTATACGTGCCTGCATTCATACTAAAATCAGTGTCACAATGACAAGAACAAAAGTATTACGATTGTTGAATATCACAAGTAAGCCTGGGGATATATGGTCAGTCTTGGGAATGGCATACCCTGATCAACTATGCTGGTCCGAGGAGTGATTAGCATATGCCCAAGAATGGTTGTGATATGGCAACAAGTCTAAAAACTTACCAACACAACCATAAAGAAATACCATAGGGGTATTTGGTCTTACTGTAATTATCTTAGTCAGTTCGTCTATTTAGCTATTTCTTATATCCCTTTTCTCGCGTAGATTAAAATGGCTGGATTTCACCACGGCGATCCGTACTTCCCGAACCAGGGCAATGCTGGTTGGCTAGAGGCAGAACCAGAAGATGATCACCCAATCCCTTTGGATGATCACTATGCTGAGGGTTTTTCCGATAGTTCTGACTCCGAGCCTGAAGTCAACAACCTACCCCCAGCTGCTCAAAACCCAAACATGAACCCCCGGCCTGTGTTTCAAGGACCCACGCCTCTATGGGCCACTAACTTGGCTAGATGGAGCCAGGAACAAGGTCAACCCATTCCCTAGAATGGAGACCGAAGTTTCTACAACCTCACTGAAGGAGGTTCTGCTGACAGGGTCCTACCCATCATGGTTCGTAGAATTCCCAGAAACACTATACTGGGTCAGGCAACTGTTGACCGGGTCGTGGAGATTGAAGCCAACTCTGGCGTTAACACTGTCCACATTCGCCAACTAGAGTTTGCTCACGAAAGGACTCTGGTCTGCAATGCAAATCTGCAGAGGGAACTTGCTGAAACTCAAGCTGAAGTTAGGGAACTTCAAGCTCAGCAAGTGAGAGCTGACAGGCGTATGAGGGACATGGAACGTCTACTGTTGAGATCAAGAACTCATGCTAGCAGTTCTCGTCGCCGATAGAATCTCTTCGACTCATCTTTTGGATATAACCTAGTTTATGTAAAACTTTGGTCTAATTTCCTGTCTTTATAAATCTTAGATCTGTTAGGTATTGATCTAATCTTAATTCTGCCAAAATTTTCCATCTTGGTTGATGTAAGGCCTACTTCTAGGCCATTTTTCCCGAACTTGTTACATCTGTAATTCCAGTATTATTGACAGATATCTAATCTTATGGAAATTACTTTACAAATGCTATCTTCTTCATTTAGTCATTCTATTCATTCTGTGTTGGTCTATGGGGAGTTAGTCCATGAAGCACATTCATTGTTCATTTATTCTTATCCATGTCGTCATCTTTTAAACATATAGTTAAAGATGCCGCCACGCAGAAGTACAAGACGTAACCCAAACAACGAAGCACCGATACCACCACCTGAACCTCTTCAAACACCTAATCCTTTTGATGCCAACATGTTCCAGGCAGCTTTCACAGCAGCAGTTGCAGCTGCTGTGTCAGCAATCAACGCTCCTGCCCCTAGTGGATCAGGATTAGGTGCACCTCCCTCGAACCACGGTGAAAGCCATGGACACCCTCGGGGATGCACCTACAAGGACTTCACAAACGCCAAACCCCGCAACTTCAATGGTACTGGTGGGGTTATGGTGTTAAGGTAGTGGATTGAGAAGATGGAATATGTCTTCGAGATCTGCGGATGCCAAGAAGGCAACAAGGTCAAGTTTGCAGCTTGTACCTTCTCTGACGAAGCATTAACATGGTGGAATAGCCATGTTAACTATCTGACCTTGGTGGTGGCGTATTCCATCGGCTGGGAAAAGCTGAAAGACATGTTGATGAAAGAATATTGTCCTCGAGGTGAAATACAAAAACTCGAGCAGGATTTCTGGGGTCTTTAAATGGTTGGATCCGACATCACGACCTACACAAATAGGTTATGTGATCTGGCGAACTTATGCCCTGATACGGTTCCTCTTGAGAGCAAAAAGATAGAGAGATATATCTGGGGGCTGTCGCCCCAGATCCAGTCAAGTGTGATAGTTTCCAGGCCTATTACCTTTGATAGCGCCAAGGAACTAGCACAATCTCTCATTGATCATCGGAAACCTCAGAACCCAACAATCCCTACACCCGTACCCCAAAAGTCCAACCCCGACAACAACAAGAAAGGGTGGTCTAAGAGGAAAAGGGGGGCTTCGCAAGGATCCTCCAAGAGACAACAACTTGTGGCAGTCAATGTTGCCACAGGGACTCCCATTCTCCATGCGAACCCCTTACCAGCAAAAACTTATGTTGGGTCTCTCTCGAAGTGCAACAAATGCAACTTCCACCACCATGGGCCTTGCGGGGAGATGCAATGCACCAACTGCAACAGGAAGGGGTAAACAGCCCGTTTCTGCCAGGCTCCAACAACTCAATCTGCCCAGGTTCCTAACGCCGGTATGGGCCAAGCTTGCTACGGTTGTGGCGAAGTGGGCCACTACAAGAGGAACTGCCTTAAAGCAGGAACGGCTGGAGGGGTAGGAAGAGTTATGGCCCTAGGCCACAAGGAAGCAGTAGCTGATCCTACGATAGTTACTGGTACGTTCCTCCTCGATAACTCATATGCTTGCATACTTTTCGACGGTGGAGCAGAGAGAAGTTTCGTAAGTCACAAATTTGCACACCTGCTTAAACAAAAACCATGCGCATTAGATAATTCATTCATGGTAGAAATGGCTAACGGGAAAACAACGAGTACAAACTGCATATACGTAGGTTGTACCTTAACTTTAGATGGCCATACTTTCAAGATAGATCTCATGCCAGTCCCAATTAAATGTTTCGACGTTATCATCGTTATGGATTGGTTGAGTCTTCTTCGCGCCGACATCTTGTGCTTTGAAAAAGCAGTTTGTCTTAACCTTCCTAACAACGAAACCTTAATTATCTACGACAACAAACCTAGTACGGGCCTTCGCATCATTTCGTGCATTCAAGCTCAGAAGTGCTTGCGAATGGAGTACCATGCATTCCTCGCACACGTCGTTGATACAAGTCAAGAAACGAAAAACATTCAGAACATCCCTGAAGTACGCGACTTCCCCGACATATTCCCAGAAGAACTTCCTGGTTTACCACCGCAACGCCAAGTTGAGTTCAGAATCGACTTAGTGCCAGGAGCTACCCCAGTAGCCAAATCTCCTTATTGTCTGGCACCGGCTGAAATGAAGGAACTTTCCAGTCAACTTAACGAACTTCTAAAGAAGGGATTCATTTGACCAAGCTTCTCACCATGGGGAGCACCGGTCTTGTTCGTCAAGAAGAAAGATGGATCGTTTCGCATGTGCATCGACTATAGAGAACTCAACAAACTTACCATTAAAAATCGTTATCCCTTACCCCGCATTGACGATTTATTTGATCAACTTCAAGGATCCATATACTTCTCGAAGATAGATCTACGATCCGGATATCACCAACTACGAGTGTTAGAGGAGGATGTTCCCAAGACAGCCTTCCGAACTCGTTATGGGCACTACGAGTTTGTAGTGATGCCGTTCGGATTAACTAACGCGCCCGCTGTATTCATGGATCTGATGAATAGGGTGTGTCATCCTTACTTGGATCAGTTCGTCATCGTCTTCATTGATGACATACTCATCTACTCTCGAAGTAAGGAGGAACATAGCCAGCATCTCCGTAAAATCTTAGAAACATTGCGATCGGAGAAGCTCTACGCAAAGTTCTCCAAGTGCGAATTTTGGATTCGGCGAGCCGAATTTTTGGGCCATGTTGTTACCGAAGAAGGTATACACGTGGACCCTTACAAAATTAAGGCCATCGAGAACTGGTCAGCACCAAAGACACCTACTGAAATTCGTCAATTTCTAGGTCTAGCTGGCTACTATCGCAGGTTCATTCAGAACTTCTCCCGCATAGCAAAACCTCTTACAAGACTTACCCAGAAGGGTGTGGCCTTTGACTGGGAAGAGAAACAAGAAAGAGCGTTCCAAACACTCAAGCGAGCCTTGTGCACCACACCAATAATGTCCCTCCCCGAAGGGATAGAAGACTTCGTGGTCTATTGCGACGCATCAAACCAAGGGCTCGGATGTGTTCTGATGCAGCGAGGTAAAGTCATAGCCTATGCCTCGAGACAGCTGAAGACACATGAGGTTAACTACACAACCCACGATCTTGCACTAGGAGCAGTTGTGTTTGCTCTGAAGATCTGGCGACATTACCTGTACGGTACAAAAAGCATGATCTTTACAGACCATAAGAGTCTACAACATATTTTCGACCAGAAACACGACGATGGTGGGTCGAGCTACTCAGTGATTACGAGTGCGAAATTCGTTATCATCCGGGTAAAGCCAATGTAGTAGCTGACGCCCTATGTCGGAAAGAATATACTAGTTGTAGAGTCAAATCTTTGACTCTAATTATCCATTCACACTTGTCCACGCAAATAAACCAGGATCAGCTCGACGCTTTGAAACCTGAAAATGTGGCTGGTGAATCCCTTAGAGGGATGGATAAGAACTTGGAAGTAAAGGGTGGCGGAGCCTTGTACTTCATGGGTCGGATCTGGACACCGAAACGCGGTGGCTTCAGAGAATTGGTCATGATGGAAGCTCACAACACTCGTTATTCCGTCCACCCGGGTTCAGATAAGATGTATTTGGATCTTAAAAAGTTATACTGGTGGCCTAACATGAAAGCAGATATTGCTACCTTCGTGAGTAAATGCCTTACTTGCGCAAAGGTCAAGGTCGAATACCAGAAACCCTCCGGTCTCCTGCAGCAACCGAAGATACCAGAATGGAAGTGGGAGCGGATCACTATGGACTTCATAACCAAGTTGCCCAAGATGACGGGTGGACTTGATTCCATATGGGTCATCGTCAATAGACTGACCAAGTCTGCACACTTCCTACCGATCAAAGAAACAGACAAGATAGAGAAACTTACCAGAACTTACATTAGGGAGATTGTAAGGCTGCATGGTGTTCCTTTATCTATCATCTCGGACTGAGATAGTAGATTCACTTCGAGGTTCTGGCAGTCATTACAAAGTTCCCTAGGAACTAGGCTGGACATGAGTACAGCCTACCACCCACAGACCGATGGGCCAAGTGAGAGACTATCCAAACCTTAGAAGATATATTGCATGCCTGTGTGATTGACTTTGTAAAAGCTTGGGATACCCATTTACCCCTTGTTGAATTTTCCTACAACAACAGTTATCATACGAGCATAAAGGCAGCTCCATTCGAGGCCCTATATGGCCGAAAGTGCAGATCCCCTCTGTGCTGGGCTGAAGTGGGTGATACCTAGTTAGCTAAGGGACGAGTTCCCGAAAGCACTCTCACGGGTCCGGAGATCATTCGGGAAACGACAGAAAAGATCGTTCAAATTCATGAACGATTGAAAGCCTCTATAGACCGACAGAAAAGCTACGCCGACAAGCGTAGGAAACCATTGGAATTCCAGGTGGGCGACCGAGTCCCACTGAACGTCTCACCCTGGAAGGGCTTGATACGCTTTGGGAAGCTCAATCCAAGATACATAGGGCCTTTCGAGACTCTCGCAAGAATCGGCCCTCTAGCTTACAAACTCAATCTACCGCACGAACTCAGTAACATACATCCTACCTTCCACGTCTCGAACTTGAAAAAGTGTCTGTCCGACGAGACTCTTGTTATTCCACTCGACGAGATCGAGATCAACGAGAGTCTCAACTTCGTATTGATACCTGTGATACAAAGAAAACTGAGTGGGTCAGGTTTGGGAGCCTGGTGAGCATATAGGGTTTTCAACCGACAATAATACATTTATTATATTCAATTATCAACGATCAACCCAAATACCCATCCCCATTATCTTCTTTATTTATTAAGGTTTTACCCTAAGAATCGATTATACTTTCTTCATTCATTCCTAAGGGTTTACCTAAGGAACTGGCACATAGTCCATTTGCTACCACGTATTATACAACAGACACTACGTCGCATAGTCACCAGGGTTCATACAATTGGCACTACGTCTCATAGTCACCAGGGTTTACACAATAGGCACTACGTCTCACAGTCACCTGGGTTTACACAAAAGGCACGAAGTCACATCGTCACCAAGGTTTATCAAATAGGCACGAAGTCGCATCGTCACCAAGGCTTACTCAATAGGCACGAAGTCGCATCGTCACCAACTATTCCATCTACCTATGTTCTACCCAACATTTTTGTAGATATAAATACAAACACAATTTAAATCATTTAACACCCGTATAAAAACATCAATTCCAAATCCATCTCAAATAGATAATTAATATATAACACATAGCACGTATTTTATAAAATACTTCATATTTATGTGTAAGATGAAAGTGACTATACACTCACTTGATCATAAGATGATCGGGTAGCACTACGGCTTGCAAAAATAGTGTTTCTCCGTAGATCTGGAAGATCTTCACAAAAACCGGCTCCTCGCGGGCAGCGCTTCGGCTCGGGAATAACGCTCTTCGGGATCCTCGGGGCTTCGGATCTTGCTTCAGGGCTCGGGAATAATACCGGGGCTTTGGGATATGATTGGCACGCAAATCGAGGCAAAAACTTAGAGAGAAAGTAAGAAAAATCGCAAGGAAATGGTTGATCTCGAGTTCTATTTATAGGCTGCTGGGTCTGGGATTACGCGGGGTGTATTCTCAGATTACGTGGGGCGTACTTGAGTTTCGCAGGGCGTACTTTGACGTCATTGCGTGCGTCGACTGGTGGCACTCGAGTATTGGTCAGACAAGTTGCATCCGACTGAGTACGATGGGCGTACTCAAATTACGCTAGGCGTAATTTGACTCGTCGAACTTCTAAATTGCGTAACTTTCGCATACGAGCTCCGTTTTCGACGTTCTTTATATCCACGCGAAGGTGAGACTACGCTCTACAACTTTCGTTTAGACTCAGTTGACTAATTTTGAATTTATTTTTATTATATTATTTTTAGTAGGCCAGGACTGGAAAACTCCGTTATCAATTCATAGCTTCTTCATCCGACGTCCGTTTTCGCCTATCCTTTTATCGTTTCACTACAATTGACGAGATCTTCGATTCTCGTTTAGATTGTTTTGGCTAAAAACCGCTCGATCTCAAATCGAGTATTCGGGCTGCATACAGCTAAGCTGAAACTTAGAAAAATCATAACTTCCTCATACGAAGTCAGATTTGGACGTTCTTTTTATGCACGCTCACGGTTTAACGAACTCTACAACTTTCGTTTAGATCACTAAGGCTAAATATCTCTCTAACATAAATTCACTTTTTACATCGCGCTGTGTCGTGCTGGTTCTGTCGCGAAACTTCGACAAGTCATAACTTCTTCATTATAACTCGGATTTCGGCGTTCTTTATATCCACGAAAACCTTGTAACATATACTATAACTTAGTTAAGATTATTCATTCTAAATAATCTTCTATCAGAAACTCATTTTTAATGCTTATTGTCTTTAAATTGACTCACCCTGATCTACGGGCGTTACAATTATCTCCCCCTTAGGATGATTACGTCCTGGAATCATCAACGAAATAGGGCTTGTATAATGATTCCATATGTCATCCTTCCATCCTAAGTAATCACCGTGATGCTCAATCTTGCACCTGCTCTTCGTACTATGTTGGGCTTTCAATCGTAACCTTCGAGTTACAAAATAGGTCCTTATTGAGGACTCCTTCTTCTTCTCAGGATAAATATGTTCCTTTATCTATTGTAACAGACCCATGGGTTACAAGGCGATAGCCACCATGGTTGGTGGCCATGGTTGGTAGAAATGGCTAACGGGAAAACAGAGAGTACAAACTGCATATTCGTAGGTTGTACTTTAACTTTAGATGGCCACACTTTCAAGATAGATCTCATGCCAGTCACAATTAAATGTTTTGACGTTATCATCGGTATGGATTGGTTGAGTCTTCTTCGTGCCGACATTATGTGCTTTGAAAAAGAAGTTCGTCTTAACCTTCCTAACAACGAAACTTTAATTATCTATGGCGACAAACCTAGTACGAGCCTTCGCATAATTTCGTGCATTCAAGCCCAGAAGTGCTTGCGGAAGGAGTACCATGCATTTCTCGCACACGTCGTCGATACCAGTCAAGAACTGAAAGACATCCAGAAAATCCCAGAAGTACGCGACTTTCCCGACATATTCCCAGAAGAACTTCCCGGTTTACCACCACAACGCCAAGTCGAGTTCAGAATCGACTTAGTGCCAGGGGCTACCCCCGTAGCCAAATCTCCTTATCGTCTGGCACCGGCTGAAATGCAGGAACTTTCCAGTCAACTTAACGAACTTCTCAAGAAGGGATTCATTCGACCCAGATTCTCGCCATGGGGAGCACCGGTCTTGTTCGTCAAGAAGAAAGACGGATTGTTTCGCATGTGCATTGACTATAGGGAACTCAACAAATTTACCATTAAAAATCGTTACCCCTTGCCCCGCATTGACGATTTATTTGATCAACTTCAAGGAGCCAACTACTTCTCGAAGATAGATCTGCGATCCGGATACCACCAACTACGAGTGTTAGAGGAGGATGTTCCCAAGACAGCCTTCCGAACTCGTTATGGGCACTACGAGTTTGTAGTGATGCCATTCGGATTAACTAACGCGCCCGCAGTATTCGTGGATCTGATGAATAGGGTGTGTCGTCCTTACTTGGATCAGTTCGTCATCGTCTTCATTGATGACATACTCATCTACTCTCGAAGTAAGGAGGAGCACAGTCAACATCTCCGAAAAATCTTAGAAACATTGCGATCGGAGAAGCTCTACGCGAAGTTCTCAAAGTGCGTATTTTGGATTCGACGAGTCGAATTTTTGGGCCATGTAATTAGCGAAGAAGGTATACACGTGGACCCTTCCAAAATTAAGGCCATCGAGAACTGGTCAGCACCAAAGACACCTACTAAAATTCGTCAATTTCTAGGTCTCGCTGGCTACTATCGCAGGTTCATTCAGAACTTCTCCAGCATAGCGAAACCCCTTACAACCCTAACCCAGAAAGGAGTGGCCTTCGACTGGGAAGAGAAACAGGAAAGAGCGTTCCAAACGCTCAAACGACCCTTGTGCACCGCCCCGATACTATCCCTTCCCGAAGGAATAGAAGACTTCATTGTCTATTGCGATGCATCCAATCAAGGACTCGGATGTGTACTGATGCAACGAGGTAAAGTCATAGCCTATGCCTCGAGACAGCTGAAGACACATGAGGTTAACTACACAACCCACGATCTTGAGCTAGGAGCAGTTGTGTTTGCTCTGAAGATCTGGACACCGAAACACGGTGGCTTCAGAGACTTGGTCATGACCGAAGCTCACAACACTCGTTATTCCGTCCACCCGGGTTCAGATAAGATGTATCTGGATCTTAAAAAGTTATACTGGTGGCCTAACATGAAAGCAGATATTGCTACCTTCGTGAGTAAATGCCTTAGTTGCGCAAAGGTTAAGGTCAAATACCAGAAACCCTCCGGTCTTTTACAACAACCGGAGATACCAGAATGGAAGTGGGAGCGCATCACTATGGACTTCATAACCAAGTTGCCCAAGGCGACGGGGGGACTTGATTCCATATGGGTCATCGTCGATAGACTGACCAAGTCTGCACACTTCTTACCGATCAAGGAAACAGACAAGATGGAGAAACTTACCAGAACTTACATTAGGGAGATTGTAAGGCTGCACGGTGTTCCCTTATCTATCATCTCTGACTGAGATAGTAGATTCACTTCGAGGTTCTGGCAGTCATTACAAAGTTCCCTAGGAACTAGGCTAGACATGAGTACAGCCTACCATCCACAGACCCACGGGCAAAGTGAGAGAACTATCCAAACCTTAGAAGATATGTTGCGTGCCTGTGTGATTGACTTTGGAAAAGCTTGGGATACTCATTTACCCCTTGTTGAATTTTCCTACAACAACAGTTATCATACGAGCATAAAGGCAACTCCATTCGAGGCCCTCTATGGCTGAAAGTGCAGATCCCCTCTGTGCTGGGCTGAAGTGGGTGATACCCAGTTAGCTAAGGAACGAGCTCCCGAAAGCACTCTCACGGGTCCGGAGATCATTCGGGAAACGACAGAGAAGATCGTTCAAATTCGTGAACGATTGAAAGCCTCTAGAGACCGACAGAAAAGCTACGCTGACCAGCGCAGGAAACCATTGGAGTTCCAGGTAGGCGACCGAGTCCTACTGAAGGTCTCAACCTGGAAAGGCTTGATACGCTTTGGAAAGCGTGGGAAGCTCAATCCAAGATACATAGGGCCTTTCGAGATTCTTGCGAGGATCGGTCCTGTATCTTACAAACTCAATTTACCGCAAGAACTTAGTAACGTACATCCTACCTTCCACGTGTCAAACTTGAAAAAGTGTCTATCCGACGAGACTCTTGTTATTCCACTCGACGAGATCGAGATCAACGAGAGCCTCAACTTCGTGGAGGAACTAGTAGAAATCATGGACCGAGAGGTCAAGCAAACCAAGCAAAGTCGCATCCCCATCGTGAAGGTCTGCTGGAATGCAAAGCGAGGACCTGAATACACCTGGGAACGCGAAGATCAGATGAAACACAAGTACCCACATCTGTTTCCCTAGTCCACAAGTGTTTTCTTACTTTAAATTTCGGGACAAAATTCCCTCTAACGGGGGGATGATGTGACAACCCGATATTTCAAATCTTTGTAATGACCTAAAAAGTCAAGTATTGTAACCACTTTTGAATTAATAAAATTAACTTTGATAATAAAATGTCCAAAAAGTTCTATTTAAATTCCCTTTATGTTTAAATGTCATTAAACCATGATCGTACGCAAAAAGAACGCCCAAATCCGACTTCGTATATTGAAGTTATGATTTTTCCAAGTTCGGCTTAGCAGCAGACAGCTAAAAACTCGAATCGGAGATCGAGCGACTTTTGGCCGGAATGACCTAAATGAGAATCGAAGGTCTCGACAATGGTATTTCAGCAGTGAAAAGTCTGGCAAAAACCGACGTCAGATAAAGAAGTTATGAATTTTTAAAGAAATTCCTTAATCACGTCATTTTATACTTAAATAATAAAAATAATTTCGGAATTTGCCAATGGAGTCTAAACGAAAGTTGTAGAGCGTAGTCTCACCTTCGCGTGGATATAAAGACCATCGAAAACGGAGTTCGTATGAAGGAGATATGATTTTTTGAAGTTTATTAAATAATTTATATATATATATATATATATATATATATATATATATATATATATATATATATATATATATATATATATATATATATATATATATATATATTTAAATCAAAAATCCGGTAATATCCGAAGGAAGAGTCAGCGTCCTCATCCGAGTTACGCGCTGCGTAACCTCGTACGCCCCGCGTACCCGAGGGCCTTGGTCTCGGTCCGTCCACGTCGCCCCTATGCGAAGCTACCGTCCCGCCCCATCCGACCCATCCCATCCGATCTGTCCCATCCGAAGCCGAGGCAGTCGAGGACTCGCTCATGCATGACGTACGCGTACGCGCTGCGTACGAGCGTACGCCCCGTGTACCAAGGCTTCTCAGACCCCTATAAATAGAATGCGAGGGTTTCCGAAAAAATTGCTCATTTCTTCTCATTTCTCTTGCGTTTTGCCTCGTTTTCCGTGCCCGTTCAAACCCGAAGCCCTGGTCTTTTTGCTCAAGTCTCGAAGGTCGATTTTACTCCCGAGATTCCCGAGAATCCTGAGAAAAATCCGTTTCCCGAGACGAAACTCTGCCCGGTTTCCCATCTCGCTATCTTCAAACTTTCAAGTGAGTTCATACCCCTAATAAATATTTTAAATAGTTTTAAATGCTTTAATAGGGGGGAATACAAGTAGAAACAAACAAGTTATTGAATCATTGATATGTATTTTATAACTGTGTTTGTCATTTAACACATTTCACATGCTACAAAATGCGATGCATGAAATGATTTTACATCTTAAAAACACATTGTTACCAAATGTTTTACCTTTGAAATGCTTATTAAAATGACATCAAGTCATTGTTAATTATTGTTCAAAACCCATAAGATGTTTTACAAAACCATTTTACATTCTTGAACTAAACTATGCATATACACTTATATGCTTATATATGTATTGATGTTATAGTTTACATCCTTCATTTAGTTTCCCTCACCCTTGAGTAGTAAGAGTGTATAAACCTACATGATCAACCAGTTATATTACAGTAAATTATCATAGGGATAATTTGAAGATATCAAACATTACTTCTATTACAAGGAATCACACAAGAGTCAGTTCATTCATGAGTCTATACTAATGCCTTACATGATACATCAGTACACATACTTAGGATTACCTGATACATGAATATGTTTACGTATACTTACCTGTTACATGGACACACATACATGAATACCATACAAGAACACTTTTACATAGGTGCATTATCCTGTATTCACTTACCTGGATACTTGTACTTAGAACTACGAAGATGATTTATTAGTACTTACTGTGTAAATTGTCTTTCCTATCTCGGTTCAATGGGATAGCTAGGCGGGACTTACCATTCCGAACCCCACTGATTAGCACCAGTGGTCGATGACCATCTACGGAGGTCTAAGGTTACTATTTATATTAGGTAGATCGATTGGGACTAACCTTTCCACCCACCTGCTGCTGCTACAGAGGACAATTGGACAATCTTCGGATGTTCATTAGGTTATACCTTTCGCTTATTGCGATGATTGTGTTACTCCTAGTACCCAGCGATGACACTTACACTAATACTTGTTTTGTACAATCTTCGGATGTTCATTAGGTTACATATTTCGCTTAATGCGATGTTGTGTTATTCCTAGTACCTAGTGACAACACTTACAGTAGTACATTTTTCCTGTTTACTTTATTTTGTGATACATTCACATAATCGATGAGTTAGACTAAGCACTTATAGTACTAGTCAATACTAAGGGAAAACTTCATACTTACAAAACATTCGGGTCTTGGTAGAAGACTACACTTCATACGTACATAACATTCGGGTCTTGGTAGAAGACTACATTTCATACTTATAGAAAATAAGGGTTTTTCTAGGGATTTCATACTTACCTCAACATTTTCATTTAAAGGTTTACATGGCTTTCAAAACAGATATTCAAACAAACAAAACAATGACACTTATATACTTATGAATTCACCAGCTTTAAAAGTTGATACTCGCTTTCAAAATAACTTGTATTCTCAGGTCATCAGTAGACAAGTACGGAGGCCAGGTTTTGAGAAGACGGAGCAGACAAGTCTCGTCTTTTATTTTGATTGTATATTTTGGTGTCTTATTACAATGAAAGAACACACATGTATTAAACTTTACTTATAATGCAATGGATGATGTTGTTGCTTGTTTATTATATTACACTGTTGTGATATTGTACATGACGTCCTCCACCCCTGAACGTTTCTGCCGTTCGTGGTTTTGGGGTGTGACAAAAAAGGATGGTTCACACCAGATTTGCATTGATTACCGGGAGTTGAACAAGTTGATGGTCAAGAACCGTTATCCGTTGCCTAGGATCGATGATCTGTTCGATCAGTTGTAGGGGTCGTCTTGGTTTTCCAAGATAGACTTGAGGTCGGGTTATCATCAGATGAGGGTTCGGGATGAAGATATCCAGAAGACAACATTCAGAACTCGTTATGGGCATTACGAGATCGTGGTGATGCCTTTTGGGCTCACCAATGCACCAGCTGCATTCATGGATCTCATGAACAGGGTGTGCAGGCTGATGCTGGATCAGTCGGTGATCGTATTCATTGATGATATTTTGGTGTATTCGAGGTCTAGAGAACAACATGAGGAGCATTTGAGGAAGATCCTTAGAGTTCTGAGATCAGAGAGCCATTATGCCAAATTCTCCAAGTGTGAGTTTTGGTTACGAGAGGTTCATTTCTTGGGACATCTCGTCAACCAGAATGGGATATTGGTCGATCCGGCCAAGATTGAGGCAGTCATGAGGTGGGAAGTCCCGAGATCAGGAGCTTTATGGGATTGGTCGGTTATTATCGGAGATTTATTAAGGATTTCTCCAAGATCGTCGTGCCACTTACCAAGATGACCCGGAAGGGTGTCGCTTTTTCCTGGGGTGCGGAGCAGCAGACCTCATTTGAGACACTTCGGCAAAAGTTGTGCGATGCCCCGATGCTCGCACTCCTGGAAGGGATGGAGCATTTTGTGGTGTACTGTGATGCATTGATATCTGGGTTGGGATCAGTGCTTATGCAGAGGGGGCATGTGATAGCATGTGCATCAAGGCAGCTGAAGCCTCATGAATCGAGGTATCCTACCCACGACTTGGAGATGGGGGCTATGGTGTTCTCCCTCAAGATCTGGCGTCACTATCTGTATGGGGTTCGGTGTACCATATATACGGACCATAAGAGTCTGAAGTACTTGATGGATCAGCCCAACCTGAATATGCGCCAGAGGAGATGGTTGGATGTGGTAAAGGATTATGATTGTGAAATCCTGTACCACCCGGGCAAGGCTAATGTTGTAGCCGATGATTTGAGTCGTAGGGCGGAGAGCGCCCCGATTCGAGATGTTTGTATGAGGTTGCCAGTGATGACTCCGGTGTTGGACACCATTCGAGGGGCCCAGGTGGAGGCCGTAAGACCGGAGAACCGCAAAAGGGAGTGGGTGATTGGGCAGGTATCGGAGTTCGTTACCGATAGTCGAGGACTTATGACTTTTCAGGGCCGGATTTGGTTACCTTTTGTGGGCGGAGCACGTACCATCTTGATGGAGGAGACCCATAGGTCGATGTTCTCGATCCATCCCAAGGCTACTAAGATGTTTTTGGATCTAAAAAGGGATTATTGGTGGCCCTGTATGAAGAGGGATGTCGTATGGTTCGTGGAGAGGTGCTTGACCTGTCGTAGGGTTAAGGTCGAGCACCAGCGTCCACATGGTAAGTTGCAGCCATTGGAGATTGCCGAGTGGAAGTGGGAGCAGATTACCATGGATTTTATCACCAAATTGCCAAGGACTGCTAGAGGTGTCGATGCAATTTGGGTGATTGTGGACAGGTTGACGAAGAGCGCTCACTTTCTTGCTATCAGTGAGAGCTCTTCTGTTGAGAGGTTGGCAGAGTTGTATGTGAGGGAGGTGGTATCGTGGCATGGAGTTCCGATCTCGATTGTTTCAGATCGAGATGTGCGATTTACTTCCAGATTTTGGAAGAAGTTTCATGAGGAGTTGGGTACGAGGCTACATTTCAGTACTGCATACCACCCACAGACGGACGGACAGAGTGAGCGGACGATTCAAACGCTCGAGGGTATGCTTCGGGAATGTGTATTAGATTTCGGAGGGAGTTGGGACATGTATTTTCCCTTGCTGAGTTTTCCTATAACAACAACCATCACTCGAGCATTGGTATGCCACCCTTTGAGTTGTTGTATGGGAGGAGGTGTCGGACCTCCATTTGCTGGGGTGAAGTAGGGCAGCGTGCGATTGGTAGTACGGAGATAGTGATTCGGACGACAGAGAAAATACAACAGGTTAAACGGAGGTTGTTGACCGCTTAGAGTCGCCAGAAAAGTTATGCAGATAGGCGACGATCCGATCTCGAGTTTCAGGTTTGGGATTTTGTACTCCTGAAGGTGTCTCCATGTAAAGGAGTGATTTGATTCAGGAGGAGGGGCAAGCTGGGGCCCCGGTATATTGGGTTGTTTAGAGTGATTGCGAGGGTAGGCAGAGTAGCATATCGATTGGAGCTACCTGCGGAGTTGAGCCAGATTCATAATACCTTCCACGTGTCACAGTTGAGGAAGTGTACAGCTGACGAGTCGGCGGTAGTGCCATTGGAGGATATTCAGGTGGATGTGGGCCTGAATTATGTCGAGAGACCAATTGCGATTCGGGATCGGAAGATCAAGGTTCTGAGGAACAAGGAGGTGTCATTGGTGAAGGTTCAGTGGCAGCATCGGAAGGGGTCCGAGATGACGTGGGAGTCAGAGTCAGAGATGCGGGAGCAGCATCCGGAGTTGTTTTCAGTATGAGACTTCGAGGGCGAAGTCTAGTTCTAATGGGGGAGAATTGTAACATCCCGAAATTCAGGTTCCACCATTTAACCCTTTTTCTTTTCCAAGTTGTCATATTAGGTCCCTTTGTGTTAAAGTGCTAAGCTTGTGAGTATGCTGGGCGTACTAAGGGAGTACGTTGCGCGTACTCGCGCGCTTATTTTGTACGCGGTTTCATCCAGGTACATTGGGCGTACCTAAGGTTATGTCGGGCGTAACCGGACCAGATTCAAACCCTAATATGACTTGAGGGCTATAAAAGGAATGAGATGGTCTTTGTCCCTCAGCCACCATCTTGCAGAAAGAAACCCTAAGAGAGAATTTCCTTCGTTTTTAGCTTGGGTGTGAGTGTTCTAAGCTTCAAAGTGCCATTTCAAGGTGGTGAAAGGGAAGAGGAGGCCATTGTGGAAGATAGAAGTTGGTGGTCAAGTGTAGATATGAGGACTACAAAGGTTGGAGCTTCTTCCTGAGGTAAAAAGTTCAGATCTTGCCTTGTTGTTTGTGTGGTGTGCTTCTTGGACCAATATCTATCATATTCCATGACTATATGAGTTGGATGGTCATAAAAATGCAATCTTGGACGTGAATGTTGAGCCATGCATGAGATCTAGACTTTTGGAGGAGGAAGGAAAGGTGTTAGAAGGTATGCGGAACCTTTATATCCATGCAAAGGCTTAAAGGTTTCGACTTTATGGATTAAGAGGTATTAGAATGGCCAGATCTAAAATGTGGGGTTATGTCTTAACTGTTTAAGACATTAAAATAAGGAAGTAAGAAACTCGGATGTACGCTGGGCTTAATCCCAGTACGCGTCGCATAGTGGGTCGCGTCCCCCATTTCTGGAGTGCAAGGGTACGCCCCGCGTATAGGAGCTGGTACGCCCCGCGTACTGCTTGCTGTTGACTTTTAGGGTTTTGGTCAACATGTGGACTTTTGAATCAGGTAGGGGTAAAATGGTCTTTTACCCTTCTGTGGGATTGTGGAAAGGGGTGTAGCATAGCTTTGAGAGTCGTTAATGATTGGGATGATTATTTGTTGTGATTAGGCGAGGCTAGGTCGTCATTTCGAGATTCAAGGATATCAAGCACGTGAGATTCTAGACATCATACGAGGTGAGTCTTCTCACTATACTGTACCTGGAAGGGTACTTATATGTGACCGGAAGGTCTGGTATGCTATGAGATATATGCATTGTATGCTATGAGTTGCATGTTTCGTATGTGCTATGTATGTAATATGTGTGTTATGCTTGATATGGGCCGGAAGGCATTATGATGAGGGCCAAAAGGCATTATGATGTGGATCGGAAGGTCGGGGAGTTATGGATTGGAAGGTCAACACGGGTAGGACCGGAAGGTTTACCGGGTTGGGAGGGAAGTCCCCTGAGACACATGGACCGGAAGGTCGTGTGGGGTATGGCCTGGAAAGCCGTATGTGTGTAAGTGGTATATTGGGGAACTCACTAAGCTTCTTGCTTATAGTGTTTATGTGTAATGTGTTTCAGGTACTAGTGAGGACCGTGGGAAGGCGCCGACATGACTCTTACACACACGCAGGCGGATTTGGATATGATTGATCTTGGGGGTTGATATGCTTTGTATTATGACTATGTTACATTGGATTTTATGGTTGTCTTAAATGAAATTATGTTTTAAAGAAATGAAAAATTGTTTCAAAATTTTACGTTGTTACATGGTCAGGCTAGACTTAATTAAAGTCCAATAATGCATACTTGAGTTAGTTATCCCAGTAGTATGTTCAGTACTTTAAAACGTTTTGAATTTTTTTAGCTATAGTTGTGGTTCTCCAAAGGAAAACCGGTATTCTATATAACCTTCGGTTGTGATACCATTTCTGTCACACCCCGCTAAATCGGAAACACAGGGAATGGCAGTACAAAGGGTCTCATAGCAAAAGTTAAAAGACAACACCAACCATAGTATTAAAAAGTATTACAATTTACAATGTGTTTGAACATATTTTAAAAGAAATTGCAATGCAATTGAAATACAACCCATTCGAATGCTCCTAAAAGTGATGTGTCCCTAAGTGCCATCTTATAGACGAGTTCCTGAAAAAACATGTAAAATGAGTGGTCAACTACCGAAATAGTTGGTGAGTACTTACAGGTTAAAAATAATATTGGTTTCATGAATCGTAATCAAAGTTTTAATAGAAGTTTCCATAAATAAAAGTACATTACTAAAATGAGTAAATAAGTTTACATAAACAAAGTTCGTTGTCATCATGAGAAATATAGTGTGTTGCCAAAATGAGAAGCAAAGTTCGTATTCTCATGGGAAATAAAGTTCATTGCTAAAATGAGTAAACAAGTTTCGTTGCTAAAATGAGTATACAAGTTTTGTTGATAAAATGAGTATAGAAGTTTCATCGCTAAAACGAGTATGCAAGTTTCGTTGATAAAATGAGTATACAAGTTTCATCGCTAAAATAAGTATACGAGTTTCGTTGCGAAAATAAGTATAAAAGTTTCATTACTAAAATAAGTATACAAGTGTCGTTGCTAACATGAGTATACAAGTTTTGTTGCTAAAATGAGTACACAAGTTTCATTGATAAAATGAGTATAGAAGTTTCATCGCTAAAATGAGTATACAAGTTTTGTTGATAAAATGAGTATACAAGTTTCATCACTAGTATAAGTATACAAGTTTCGTTGCTAAAAGAAGTATAAAAGTGTCATTGCTAAAATAAGTATACAAGTGTCGTTGCTAACATGAGTATACAATTTTCATATGTGCATAAAGATCCCATTCATGAGTTCACAACCCAAGCCTAATGATCGAATCGTGCCCTATTGACTACTATGTGTATCGCAACCATAGAGAATAAAATGGTTATATGTACTCAAGCGAATTGTGCGAGTGAGGAGTTGTCTACCTCCTGATAGTGTTATCCATAATGACCATAGCCCCAAAGACTTAATGAGTTGTGTTAAATGATTCTAGGGAGTTCACCGCTATACAACCCTCATGAATTAAAGTAACATATACATACATGCAAAATATAGCAACCAAGTTTGATATGAGTCAAAATAAATACAACGAACATAAATAGTTTAGGACATGCTTTTCCACCTCAAAACATTTAAAAAACGAAAATAGGGGGAGTCGTGAATACACACAATGTTTTGACAAATTGCAAATGGTGCCTTGAACTACGCTTCACTCGTACCACTATCGATTCCTACAACGATGTTACACACTAATGAGTCTCTAACTGAAATCTAATACTAGTATACTTACTAATACAATAGATTTATGCCAATAATGTGTCAAAATTTTGATATTGATAAGTTATAAACATTTTTCTGTGAAATTTAGATTTCTATGAATTAACTTTTTTGTATAACAAATTCAAGTGGAATTTCCCATAATTGAAATGCTAAAATTTAACATTTTAGGAGGTGTTCCAATGATTAAATATTTAAAAACTAAGTCAATTTAGTTCCAAAATTTCTGAAACTTTTCATTTCAGTTTAATTAAAGTCAAAGACTTTAAGATAAGTTTTCGTGCATTTTTGATTTGTCTAACTATTTTTCACCATTTAATTTCTTAAATAATCATAAAATCATGAAAAATACTAAGCAGTTAATAAAAATTACCAAACTTCTGATTTTGATCTACCTATATTAAAAGACATCCAGATAAATTTTCATGGATTATAGATATGTATAGGCATTTTTCTTATATTTAATTCTCAAAATAGATAAGAATTCATGAAAAATTGCAATTAGTTAAGAAAATTCCCCAAACTTTGTGCACTACTATTATAAAACATATTCAATCTGGTAAAATAAAAAAATTGATTTTCAAGCAGTTTAACATGATTTTTCGGATTTTTGTGTATTTATTTTAACAAAAATGGAGATAAATAAAAAACAGTTTCCAAAATTCCTCAAACTTAAGTGTTGTTAAACATATATAAGCTGTGAAAAATATAAAAGGTAATTTTCAATTAGTTTGGCTATTTTATTTTGTTTTATTCACTTAAATAATCATTAATTTGTGAATAATTATTCAACAGTTAAGGTAAATTACAAAACCTTTTTCTAAAATTCATACACAGTGTACATAATCTAGGAAAAATACCAAAGGTGATTTTTATATACTAGAGTTTGATTTTGTGGATTTAAGTGTATTTAATGTTAGAAAAATTACAGAAGAGAAAAATTGTACAAATTTTTATGTGGCATCATAATATATTATAAAGTGTTCTGGTAAAATTTCATGAATTTTGGATAAGTAAAACTATTTTCCCGCTTTAAGTCCATTATAAACACAAAAATAGTGGAAAATAGATATGCGTCATGAAAAAAATCCATGTAACACCAAGAATTTAAAAATAATTTTTCGCATTTTATAAAGGCAAAATTCATTTAGTATTCACAAAAACATCATTTTTTGTAACTCATTTCATAACATATAAATACCCCAAGATCACATAATATAAAAATCACGCGTGTGTGCACTGATCAGGCCGGCGCCTTCCCGCGATCCTCACTAGTACCTGAAACAAATAACACCAACACTGTAAGCACAAAGCTTAGTGAGTTCCCCAAAATACCACATAACACATATTAGCCACTCGAGGCTATAACTCTGTGGGTCCGTGCACCCATACTCTGTGAACCCTCAGGTTCTAACTCTGTAAACAAGCATAGCATAAATCACATAGAAGAATGCAGTGCAACACATAAGATACATAGCATACAAATACTCTATCACATAACTCTGGTTACCTACTCAAGGTAAAGTATAGTGAGAAGACTCACCTCGCGTGTCTCGATATCTCACAATCCTGGGAATCCCTCGTGCTCGATTCTCCGAGCTCTAATCCTCCTATAACATCATATGTCCCTAGTTAACACTTTATATCTCTAATGTTGACTATCCCTAAGAAGTCAACACAGGTCCACTCTGGTCAACGGTCAACGGTCAATGGTCAACTTTGACCGGATTCGGCGAGCGCTAGGGCGACTCGGCGAGTCTAGACATTCTCACCAACTCTCTAAGATTCCCTTTCTACACGTCGAGTATCCCCCCCTGACTCGACGAGTTCCACCTGGAAGAATCGCGGGGCCACCCCGACTCAACTCGTCGAGTCTGAAGAACAACTCGGCGACTCCCAGTTCGACTCAGACCACCTGTTAACCCTCTCTAACTCGCCCTGACTCACCGATCCAACCCATAACCCGGACAGGACCATTCTAAGGCAATCTTCAAGCTACTCACCGAGTCTGTTCATCGGACTCGGCGAGTCCATGCCATGCAACCACTCAAACTGGTTTCTAAGGTCAGATCTGCTCCGACAATTCATAGATCTGGCCTTCCTAGAATGGTTCATCACGCAAAGTCCTTATTTCGGTGTTCATAACACACCCCATGACTCATAATTGACGTTTTGATCTAAGGCATAAGGATTCCAATCCAAAACCTCCATTGATTCCCGAAAAGCTTAGGCAAGGGACACTCTGGACTTCCAAGGGTCCCGATATAGGGTTCCAATCGCTTGGTGGACTAAGGGAGCACTCGATTTAGCCACAAAAGGGTTCAATAAACCCTAAATCAATATACACATCAACATAAAAGGGAACAACTCGAAAATATTACCTGAATAACGTTGCTATGTGCCCCCAACTCTCATAATATAGCTTCTCCTGTTGTTCCCTTAACCAAGTCTCCTCCTCCTTGCAAAATAACACTTCCAAGATCAATAATGGTCTTCTACCTTGCTCCAGATGCTCACACTCGAATTAGGGTTTCGCTCAAAGGACTGGGGTGAACAATGACGGCCATAAGGCACCTTTATATATGTCCCAAACCTGGAAAGTTAGGGTTCTATTAAACAGCGCGGACTCGCCGAGTCCATATCCGGACTCGCCGAGTCCAGTCGCGAACCCGCGACCAGATCCGCGATCCTACTCGGCGAGTCTGAGCTCCAACTCGCCGAGTCCCCTCTCAAAACGCCAAAATCATAAATATAACGATACCTGAAATGCCGGGTTGTTACAATCCCAAAATATGTTTTTGATTATGAAACATGACCTAGAAGAAGAGAAAATTATTAAATACTCTTTTAATATCTTGGTACTTGGTTTTATGATTTATTTGAGTTAATCATAAAGAAAATTAAAAATCATTGAAAACAGTAACAAAAATTGATGAACCTTCACGAGGGATGCTTAATCATGTTATGGGCCATCCAAGAATTTTTATAGGTTTTATTGACATCAGTAAGTATTTTATGTGATTTATGGCATCATTTCTTGCCAAAAATTACAATAAATCAAGAAAAATTAATAAATACATGAAACTTTCCAGATTATCATATTACATCACTGCGTTCCTAGGAAAAATTATTTTTGTACATAATCGAAGTTTTACCTATTTTGTAGATTAAAATCTTTTATGGACATATTTAAAAGCCTTTTAGCAATGAAATTTGAACATCAAGCATTTAAGCTTGAGTTCATAGCATGCATTATGGTTTGAAGATCATGCATTAACTTGATTTGTTCAAAATGGTGTTTTTAAGAAGAAAAATCGGATGCATGTGGTTGATGAACATGAAAACTTATAGAAATGTTCATTTCCTTAGTTTGACATAGGTTTAGGTCATGGATCTTCACCATTTCGTAACATGCAAGATGATTTTGGTGAAAATCTACTACCATCATCATCAAATCCGAAGGGTAGATGAACATGCATAAGATTTTTATCACGAAGAAAGATGAAGATGAAGAAGATACTAAAAATATGTTGAAAATAAAGAGGAATAACAATCTTCAAAAGATGTATATGCTTTACCTTTTCTATGATTTGTGGCTTCAAAAACACCATATGAACTTGTAAATTTCGTGGCTTTAAGGCATATTAACGTAGAAAGAAAATGGGGTTTTTAGAAAGAAGAAAAGTGAGAAAAGAGAGATTATATCTCTCTGGATAGCTCATCACTCTCGTCATCTCTTTGGGTTTATACTCCACCAAAATCGTACACTAAAATACATAAATGTTGTTACTCTCCTAAATAATAGAGTGGAAAAATAAATCCCACTGATTCGGCTTCAAAGTTCGTCACTTTTAGAGAGAAGAAAGGGAGAAGATTTTAGAGAGAGAAGTAGCGAGGTGGAGTGTGGGAAAGTCAAAATGAACAATGGTTTGGGGAAATGGTGTATTGGAGAGAGGGGGCGACTTTTGAGGGTATAATGCCCTTCCTCTACTTTTCTTTTATAAAAAAAATTCAATTCTTTCATAAAAATATCAAACCTTTTCAAAAATATACACCCTAACCTAGTTTTTATTCATGAAACTTTGATTTTTGACTTATAAATTAAGGGTAATTGTTAAGGAATTAAATTTTATCTTCCTTGACTATATTTCCCTAAATTTAGTTATTTTAAATTGATATTGTAAGGCTCATAATTATTTTAATTGAATTTTAGAGGTCAAATTTTATAAATTTAGGTTTTTAGGGCATTTAGGGTTTTTGAGAGTTGGTGTAAATCTTTGGATATCAAAATTACTTGAATTTTGAGACTTCAAACTATTTTAGAGTTTCATAACTCTTATTCAAATTAGAAATAATGTTTGTAATTTATTTCTATTGGTTTATTGGCATTCTATGTAGTGATTTTGAGATTCAAGCGAAACTGAGGAATCAAGTATACTAGTCCTAGTTTTCAACTTTAACTTAAGATACTATGAGACTTTGACTGATTTTCTACTTCTAGGTTAAGTGCATGATGTGTGTATATGATTCATGAAAAGGTGTTCATTTCAAGGAATGACCTGAGTTTTAATAGTTGTTATAGTTAAGTAGTGCTAGAATTCACATATCAATGTGAAATCTAAGTACACTATCCTTCGATTCTACTTGTTTCCAAGTTTCTAGAAGGTTATAAATTAGCTTCTAGTTACAAAGTCTAGAATGTGTCGTGCCTATACGTGCAACTAAGGTTATTCAAATCTACAACTATCTCGAATTTTGACGGTTGTCACAATCTGTCTCTCAACTGTTTTGTCTTGATGTGGCTACACCGTGGCCAAGAGATCACCATGGTGTGGTGGTCCACTAAGTTGATTTTGGTTGTTTACTTTTGACTAGTTTGAATTTTGGTTAAACTTAGGTAGAATTGAATATATGGCTAAGGAATGATTTCAGTTTGGCGTTAGGTAGCTTGCAATAGTTGTTATGTTGTTGAGGTAACTATTGAGCTTATTTTGAGTATCTCAGGTGAGTCTTTTCACTATACTATATAGGATGTTAGTTATCTTTGTGACATTTGCATGGAAGACTATGGTTTGGCCCCCGTCTGTAACACCGTAAATTTTCAAAAAAAAATTCATTTTAAAACACATAAAACTCATATATTATATTTCATAAAACAATAAGTGTCTCAAGTGTCAACATAAATCCCCAACAAAAGTCAAATCCCAGAATCCTCAACATAATGATGAACAAGTGTGTATAATCACGCTGACACCTTCCTGTGATCCTGAGAAGTACTTGAAACACATAACACGGTAAGCACAAAGCTTCGTGAGTTACCCAAAATACCACATACAACTCATTAGCCACTCTAGGTCATAACTCAATAAGACCCTCTGGTCGATGTGTCTCAGTGGGACCCTCCCGTCCCAACTCAGTAAACTCATAATAACAATATTCAGCATAAATCACGAAGTCATAATGCAGAATATTACAATACACACATAAGCACATAAGACAACTCAATCACATAAAGATACCACTCTTGGTAAGTATAGTGAGAAGACGCACCTCGTAAGCTAGCAAGTAAAAGTCACGTACTCGAAAATCTCAAATTAGCCTCCGCCTAACACGTCAGACAAGAATCTCTAATCAATATCCCACTCTTACTCAGATACACCAAAAGTTTTCTCTTACTCTCTCTTTCTCTCTCTAACACTTGGAATGGGTAAAAGACCATTTTACCCCTCCATGGTCTCCATTACTTATGTTGACCAGAACCTAAAGTCAATACAAGTCAAACTCGAGTCAATAGTCCCAGTTTGACCTGACTCGCCGAGTGCACTCATGTGACTCATCGAGTCTGGTCGTTACTCAGAGGTCTTCGTGAAGGTCCAGCTCGTCGAGTTAACCCCTAACTTGCCGACCAACAGCAAAGCCAGCTCATCGGGACAAACCCTAACCGACTCGTCGAGTCGGCTTCTCTGTGACAACCGTCAAATTCTAGTCAAGTCAAAGTTTAATAAATTCAACAAGTCAAACCGGTCGACTCAACTAACCCTTGTATACTAGGGTTTACGTTCTGTAATTATTATACAATTTGCTATTTTAATAAGAATTCGTCACTTGGAAAGTTCATATGTTTAGGATTCTTGAACCCTAATCGGGGTAAGTGATGTAGCGAAACGATAAAACACTATTTCATACCCTTCGGGGGTGTGTAAGATCCTTAAACGTGGCTTAACGGGCTTTATGGACCTTGCGTTACAAAGACAAACACTCAAAAAGGTCACAAAAGAAGTCTCTCCAAATCTCTTTCACTCTATCTCTCTCTATTAAAAATCTCTCCCAAATCTCTCTTAACTTTTTATAATCACTCGAGGAATGCCGACCCTTAACTTGGTCAAAAATCACTCAAATCGGGACAAAAACTTGAAAAACAGCCCTTAAGGACCGAAACCCTAATTAGAACCGAAGCCTCCCTTTTAGAACCGAACATGGCTTTAAGAACCGAACCTTGAGGACCGAATCTGCCAAGACCAAAACTCGCTTATGGAACCGAACTCACCCTTCGGTCCGAGATGCCACCCTTCAGTCCGAGATGCCAGCCTTCGGTCCGAGAACTACCTTCGCTCCATTTCGCTTTATAATACCTTCGGTCTATTTTGCATGCGATACTCCTTTGAACTGAACCTTCCTCTCGGTTCTCATATACCTTCGGTTCTAGTGGCTAGGACCGAACCTCCGACCCTGAACTTCGGATGTTCACAACATTTACCTGGTTTTTGCATCCTTTTAGCGTTTTGAGCCCGTTTTTCGTGATTTTAATGCGGGATTTTCACCCAAACTCGTATTTTAACATAAGAGACCCTAAATATTCATATTTTAATCATATTTTGAGGAAAATCATTGCCTAAGAATAAAATCTAGTTGATAAGATATTTAGGTGGAGTGTTGACTTATCCTTTGAGCAAGGACACAAGTTACCTCACATACCCACTCCATGACCATTCCCAATCACTATTCACCTATACCTAGTCAATAATTTTCCTTTTTACACTCATTTACAGCCATAATCTTGATCAAAGGCTTGAAGGATCCTTACCTCTCCTCCCATTTCACTCATTTTTCACCAAAAAGCAAAACCCATTCTCTCTCACTTCCTCTCACCAAGAATTCGAGATTCAAGGCTGATCTTAAGCTTTTCACACACCTTTGGTAAGTAAATCTCTTCCCACACTTGATTTCCTTACACTCCTTCACTCAAATCATGAGTTCCTTAAACAAATATCATCATATTTGTGTTAGATTTTCGAATCTTCAAGCATCATCTAAAGTGTTCTTGAGTTGAACACTTCCTTTCTTCATCATCCATTCATTGAAACCACACAAGGTGAGTTCATACCCCTATATTTTCACGTTTTTCTTAAGTTTTAAAGGGGGGATACAAGTTAGAACACCAATAACACAACTAAACTCATCCAATAGCTTTCATCAAAAAAAATTAACTCCATTCACAGACTGTTTTGGTCAACTGAAACATTTTAGTTTTCAAAACTGTATTAGGTGCAAATATTTCAGGTTCATACCTTCAAAATGACTACTTGCACATCTCATAACGATTTTTATACAATTTATGGTGATTTTTACAAAACTGCCTATCATTTCAAGAACAAATCCGAACCAGTCTGTGAATATGGACTTTTTCACACAAGTTGGAGGTCACTAAAAATCATAATAAAATTTATGAACAAATTAGACATATTTTCCAAACTATCAGAATTTACGGATTCTGATTTGGATCTTTGATGATTTTTCTATAAATCTTCTAATAACAGGAATAGAAATATTAACACTAGAAAAATGTTATCAACTTCATTTACACCTTATAACTTGTTGAGCAAGGTGTGTATCATTATGTGAATATATTTTATTACATTATATGTCATTTCGTCTTGGTATATAGACATACATCAGAAAACAAATTGAGTTTTACCTTCATAAGTATGGTAATTAATTGATGGTTATAAACAAAGTTTACATCCATTGTATACAAACATTTGATAAACTATGGTAGTATAGTTTATGTTTCTTTTACATTATAAACGATTATGATAAACTATAATAGGCATAATTTGTGTTTCATTTACATTTCAAGCTCATTACCTAAGGTTTTTAGTTCACGTAAATCTGTTAATGAATAAATTTGTGAGACATTCGCTTCGCGTTACTTCCGAAGTAACGAAATCAAAAGTCCTGTAAATTGTAACCAGAGTCTCTTGTAGGGAGAACGTGATGGTTGTGTATAGATCTATATTGGGTTTGACAAACCCACACCTGAGCTGCATGCAACAGCTAGACCGGTAGGTCTGGGGTGACAAGTGTCATTTAACTTGTGACACCTGAAGAACATCGTATTACGAGGCCGTCTGAGTCATAGTATGGTTATAATAACTCACATGGGGTATTATCAAAACATAAGATTTACGGGTTTTACTTCTAAATTTAACGAATTTATGTCGATTTAAACTTGCATAAATTTCTTCAAGTATGATAAAATACTTGTACATTTTGGTCTTGACTTTTAAGACTACAATGCAATACATAAGGAAAATATTGGATTTTTCTTGAACAAACATCACTTTTACAAGAAAAGGATTTTAGCATCACCTTCAAAAGCTTATGAATTCACCAACTTAATTGTTGACACTTTCTCAAAACTACTTGTATTCTCAGGGAATAAATAAACAGGTAATCGGCCGCTTTTGAGGATGGAACGTTAAGGCGTCAAACATTGTATTTTTGTCAACATAATGTAGTTGATTCAGAAACATGTAAACATGTACTATGATGTAACTTTTTCAATTATATTTATGTTGGTTGTCTATACTTTGAGCAATAGTATATTCGTTGTTATGATACTATAAATGAAGTTCGCCACCCCCGGACGTTTCCGCCATCCTTGGTTTGGGGGTGTGACAAATTGGTATCAGAGCAATGTTTATAGTGAACTAAGTATATCGAACCACATACGATATACAAACTATAAACACATTTGGGACTAAAAGTCTCTGATTAAACATTTTCAAATGACTATACTTCTAGAAAACAAACAGTTTCTTGTTAAAAGTATAAGTACATGCATACATGCTCGCATAGTGTCATAACTAGGAAGAACATAAAGTAAAAGAGGAGGAGTTTTATGTTACGAGTATGCCTTGGGATATGTGGTCAAGTCTGGGATGGATATAGCCTGATCAACTATATCTGTCCGAGAAGTGACTTGTATATATTGGGGGATAGTCGTAGTGGGCAACAAATCTAACAACCTAACACCACCCTATAACGAATGCGCTAAAAACCAAACATAACATTTTTTTAACTTTATAACTCGACATTCTAGATTCATTTCATATCTCTTACACCCCTATTCTCGTACAGACGACATGGCAGGATTCCATCTACCTGGAGACCCTTACTTCCCTAATGAGGGAAATGTTGGATGGCTCGAGGCAGAACCCGAGGAAATGATCAAGGAGGATCCTGAGGAAGATCCTGAAGAGGTTGACGAAGAAGAAGAACCTGAGGAAGAAGAAAAAATGGAGGACGAAGAATAAGAACCCGAAGAGGAAGAAAAAGAAGAAGAGGAACCAGAGGAAGAAGTCATTAACCTTCCTTACATTGCCAGGGTGCCTGCAAACCTTTTCGGCTACAACGGGCATGAGCCCCGTTGGGAAACAATGATCGAGAGGTGGAGCCGAATGTTGACTAAAACCCTAAAAGTCAACAGAGGGCAGTACGCAGCGCGTACCAGCTCTTGTACGCGGGGCATACTCCGGAGATCCAGAATCGGGGTCTCAAACCCTTACGCTGCGCGTACTAAGATTTACGCCCAACGTATGTGTCAGTTTCAAGCTCTTATGGATTTTTGGTCTTAAACGGTTAAGACATAAACTCAAACTCCAGATCTGACTTTTCTAAGGTCACTTAATCCATAAAGTTGAAACCTTTAAGCCTTTGCATGGCTGTAAAGGTCACTAATCACTCTAAACACCTTTCCTCTTTCCTCATAAAGCCTTTATCTCATGCATGACTTAATATTCACGTCCAAGATTGGATTTTTATGAACCCACAACTCATATTACTCTGAAAATATGGCTGATCTAAGCTTATGGAGACCATTTGCTCATAAAGTCTCCACTTTGGGACCAAAAACCCTAAACATTGGTCCATGAAGCACAAATAAAAAATGATAAGGAAAGCTTTGAGCTTTTTACCTCCAAGTGAAGCTCCTCCCTCTGTAGAACTCAGATCCAAGCTTGTACTCCAACTTCTAGCCTCCACAAGAACCTCCTCTTCTTCTTCACTAACACACAAAGGAAGTTTCTAGCTCAAGAACACTCGTACACTAAATTTAGAACGATAATATTGCTCTCCTAGGGTTTCTCTCTGTGGAATGGTGGTTGGGGACAAGACCATATCATTCCTTTTATAGTCTACAAGCCACAATTAGGGTTTGCATCTGGGCCAGCTACGCCCAGCGTAACCCTGGGTACGCCCAGCATACCTAGGCGAGTCCACATCCAAAGTAAGGGCTTGAGTACGCGCAGCGTACTCTTCAGTACGCTCAGCGTACTCAATAGCCATACTTTTTCCTTTAGGGGCTAAACTTGACAGCCTGATAAATAAAAAAGGTTTAAGAGATGCACCTGGATTTCGGAATGTTACACGAACGCTGAATTGCGGAGCTTCAGGGAGCCTCGACCTCATCTAAAGGTCACCATGGACCAGATGCCACCCGCCTCGAGTAGTGCTTGCACTGCTCACATTTTGTTATAAAACATGGATTTCGAGTATGCGTTGGTGCTACTCTTTCTTGCAAGTAGGTTCGATCCTGCGTCTAAATGATTACATTATTCGAGGGGTCGTTACACTGTCAGAATTTCTTCTACATGGATGTAATATAGACCTCCTATGAGGTCAGATTTTCTTAAGCAACATGTACTAAGTTTATATCAATGAAATTGACTTGCATTTTATTTTGTTGGACACTTGGCATGGGAACTCATAACTCGATAATACAACCAATTTACAAATGATAGCTCTAATTTTTTTTAAGGCGTACCTCAAGGTTAGGTGTAATTAAGGGACGGTCGACTTAGAAATGGTGAGTTCGCCTTAGGACCTGTTCCTTGTTTGGTTTTAGATTTAGGGCAGATTCATTAGGTTCAACAGTTTATCAAAACTAAATTACCTGCAACCGGCGTACGCCAAGTAAATTTTAGGAGCGGATCAGGCACAGAGCAGAACACGAGTGTTCTGTTGAGTCTCTATTACTAAATTCATAAGTTTAATTGTATAGACTTATTTATGTATTGCTTGCAATACAAAAAAGTCGGGGCACAATACCGATAATTTATCTCAAATAGCACCCGACTCGACCTTAGTATTGAAAACTCGCCAACATTTCATCCTTAAAAAAATTATGACAGAACCAAGCAACCAAGGAAAAGACCCAGACCTTCCAGCAGCGCATCACCACCTCCTCCACCACCGCCTCCACAGTTTGATTCCGCAATGTTTCAAGTTGTGGTAACAGCGGTCGTGGCGGCCGCAATGTCAAAAATGGGTACCAATGGTGCCGGTGGTTCTGGATCCGGGGCTACCCACTCTAATCACGGGGACAATATGGGATGTACGAAAGAATGTTCTTACAAAGACTTCACGAATGGAAAACCCGATTCTTTCAATGGAAGCGGGGGCATCATCGCGCTAATGCAATGGTTCGAGAGACCCAAAGACCTCTTGGTGCTATCCTCGAATTCCTCCAACTTCTCTTCACAAATTCCTTCTTCCAAGCTTCAATCCTCTCAATAATGGAGTTTCTCACGATTAGGGTTTCCTCCGGAACACTCAGGGGAAATAGAGGCTGAAAAGAAGGCATATCATTCTTTAAATAGGGTGCAAACCCCGCAGATTAGGGTTTTTTTCACCCAGCACCAACTCGCCGAGTCCAGCCGCCGACTCACCGAGTTGGCCACTTAACACACGACCAGAATCGCGACTCTACTCGCCGAGTCCACCCATGGACTCGCCGAGTTGCCCTTATACATTTTCACTTTGAACCTTGAACTTGCACTCCTGAACTCGGGATGTTACACAAAAGTATCTCCGAAAGGAATACCACGCCCTCTTAGCACACGTGGTAGATAAGAAGTAAGAAACGAAGGACATCAAAGACATCCTGGAGGTCTGTAACTTTCCCGATGTGTTCCCAAAAGACCTTCCAGGTGTACCACTTGCACGACAAGTTGAATTCCGAATCGATCTGGTCCCAAGAGCTACCCCCGTAGCCAAAGCTCCATACCGTCTCGCGCTGACGGAAATGCAAGAATTGTCCAGTCAACTGAACGAGCTACTGAGCAAAGGATTTATCAGACCAAGCTTTTCACCTTAGGGAGCACCAGTCTTATTTGTGAAGAAGAAAGATGGATCCTTTCGCATGTGCATCGACTATCGGGAGTTAAACAAACTTACCATCAAGAATTGATATCCCCTACCCCGAATCGACGACCTCTTCGACCAATTACAAGGAGCAAGTTACTTTTCAAAAATCGACTTGTGGTCGGGTTACCATCAACTGCAAGTTCAAGAGGATGATATTCCCAAAACAGCTTTCAGAACGCGCTACGTAATGGGTTTGATCCATAAGAACTTTCCTATGGGCAGATGCAAACCCTAATGCTTGGATCTAGGTTTCTCTAATTGAACATGCATTGAATCCAAGACATACAATACTAGATCTAATGTAAACAATTGAATCAAATCATATGAGATTGGATCTAGAACAATACCTTGAATTACTTGCTTGATACTTCTTCTTGTTGGAGCTTAGAGTCACAATTGTCACTCCTCTAATGGCTTACAAACACTAACTAGCAAGAGGATGATCTTGAGAGAGATGGGAGAGGGTGAGAAATCGGCCCTAGGGTTCCTTGCCTTGCATGAGTGCCGATTTTCCTCACCCTGGGGATCTATTTATACTATGGGATACTAGGGTTCCACATTTAACCCTAATTGAATAACTTAGGCCCTAAGCAATCCAAGATCCTCCTAGATACTAGGCATTGACGATTTTAAGGTTCCCAAACCCTAAATTTCGTCCACCCCATTATCTATAAGGATACATAGCCCAAAACACAACTATCACACATTTGACAGTTTATGCCCCTTTATTCAATTAACCTCTTTAAGTCACCAAATTAATTATTTATTAATATATGACTTATATTAATTAAATAACAATATTATTCCTTTAATATATCCTTCTCATAATATATTAACAATAATATCTCTTCTCTCTTAACAAATCATCCTGTCAAGTTGCTATGGTGAAGGCAACCCAAAAGGACCATGCATAACCGGGTCAAGTACTTACCAAATATAGTTATAGCCTTAGACACTAATCCAACAGTCTCCCACTTGGATAAGTCTAGTAACTATACATGCAAACACAAACCGATTTAGTAATCGTAGCTCTCAAAAACGCTGTCAACTCTGATCTTATCAATCTCTTGTCCTTTAGATAAGGGATCATACAGTCCTCTGTTTAGATATTATGCTAACAATCTTATGGAACTTATTGTCCAACATTTGGTTTCTCGATCTCATATTCATTTGACATAGAACTTAATTGAACACATCAATTCAGTCTTGACTGGGCCCGGCACATAAGTCAAATCAAATCATCGAGCGGCCGTGATATCGCTTTTATCCTCTCAGGATGAAAGTAACAGAAAAACTTCGACTTATATGCATTTACCATTTACTAATCAACTATACACAACAATGCGTTTTATGACATCAATTTACTGATGCGGTTTCACATTGTCAATGCACAACCAATTAATAAACAATAAACCATATATCTTGGTTTTAAGACCATATGATATTATCATCTTGCGATCACTTGTGTCACATTCCATAAAGTGATTCCAGCAAGCACGGGTTTATTCCAATGCTCAAAACTTGTTCATAAGCACTTATGAACGTTGCAGCAAACCTTTTGCTATGTCTAATATCCTTTTAGACAATCTACACACCAATTCATGACAATCTTCATTCATACCTACTTCCAACATATGAACGATTGTGGACCATTCGAATAATTCGATTATTCTTAATAACTCAATTATTCAGGAAGTCAAAACATGCAAAATGAAACAATAGTTTAAACAATCAACAAAAGATAGTAGCTTTACTTATAAATAATACTCTTTTATTTAATCATCAAATGTCAATTGCATTTATCTATTACATGTTTCAAAACTATCTAATCTAAACTAATATCGTCTTTCAGCCCAATGCTCCTAGCGTGCTGCAAATGCTTAACCCTACTCAGTCCCTTCATAAGCGGATCTGCTGGATTATCCTCTGACGATACCCACTTCACTACGAGGTATCCTTCTTCTACTCGATGTCTAATAAAGTGATATTTTTGTCGATATGCTGAGATCTGCCATGATCCCTCGGTTCCTTGGTCAAGGCAACCACACCTTCATTATCACAGAAAATTTCCATAGGCTCCTTTATGGCAGGCACAACTCCAAGATCACCAATGAAGTTCTTCAACCACATCGCCTCTTTTGACGCTTCGCTCGCTGTAATGTACTCTGATTCGCACGTTGAATCAGCTACGGTTTCCTGTTTGGAACTTTTCCAAGTTACTGCTCGTCCATTCAGGGTAAAGACCCAGCCCGACTGCGAACGATAGTTGTCTCTGTCGGTCTGGAAGTTGGCGTTACTATACCCTCGCACCTTTAAGTCATCACTCCCTCCAAGGACTAAGAACCATTCTTTGGTCCTCCGAAGGTGCCTAAGTATATTATTGACTACAATCCAATGAGCTCTGCCAGGATTCCCTTGATATCTACTGACCATGCTCAAAGAAAAGGCCACATCCGGGCGAGTACAAGTCATAGCGTACATGATAGAGCCAATTGCGGAAGTGTAAGGTACTCGGCTCATCTCAGCTATCTCGGCTTCGGTACTTGGACTTTGAGTCTTACTCAACTTGGCATTACTTTGTATCGGTAGTTCTCCCTTCTTCGAGTTTTCCATACTAAAACGTTTTAGTACTTTATCTAAGTAAGTATTCTGACTAAGTCCTATTAGTCTCTTACTTATTTCTCTCACTATCCTTATTCCCAAAATAAAGGAAGCCTCTCCAAGGTCCTTCATAGCGAAGCACTTCCCGAGCCAGGAGCTAAGCTCCTGCAAAGTTGGGACGTTGTTTCCTATGAGCAGTACGTCATCGACATACAAAACGAGGAAGCTAACTGTACTCCCACTGGCCTTGACATATACACACGATTCATCTTCACTTCGTACAAATCCAAACTCTTTGACTTTCTCATCGAAGCAAAGATTCCATCTGCGAGATGCTTGCTTAAGTCCATAAATGGACTTTTTAAGCTTGCACACTCTATTGGGATGCTTCGGATTGACAAAACCCTCTGGCTGAGCCATGTAAACATCCTCAGCCAACTTCCCGTTAAGGAAAGCGGTTTTGACATCCATTTTCCATATCTCATAATCATGAAATGCAGCGATGGCAAGCATCACCCTAATAGATTTTATTTTGGCAACTGGTGAGAAGGTCTCATCATAGTCAACTCCGGGAGTTTGAGTAAAGCCCTTCGCCACCAATCGTGCTTTATACATGTGCACATTCCCATCCACGTTGGTCTTCTTCTTGAAGATCCATTTGCACCCAACCGTCTTACGTCCGGGCACATTGTCTACCAAATTCCAAACTTGGTTGTCACACATGGACTGAATCTCGTTGTCCATCGCCTCTTTCCATTTTACAGACTCTGGGCCTGCCATGGCTTCCTTATAGCTGTTAGGTTCATCTAGATTTATTAGTGTACCATCACTAATATACATATCCCCTTCGGTAGTAATATGAAAACCATAGAACTGGGGTTGAACTCTAATTCTTTCGGAACATCTAAGAGTTAAGGATTCGTCAATCGGTTCAACCGGAGTTTCCTCCTCGGGTTGAGCGCCAACGTTAGAGGTTCCTTCATCGCTCGACTCTTGAATCTCTTCAAGATCGATTTGCCTTCCACTGTCTCCTTGGCTTATGAGTTCTCGCTCTCAGAAAACCCTTCTCCTCGCAACGAAGACAACATTGTCACTCGGTCTATAGAAGAGATATCCAAAGGATTTATGCGGGTAGACGATGAAAATACATCGCTCACTTCGAGGTTCGAGCTTGTCGTGAGTCTCTCGTCTTACGAAAACCTCACAGCCCCAAACCTTGATATGTGCCAACGAGGGAGCTTTCCCTATTCACATCTCGTGAGGTGTTTTGGCAACCTTCTTTGTAGGGACTCGGTTAAGGATATGGGCGGCAGTCTCTAAGGCATACCCCCAGAATGAGATAGGTAGTGAAGCACGACTCATCATAGAACGAACCATGTCCAACAAGGTTCGATTACGCCTTTTTGCCACACCATTCAATTGCGGTGTCCTAGGTGGCGTCAATTGCGAAACGATTCCGCATACTTTGAGATAGTCATGGAATTCAAGACTTAGGTACTCTCCTCCTCGATCGGATCGAAACATCTGATTTTCCTGCCCAATTGATTCTCCACTTCATGTTTGAATTCTTTGAATTTTTCAAACGTTTCTGACTTTTGCTTGATTAAGTAAACATACCCATATCTACTATAATCATCGGTGAAAGTCACATAGAAGCGGTTTACATCCTTTGTGGCGGATCTAAAGGGTCCACATACATCGGTATGTATGAGATCCAACAAACCCTCACCCCTTTCACAAGTACCAGTGAAGGATGACTTGGTCATCTTTCCAAGAAAACAAGACTCACATGTGTCATCTTCCCTAAGGTCGAATGACTCCAACACTCCATCCTTTTGGAGTTGGGCTATGCGCTTCTTGTTGACATGTCCAAGACGACAATGCCACAAAGATGCTTTATCCATACCATTGGAAGAATCCATACACAACACATCATTTCCTAGGTTATCTACAACCATAACAGTTTCATAAAGTCCATTACAAGGCATTGCTTCAAAATATAAGACACCATTTAGATAACCATAAATTGAACCATTCTCATTATTAAAAGAAAATCTAAATCCTTGTCTAAACAAACCATGAAATTAAATGATGTTTCTTGTCATATCTAGCGAGTAGCAAAAATTATTTAAATCTAAATTCAATCCATTACTAAGCACTAAAGAATACACTCCAATCTTGGTAGCAGGCGATGATCTTCTGTTCCCCATGATTAGATTTATTCTTTTGAGCTCCACATCCTTACTTCTTCCTAGTCCCTACAAATCAGAACAAATGTGGTAACCACACCCTGTATCAAGAACCCAAGAAATAGCATGGGATGAATTATTAGATTTAATTGTGTATATACCTGCAAAAGATGGCTTGATCTTTCCATCCTTGATGGCTTGCAGATATTCCGAGCAGCTTCTTTTCCAATGCCCTATTTTGTGGCAATGATGGCACTCTGCCTCCTTTGGGTTAGGGTTGGGCTTAGCAGGATCAACCTTGGTCCCACTAGAAGAGGAACCATCTTGGGACTTTCCCTTGCGGTGGTTCTTTGAAGAAGCCTTCCTCTTCTTGCCCCTTCCCTGCCCAATAGCCAAAACAGGAGCAGCAGACGGATTAGGAGATGGTGCAATAGATTTATCCTTAAGATTGCTCTCAGCAGTCCTTAGGAGCCCTTGGAGTTTGCTTAAGGTGACCTCTTCCTTGTTCATGTGGTACGTCATCCTAAATTGGTTGTAGCATGAGGGCAAGGAGTGGAGAACAGTGTTGATAGCCAAATCTTCCCCAAAGTTGACATTCAACTTGCAAAGACGATCGACATACCTTTGCATCTTTTTCAAGTGCACGGTAAGAGATTCTCCACTTCCCATTTTAGCAGTGATCATATTCGTTATGATCTCATAGCGCTCTTGCCTCGCGCTTTGGTGGTATCGCTCCATCAAGTCTAGATGCATCTCATAAGGATACATGTCCTCATAGGACTTTTGGAATTCGGAGTTCAGGGTGGCTATCATGATGCAATGGACTTTCATTGCATCACGCTCATGTGCCTCAAACACAACCATTTCTTCAGGAGTGGCAGTTTCTGGATTGATCTTCTCGAGATTCTCATCGAGAACATACTCCTTGTCCTCGTAACACGCGATCGTGCGAATGTATCTTATCCATTCGCTAAAGTTCGATCCGTCGAAAGTCACTTTTTGACAAAGGCTCATTAGCGTGAATGAGCTAGCAGCAGCGTTGTTTGCGTTAGACATCTACAAATAGAAAGAAACAAAGTTGATTAGAGTTAAGTCCCTAATTAACACCCAAAATGGAGTTCAAAAATTGAAGATACCAGAAATCAAATCAAACAAGGTGGTGAATTCAGAGAAATCAAAGATTAAATTATCAAGGAAGTGAAGAATTCCAAAAGATCTCCATAGTGGTATCATAAATTGTAATTCTAGATTATGTATGCTTGGGTTGCTCAACCAAAAACACCTTGAGGTTAGGAGGTTTTCTACGAATGGATTCGGAGGGATGCATAAAATGAGCATTGTTCGAAAGAAGTGGGCGAGTGTTTATGAAGATTGTGAGTATTTAAAGTATGGGGGTACTTTAGGAGAATTTTAGACACAAATGCATGCGTTGAGGTCTTGACATAATGGCTGAGTTTAAAATGAATTGTTTAGTGTGATATTGGTAAAATAAAAGTAAATTTGTTCGGGGGCAAGCAAAGGTTAAGTGTGGGGTATTTTGATATGTGTATTTTTATATATATTTTTATACAATATATCTTAATATTTTAGCCTTTATTATTCTCTTTTAGAACTAAAAGTACTTATAATGCTTTGAATTATGATTTACAGCTATTCGTTGTCGATAGAGCACAAAATAAAAGACTGGAGCGGAATTAGGGCTTAGAGGCTAAAAGAAAGAAAAATGTTGGAGGAGCCGATTACGCCCAACGTAATTGACTAGAGCGCTTAGCGTAATGGCAAAACAAGGGTTACGCCCCGCGTACTCTATGATTACGCCCCGCGTAACTGTTGCATCCGGATAACCTCTTCGCGATAAGTTTCTGAGTACGCCCAGCGTAATCCGACTTACGCCCAGTGTACGTAAGTCGGTTCCAAGGGCTATAAAAAGCAATTATCAGCTAACCAGAAGGGGGGATTCGACTTCTAACCTAATTTAGTTGATAATTAACTTCTGTTAAGCCGTTTTGAGGGTCTAGAAGGCGGTCGGAAGGCCGTTAAGCTAACGGGAGCGAAGATCGGAAGGATTGGAGAGCGGATACATGTCGGTAATCATATGGGTTGTTAACATGACCATGTTTAGCATTCCATTGTGATACTATTATGTGTTTAGTTTCTGATTTAGGTGTAAAAACCTTTTACTTTGTGCTTATGATTGAATGAAACCTTGATTATTGGACCAATTGCTATATTGAATTGTTTGTTTATGTTTAATTTATCTTGCCAAGCTTGTCAAAAGAACCTTATGTGTTAATGATAATTATTTGTTGTTAATTGTCAAGTAAATTAAGTTGTATGAACATCTGCTTGATTATTTGTGTCTTATGACTTTGATGACCATCAAGATTATAAGTCTAGAAATAGCAAATGCGAAACTAGGATTAACTTGGAAATAAGTAAGTTAATGTGTGAGCCTTGTTTGATGACCATCAACAAGAGGTTAATTGAACGACCAATTTGATTAACTATTACTATAAGTCTTGCTCGATACAAACTAAACACTAGGAAGCATGTTAGTTTAATCAACTGATCACTGTTTGAATTGACTTGTTTGCTAAAGTATTAGTTATAGTGAACGCCAATCTAATCATTTAGGAATCGGTGAACATGAATAAATGAATTTGTGTATGCAATTGTCTATGTTTTTAAGGTGTAATTTATCTAAACCAAAGTACCTGAAGAGATTTCCTTTCCTATTAGTTTATCGAGATTTGTTAATTAATTGTTCGTTTGAGATTCGATAACCATTTCTTTATTCCTTTCGTGTGTCCTGTAACCTATAATCAAATATTTTAAATTAATTCACCACCGTTCCCTGTGATCGACACCCAACTTACCTAAGCTATACTGTAATCTGACAAGGTACACTGCCTATAAATGCATAGTTAGTCTAAGTTTGTTAGGTTATAAATATTAAAATTAATGGGTATTTCCATGCACATCATGGACTATTTGGAATGGTGCACGAGACTATCTCAGAATTAGCCTTTCTCTTTGCCATTAGGTCAAATGACTTTCCCATGGCCGATCCCTTCCCATTGGGAAGAGAAAGCTTTTCTAGACTTTCAATTTTACCATTACCAATGTCCATGGAAGCATGGGAAGAAGATCTTCCAATCAAATTTGCTTTACCAGTGCTCCAAATCATTGCTGATTTAGCAGCATCAAGCAAATGGGTAAGATCATTAAGGGTCATGTCATAGTCTGTCACATAGTAGTCCTTAAAGAACTCACTATGTGACTTAGAAAGTGAATGAAGAACCCAGTCAATAGTCAACTTCCTTAAGAATTTGACACCCAACTCTCCCAGCTTGCCAATATGTGACTAAATCTCCAAGATGTAAGCACATATAGACTTTTCTTGCCAAATAAGGAGTGAGTGACCTTGAACTTGTGGGTCAGGGATACTTATTGGAGGAGGTGGAGGAGGTGGAGGAAGTGAAGTACTATCCAAAAGGATGAGGAAGGCCATAGTTGTTTGAACTTAGACATCTATGAAGGAGAAATTCAAGTTTCAATTCATTTAAGTCCTTAACATAACATCCAATATGAAATATTAAGGCTAGGACCCAACAAACTATTTTATAACTTGGAAGAGAGATGTCGTAATCCAAGCTACAAAATATTTGAAGGTAGGTAAATGATGATTTACCAATTTCCACCATGAAAAACAAAATAAATTATTAAGTTTTAATTGTATTTGAAACTCCTAGATCTTTTGAGATTCATTGAACTTTCAGTGGCATGTTTAAATCTCAATTGTGCCCTCTCAAGTTTGTGACTGGGATGTAGAGGATCACAAACAATGTGTGAATAACCATGCAAATTGACTTGGTACCCTTAATTTTATCACCCAATCGATGTGTCAGTTAACCACACGCGCTCCACCGATCTATGATAAAACTTAAGTCACCCTTTGCCACACATTTTCAGTCCCATGTTAGTGAGCCAGTTAACCACATACTCTCCACTAATGACTTAACAAGGGTGCAAAGTGTAATTTCATGGGTTAGCACCAAATTCACATTTTCCTAAGTAACTAAGATTGGGAATTTATAAGTGTTTAGTTACTTAGTATTTATCATTATACTTTTAATGAAGGGAGAATTATAGTCCTTTCTATCACACCCCCAAACCAGAATGGCGGAAACATTCGGGGGTGGATGACTTCACGTAGTATCACAACCATTAAATATTGTAAAGAAAGTAACACAACCATCACATATATAATGAAAACGTATGTTGTTGCGTTATACATATTAGCAAAAGAATATTACAATGAGATGATAAATGTTCAATAATAAAACATCCTTAGTGTTTCCTTCTCCAAAAGCTGGTGGTTACCTGTATTACTGATTCCCTGAGAAATACAAGTGGTTTCGAAAAAGTGTCAACAATTAAGTTGGTGAGTTCATAAGTGTTTTGCATTGAAAAGTATGTCCCTTTTTATAGTAAATCGATGAACGAGGTTTTCAGAAAATCCAATATTTTCTATAAATGATTTGAAAAGTTTCCCGTGTTGGAGTGCGTTAGTGTTTTCCATACTTGAATAATGGCGATAAAATTTGTGTTAACAGTAAAATGGAAAACTGAAATGCATATATGAATCTCGTAAATCAAACTTGTTTTTATACTTTCATGTGAGTTTTATAACCATACTATTGACACTGACGGCCTGTAACAACATTCTTCAGGTGTTGTAGTGTTATGACATTTGTCACCCCAGACCTGCCGGTCTAACTATAGCTAATAGTTTAGGTGCGGGGTTGTCAATCCCGTATAGATCTATACACAAGTATCACGCTCTCCCTCCAAGAGATTATGGTATATAATACAGGACTTGAAATGCATACATACGAGTACGTTGAAGTTTAAATGTCTCACATTACTTGGTATAAACAGATATACGATGATAAAGACTTTACTTCATTTGAAAGTATTTCATTTGTCAAGATGTATATGTAAAATGTATGAATAACTTGTTAGCTATGCTCGTTATAGCTTCTCAAAAGTATGTTTCCATTTAGTAAGAATAACTTGGTGATATAATAGCCCTCTAAGCATAAAGATGTTTATAAAAACGATACTTTGACTTATAATGTACTTGTATTCCCCCCCCCCCCCCCCCCCCCCCCGTAAAACGTGAAAAGAATTGAAAAGTAGGGGTATGAACTCACTCATTAAGTTTGAAGAGAGAGGCTAGAGTTGAGCAGAGCTTCGACCGCGGAAAGTTGCGTCTTCGGGCTCTCGGGAATCCCTGCAGCATAGATCTTTCGTCGGGGGCTCGAGTGCGGAAACCGAGGTGAAGGAATGGTCTCTGGAGCTGGGAGAATGACTGAGGAATTGTGAAAATGTGCCAAAACTCAAAGCTCATGCCATCTATTTATAGTGCTGGAACTTCCTCGTACGCGGCGCGTAATCTTGGAGTACGCGGGGCGTAATATGGCGTCATGGCTTACGACTCCTAGCTAGCTAAGTGTAGCTTGGGCGGGCCGATGGGACTCGACTCTGGGTCTAGTACGCGGGGCGTACTCCCAGAGAACGCGGGGCGTAATCTGGCCTGTCCTCTTCTAAATTCCGTAACTTTCGCGTACGAGCTCCGTTTTTCGTGTTCTTTATATCCACGCGTAGGTGAGATTATGCTCTACAACTTTCATTTAGACTCCGTCGGCTAGTTTTGACTTCATTCTTAATGCTATATTTTTAATAGGCCGGGCCTCCTAAAGTTCGTAAAAAAATTCATAGGTTCTTTATTCGACGTCGGTTTTCGTTTGTCTTTTTATCGTTTTATTACCACTGAGGAGATCTTCAACTTCCATTTAGGTAGCGATAGCTAAATAACACTCGATCTTCAATCCGAGTTTTTAGCCCTCTACTACTGTTACGAAATTTTGAAAATTCGTAACTTCTTCATACGAGGTCCAATTTGGGCGATCTTTTTATGCACGCTCACCTTTCAACGAGATCTACGACTTTTGTTTAGATACTTAAGGCAAGAATGTATTTTTATTGAGATTTTACTTTTTACATCAAATAATGTTTTAACGTCGTGTCGTAAATATACGAGTGGTTATACTTTCTTCAATATAACCCGGTTCTGAGTGTTCTTTATGTTTTTGGAAACCTTGGCATGATATCAAATATTTGAGGCATCCCAACTTAGATACTTGAACACTTTATTTTCGAGGTTAATTCCGTTGTATTTGGCTTTCTAGTGTTACAATGCTTTTGGAAAATATAGGGTTGTCACATCATCCCCCTGTTAAGGGAATTTCGTCCTGAAATTTAATCTAAGATAGAGTTTACAGGTTTAGGAAAAAGATGCGGGTACTTTTGTTTCATCTGATCTTCGCGTTCCCAGGTGTATTCAGGTCCTCGCTTGGCGTTCCAGCGGACCTTTACAATGGGTATGCGGCTTTGTTTATTCCTTTTGATTTCCCGATCCATGATCTCTACTGGTTCCTCCACAAATTGGAGGTTTTCATTTATTGCAATTTCGTCTAGAGGGACGACAAGGGTCTCGTCGGATAAGCACTTCTTTAGATTCGATACGTGAAAGGTAGGGTGTACGTTGTGGAGCTCCTGAGGTAGTCTAAGTTTGTAAGCCACTGGACCGATCCTGGCAAGGATCTCGAATGGTCCGATGTATCTAGGGTTCAGTTTTCCACGTTTTCCGAAGCGTATTAAACCTTTCCAAGGCGACACTTTGAGTAGGACATGGTCTCCAACTTGGAATTCCAAGGTTTTTCGTCTCTTATCTGCGTAACTCTTTTGTCTATCCCTTGATGCTTTTAGACGTTCTCGGATTTGAAAAATCTTCTCCGTAGTCTCCCTTATGATTTCTGGCCCAGTGAGCGTGTTGTCAGTTGCTTGCCCTTTTGCTAGTTGTGTGTCCCCCACTTCGGCCCAGCACAAAGGTGACCTGCATTTGCGGCCATAGAGGGCTTCGAACGGGGCAGCTTTGATACTGGTGTGGTAGCTATTGTTGTACGAGAACTCGACCAAGGGTAGATGTGTGTCCCATGCTTTGCCAAAATCGATTACGCAAGCTCTCAGCATGTCTTCCAAGGTTTGTATAGTTCTCTCGCTCTGACCGTCGGTTTGTGGGTGATAAGCGGTACTCATGTCTAGTCTTGTCCCCAAAGCTTTTTGTAGCGACTGCCAGAACCTTGAGGTGAATCTACTATCTTGGTCCGAGATAATGGATATGGGCACACCATGCAGTCGTACAATTTCTCTGAGGTATGTCCTTGTTAACTTCTCCAATTTATCCGTCTCTTTGATTGGTAGGAAATGCGCTGACTTAGTTAACCTGTCGACAATTACCCAAATGGTGTCGAGTCCGCTTGTTGTTTTGGGTAATTTTGTTATGAAATCCATGGTTATCCGCTCCCACTTCCACTCGGGTATTTCTGGTTGTTGTAATAAACCCGAGGGCTTCTGGTATTCCACCTTGACTTTGGCACAGGTCAGGCATTTGCTTACGTAGGTAGCAATTTCGGCTTTCATGTTTTGCCACCAGTACAACTTCTTGAGGTCGAGATACATCTTATCGGAGCCGGGATGTATGGAGTATCGTGTTTTATGGGCTTCGTCCATAACGATTTCTCTGAATCCACCAAACTTCGGTATCCAAATTCGATCCATGAAATAACGAATCACGTTGCTCTTAGTCTCAAGGTTTTTATCCATTCCCCTTAGGGCTTCTCCTATCACATTTTCGGATTTCAAGGCTTCTATTTGGGCTTCCTTGATTTGCGTGAACAGGTGTGATTGGATCGTCATAGTTAGGGATTTTATTTGGCGACCTGAGTACTCCTTCCGACTGAGTGCATCAGCCACTACATTAGCTTTTCCAGGGTGATATCGAATTTCGCACTCGTAATCACTTAGTAGTTCTACCCATCGTCTCTGTCTCATGTTGAGTTCCTTCTGATTGAGGATATGTTGGAGGCTTTTATGATCAGTGAAGATGGTACATTTTGTGCCGTAGAGATAGTGTCTCCATATCTTCAAAGCGAAGACGACTGCTCCTAGCTCAAGATCATGCGTTGTGTAGTTCGCTTCGTGCGTCTTTAGTTTCCTTGAGGCGTAGGCGATGACCTTCCCTCTTTGCATTAAGACACACCCAAGTCCTTGGTTTGATGCATCACAATAGACCACGAAGTCCTCCGTTCCCTCTGGCAGGGTTAAGATGGGCGCACTACATAAGGCTCGCTTTAGTGTCTGAAATGCGCTGTCTTGTTTTTCTCCCCAGTCGAAGGTCACATTCTTCTGGGTTAGGGTGGTAAGTGGCTTGGCAATCTTTGAAAAGTTCGGTATGAATCTTCGGTAATACCCGGCGAGTCCCAAAAATTGCCGGATTTCTGTAGGGGTTCTTGGAGTAGTCCAACTATCTATTGCCTTTATCTTGGAGGGGTCCACGTGTATTCCTTCTTTGCTTACAACATGTCCTAGGAAATCCACTTCCCGAATCCAAAATTCACATTTAGAAAATTTTGCGTAAAGTTTCTCTGCCCTTAATGTTTCCAGTACTTGGTGGAGATGTTGGTTGTGTTCTTCCTGGCTTCTTGAATAGATGAGTATATCATCTATGAATACGATAACGAATTTATCCAGGAAGGGACGACATACTCGGTTCATCAAATCCATGAACACTGCTGGAGCATTCATCAATCCGAAGGGCATTACTACAAATTCGTAGTGACCATAACGTGTTCGGAAAGCCGTTTTGGGGATGTCTCCCTCCAATACTCGCAGTTGATGATAACCAGATCTTAGATCGATCTTTGAGAAGTAGCTTGCTCCCTGCAGTTGGTCGAATAGATCGTCTATGCGCGGTAAGGGATATCGGTTCTTGATCGTGAGTTTATTTAGTTCTCGATAATCGATGCACATGCAAAAGGATCCGTCCTTCTTTTTCACGAATAGGACTGGCGCTCCCCATGGTGAGAAGCTCGGTCTGATGAATCCCTTGCTCATCAGCTCGTTTAATTGACTGGATAGTTCCTGCATCTCAGCTGGGGCTAAACGGTAAGGTGACTTTGCTACAGGGGTAGCTCCGGGGATTAAGTCGATTCTGAACTCGACTTGACGTTCCGGTGGGATTCCTGGAAGATCTTCTGGGAAAATATCCGGGAAGTTGCAGACTTCCGGAATATCTTTAATGTTTTTCGATTCTCGTTTCTTGTCTACTAAGTGGGCTAGAAAGGCACGATATTCCTTACGAAGATACTTTTGTGCTTTAATACAGGAAATGATTTGTAAACTTGAACTAGGTTTGTCTCCATAAATGACAAGAGTTTCGCCGTTTGGCAGATTTAGGCGAACAACCCTTTCGTGGCAAAGGATATCGGCATGGTGAAGGCTCAACCAGTCCATACCGATGCTGACATCGAAACTTCTTATGGAAATGGGCATAAGATCGACTCGAAACAAGCGCTCGTTTAAATTTAGTGTGCACCCTACGTACAGATCGTTTGCGAGTTTTGTTTTACCGTTTGCCATTTCTACAGTGAAAATTTTATTGAGTGGTTGGGGTTTTTGATTAAGTAGGTGTTTGAATTTATGACTCACAAAACTTCTCTCCGCACCGCAGTCAAAAAGTATGCATGCATAAGTGTTGTTGAGTAGGAACGTACCCGTAACCACCGTGGGGTCTGCTATTGCTTCATTCTGTCCTACTGCCAGCACTCTCCCCACACCGCCAATATTCCTTTCCTTGGGACAATCCCTCCTAAAGTGTCCAGTCTCCCCGCACCCATAACACGCCCGGCTTACTCCAGTGCCAGAAACTTGAGTGATTGGTCGTGCCGGTGCTTTACAGAAACGGGCTGTGTGCCCCTTCCTGTCACAGTTCTTGCAGTGCATCTCGCGACAAATACCATGGTGATGGTAGTTGCACTTGCTGCACTTGAGCAGATTCCCCGCATATGGTTTTGTTGGTGCAGAGGTAGCAGGAGTTGTGGTGGGGGGTAGTAGCAGCATGAACCGCAACCATTTGCTTCTTTGAAGGTTCTTGCGAATTTTGCCCCTTCCTTTTGTTCCAAAATTTCTTCTTGTTGTTGTTGTTGGCATTGATCTCATTGTTGCTGTTCCCTTTGGTTGGTTCAGCCATGATAGCCGTGACTCCTTGACAGACACCATGATCAACAAGAGATTGCGCTAGTTCTTTGGCGCTGGCGAAGGTCAAGGGTCTGGAAGCTAGCACACTTCCTCGAAGTTGGGGTGATAGTCCCCAGATGTATCTCTCGACCTTTTGGCTTTCTAGGGTTAACATTTCTGGGCAAAGTGTTATTAAGTCACTGAACCTGTTGGTGTAACCTGCTATATCCGAACCTACCATCGAGAGGTTCCACAGTTCCTGTTCAAGCTTCTGAATCTCGCCTCTTGGGCAGTATTCTCGAAGGAGCATTCTTTTCAGGTTTTCCCAACCCATGGAGTTCGCCACCACTAGGGTTAGTGTCTGGACGTGGCCGTTCCACCATGTCAGGGCGCATTCAGAGAAAGTAAAAGCGGCAAACTTTACTTTGCTTTCTTCAGGACATGCACAGATTTCGAATACAGCTTCTATTTTCTCTATCCATTGAGATAGAGCCAATACTCCCCCAGTCCCGTAAAAGGGAATAGGTTTTCCGTTGGTGAAGTCTTTGTAAGTGCATACCCCTGAACGGCTTTGACCTTGGCCATTTGTAAAACTGTTTGTTCCTCCCCCCGATCTGTTGTTGCTCATTTGTGCCATTGCTGCAGTTACAGCAGCGGTTACAGCAGTCTGGAACATAACGGTGTCCATAATTGGAGGAAGTGGTGGAGGTGGTGTTGAAGTTGAGTTTCTGCGGGTTGATCTACGAGGAGGCATGTTTTGGTAGAGAAAAATAAGAATGAATACTATAAGTTTCTAATGTTTTGACAATCGTGTGTTAGTTGTATCTTGTAATTTGTTTTGACTTTAGTTTATGGTTTCAAGGTAGGCATAGAAATTTAAAACTCGTAATTTTTGAGAGGTATAAAATAAGAAATACTTCATATTCATACATATAGGTCACACCTGAGGTGTGTTACATTACATGTTTTTGTTTGGAAAATTTGATCCTCCTAGAGATCTTCGATTACGGATACAATAGGGAAAACAAGAGAAATAAGGGAAAAACTTTTATCCGAAATCCTACTCTATAACAAAATTGTTGGGGCTCGAACAAGTTCTACTTGCGGCGTTTGGAGCTAGATTCGGCATCCGACCGTTTGACTCCCATCAGTCGTCTCTCAAGATCTACTTGTTGTTCCTTCATCTCTCTTATTTCTGCCAGAGCCGTTATCATTTGGTTCTGAAGTGTCCCCGTGTAGATTTGGGTAATCTCATGTAGTCCATCCAAACGGCGGATGTCAGCGGCGTTACCTTGGGTAGCAGCATTGACCTCGCGAACTCTGGCTGCTTGCCTCTTCTTCGATAACCCCTTCGGGTTCTTCCTCGACCTCTTCTTCGATTTCCTCTGGGTCTTCTTCTATCCAACCGCCGTTACCTTGGTTTGGGTAGTAGGGATCTCCTGGTAAATGGAATCCGGCCATTTGTCTGTATTAGGATAGATGTATGAGAACGTTATAAGAAAAGAAATTTCTATTTAACGACTTACTATTTTTAACTATAATTTTTTTTTATTGTACAACTATTTTTAATAATACTCCTATAATATTTCAACTTGGCGAAACTAAAATAATTTGTATTTGGTAAGTTTTTGGCTTGTTGTCCACTACAACCATTCCTCGACGTACGTTGGTCAAATCCAGGATAAATATAGTTGATCAGGCTATATTTATTCTCGACATGATTACATACCCCGGGGATCAATCGTAGTGTCGTAATTTGCCTTAATACTTTTTAGTAAAACTTGTTATGATACGAGATTAATGCATGCTTGTAAAAATGTATATCTTTGAAAGAAAGTATTTTGTTCATGAAAATGTTTCGTCAGAGGGTTTTTGGTCCCCTTTGCATTTATAGTTTGTATATCGTATGTGGTTCGATATACTTAGTTCACTATAAACAATGCTCTGATACCAATCTGTCACACCCCAAAACCAGAATGGCGGAAACATTCGGGGGTGGATGACTTCACGTAGTATCACAACCATTGAATATTGTAAAGAAAGTAACACAACCATCACATATATAATGAAAACGTATGTTGTTGCGTTATACATATTAGCAAAAGAATATTACAATGAGATGATAAATGTTCAATAATAAAACATCCTTAGTGTTTCCTTCTCCAAAATCTGGTGGTTACCTGTATTACTGATTCCCTGAGAAATACAAGTGGTTTCGAAAAAGTGTCAACAATTAAGTTGGTGAGTTCATAAGTGTTTTGCATTGAAAAGTATGTCCCTTTTTATAGTAAATCGATGAACGAGGTTTTCAGAAAATACAATATTTTCTATAAATGATTTGAAAAGTTTCCCGTGTTGGAGTGCGTTAGTGTTTTCCATACTTGAATAATGGCGATAAAATTTGTGTTAACAGTAAAATGGAAAACTGAAATGCATATATGAATCTCGTAAATCAAACTTGTTTTTATACTTTCATGTGAGTTTTATAACCATACTATTGACACTGACGGCCTGTAACAACATTCTTCAGGTGTTGTAGTGTTATGACATTTGTCACCCCAGACCTGCCGGTCTAACTATAGCTAATAGTTTAGGTGCGGGGTTGTCAATCCCATATAGATCTATACACAAGTATCACGCTCTCCCTCCAAGAGATTATGGTATATAATACAGGACTTGAAATGCATACATACGAGTACGTTGAAGTTTGAATGTCTCACATTACTTGGTATAAACAGATATACGATGATAAAGACTTTACTTCATTTGAAAGTATTTCATTTGTCAAGATGTATATGTAAAATGTATGAATAACTTGTTAGCTATGCTCGTTATAGCTTCTCAAAAGTATGTTTCCATTTAGTAAGAATAACTTGGTGATATAATAGCCCTCTAAGCATAAAGATGTTTATAAAAACGATACTTTGACTTATAATGTACTTGTATTCCCCCCCCCCCCCCCCCCCCCCCCCGTAAAACGTGAAAAGAATTGAAAAGTAGGGGTATGAACTCACTCGTTAAGTTTGAAGAGAGAGGCTAGAGTTGAGCAGAGCTTCGACCGCGGAAAGTTGCGTCTTCGGGCTCTCGGGAATCCCTGCAGCGTAGATCTTTCGTCGGGGGCTCGAGTGCGGAAACCGAGGTGAAGGAATGGTCTCTAGAGCTGGGAGAATGACTGAGGAATTGTGAAAATGTGCCAAAACTCGAAGCTCATGCCATCTATTTATAGTGTTGGAACTTCCTCGTACGTGGCGCGTAATCTTGGAGTACGCGGGGCGTAATATGGCGTCATGGCTTACGACTCCTAGCTAGCTAAGTGTAGCTTGGGCGGGCCGATGGGACTCGACTCTGGGTCTAGTACGCGGGGCGTACTCCCAGAGAACGCGGGGCGTAATCTGGCCTGTCCTCTTCTAAATTCCGTAACTTTCGCGTACGAGCTCCGTTTTTCGTGTTCTTTATATCCACGCGTAGGTGAGATTATGCTCTACAACTTTCATTTAGACTCCGTCGGCTAGTTTTGACTTCATTCTTAATGATATATTTTTAATAGGCCGGGCCTCCTAAAGTTCGTAAAAAAATTCATAGGTTCTTTATTCGACGTCGGTTTTCGTTTGTCTTTTTATCGTTTTATTACCACTGAGGAGATCTTCAACTTCCGTTTAGGTGGCGATAGCTAAATAACACTCGATCTTCAATCTGAGTTTTTAGCCCTCTACTACTGTTACGAAATTTTGAAAATTCGTCACTTCTTCATACGAGGTCCAATTTGGGCGATCTTTTTATGCACGCTCACCTTTCAACGAGATCTACGACTTTTGTTTAGATACTTAAGGCAAGAATGTATTTTTATTGAGATTTTACTTTTTACATCAAATAATGTTTTAACGTCGTGTCGTAAATATACGAGTGGTTATACTTTCTTCAATATAACCCGGTTCTGAGCGTTCTTTATGTTTTTGGAAACCTTGGCATGATATCAAATATTTGAGGCATCCCAACTTAGATACTTGAACACTTTATTTTCGAGGTTAATTCTGTTGTATTTGGCTTTCGAGTGTTACAATGCTTTTGGAAAATATAGGGTTGTCACACTTTCCTACCCGTTTGGCCAACGACCCTCCACCAGTCAAGGAAGCGGTGGGTGAGAGTGCACACCCATTAAATTGTCATTTCATAGGCAGTAACCTTATACCCCTTTATAAACTGGCTTCGTGAATGAGGCCTACTAACGGTAAAACTGACTTTGTTCTTATATATATATATATATATATATATATATATATATATATATATATACACATAAGTATTAACTTTTAATATTATAATAGTATAAGTGTGTATTTTACACATTTAAAATACTTGGTGGTGTAATCTTATTAATTAAACTATAATCTTAATGTAATTAAACTTAAACTATGTCATTATGGAACTATTAACTCTTTTAATTAAACACTTTAATTAATTTAATGAAGTCCATAAAGTTTGAATTTTAACTTTTAAAATTCTAGGGTTTGGAATTAAAGCATTAATGTGTGTGATACTTTACAAATTCCAAAACTTGAGGCCAAGTTTTGAAACTGTTCATAACCTTTCATATTCATAACATATGAGTTTAATGTAGGTTTTTAAAACTCTTAATGAAGAGACTCTTGAACCTCCATAACTTGAGGACAAGTTATGGAGTTCATAAAACTATTTATGAAGAAAAGACTCTTCAAGTTTCTTAAACTATGGTTTTAATAACCATTTTAATGAGACTTTTCATATAACTTGAGGACAAGTTACAAAAACATATATTATGAATAACTTTTAGATTAATTTGGATTGAAAACAACTATCACAAACATGTCTAGCAATACTTATAATCTTGATTAAACTCATATGAACAAGAAAATTCAAATCAAACAATTTTCATGTAATTAGCCTAATCATTAAACTAATACAAAACATGAAAATTTTGACAATTATCTTTTGAATTGGATTAGAAAGATCATTACCACATCAAAAACAGGTTTTATAAGTCCAAAATAGTTTAAGGTAATGATTCTAGACCAATTCCAGCCTTAAAACTCGAAGATATGTTGTCTGGGGGTCTATCTCGTCGAGTGCATGAACCAACTCGACGAGTTGGATGAGTTTGTGCATGCATTCGGCAAGTCCATCAGTGGGCTCGGCGAGGCCACTGTCTAGAACAAACAGAAAATCATTTTTTCAGCATTTTTCAACAATTTGCATCAAGTATAATTGAAAACAACCGTAGTCTCTGATACCACAGTTCGGTTTTGAGCATTCTAACACTCCTAAGGTGTCCATGCAAACCAAAATACCTTGGATCTATGTTTTCACTAATTATACATGCAATGGTGTTTCCAAGGTATTAAAACTATGACTAGCATACAATTGGCATATAACACACAAGCATCTAGTTAGGATAACATACCTTATGGTGGTCATTGAAGTCTTGATGTATCTAGCCTTAAGAGCTTAGCCCGAATAGTGTGGAAGCCTCAAGTGGAATCACAAATCACCATCAACAACTTGGAAGAACTTGAGAGAATATGGAGCTCACTAAAATCGGTCACCGCTTCATTTTCACACACACTAGTGCCAATTTTGTGAGCCAAGGACCCCTTTATATATTATGGAGGATTAGGGTTACATCCATGTAAACCCTAATACCCATGACCTTTCATTTACATAGGATCCATGGGTTAAAAACTCCATGGACTTCCATACACTCTTAGCCCATCCTAAGTAAACCTTGGCCCATTCCATATATATGTAAGAGTCCATATTTAATTAGTCTCTTTTTGATCACTAAATTAATTCCAAATTAATTCTAGATCAATACTAATTAAGTACTATGATTTTATATTAATATATTATAACTTATAATATATTAATATATCATATATAACCACTTCTCTCAAAAGTCTATCCCTACAAACGGTTCCGGTGAAGTGCAACCCAAATGGACCATGCCGGGTCGGGTCAAGTCATACCAATTATAGTTATGGACTTGGACACTAATCCAACACTCGACACCTCCCATCGCATAACTGCCTCAATTTTGGCTGGATCGACCAAAATCCCGTTCTGATTAATGAGATGTCCTAGGAATATGGCATACAACCTCTCCAACATCTCGTAAACAAAAATTACACTTGGAGAATTTGGCATACAGCCTCTCCGACCTCAAAACCCCAAGAACCTCTCGCAGATGCTCCTCATTCTGCTCGCCGAATCTTGAATACACTAATATATCATCGATGAACATGATCACCGACCGGTCCAACATAGGACTGAACACCGGGTTCATTAGATCCATGAATGTTGCCGGTGCATTTGTCACACCCCCAAACCAAAACGGCGGAAACGTTCGGGGGTGGAGGGAGAACGTCATGTATAGTATCACAACAATGGCATCATAGTAATCAAAGTAAACACAACCATTTCATTAAATAAGTAAAATGTTTACATTTGTTTGATTAATATTTATATACATCAAAAGTATAACAAAAAACAAAAGACGTGACTCTATATGCTCCGTCTTTCAAAAGCTGTGGGAGTACCTGTCTACTGATTTCCTGAGAATACAAGCGTTTTGAAAGAGTATCAACATAAAAGTTGGTGAGTTCATGAGTATGTTTTGGAAAATTAAACCTATCAGTGAATCCGTAACAAAATGTTTACATGATCTCAAGAAAATCCATTATTCTCTTTAGTTTGAAAAGTAGTCTTAACCCTAAGACCGAAGTGTATGTTCGTTACTGTATACTATAAAACTATATGAAAGTATTATCTTGTATATCTTGATACAACTAGTTGTATTATGTAGATTGGTTTTACATGAAAACCATATTATGAAAATCTTGAAATCCTTCAGTATGTATGGCAGTTCTATTACTTTCAAATAAAACTAATTGATGTTGTTACCATTCATACTTTAATCGTATTAATTAGTACCAAATTTATGAGTTGTTATAACCATACTTGACCATTGGATTGCCTAAATGACATTCTTCATGCGTCGGAATCGAAATGACTTTGTCACCCAGGCCTATCAGCCTAACGGTAGCTAACAATTATGGTGCGGGATTGTCAATCTCGTATAGCTCTATACACAAACTCACGTTCTCCCTTGAGGAGACTTTCGTTATAAACTCAGGGCTTTTGTTAGTACTTAAGTAAGTATGCGAAGATGCTCACTCATAAAATGCTATACTAACGATTAGGTGTAGAATAAAATGAATCCATTAAATTTAAATTACTGTTTATATGACTCATAAACTATACTCTATATAGCTTATATATTTGATCGCATTGATTCGATATTTCGTACATTGATAAGGTAATTGTTCCATGAACTATACCTATTATAGTTTATATGTTCGTTAATGTATCCAATTCATGATTTACACTGAAATCTCTATAACTATGTTGAAATCTTCCCTTATGCTTAGCATATTACAAAAGGGATATAATATCTAAATATTTTATAAAATGTGGAAACCATTTGATTGTATCAATTGCATCAGTTTTAAACATGTTTAAATTCTTTTGTATAAGTTCACAAAATCATTTGTGTTTGGCTTGTATTCCCCCCTGAAAACGTTAAAATACTAAAAGCATAGGGGAATGAACTTACTGATGGTAGCGTGAAAGTGTCGGACAACAAGACTGGAAATGAAGACCCTCGGGTTGATGTACGCGACACTTAACGGGATCCTAATAACAATAAAATACATATATGCATTTTATTAGAGAAACCATTATTTATAGTGTTGGAAAAACACTTGCTTTTGGTTTAGGAATGTTATCAGGACACGATCGGAGTGAAAAAATGGGTTTGCAGCCAAGATTCACGGTGTAGGGTTGTTTACGACCGTGAAGTGATTACGGCTGTGAACTATTCTCGGTCGTGAACTGATCTCGGCCGTGAACGGTTTACTGCCCTTGAATGGTTCATGGTCTTTGAAGGTTTGAAGTGTTTATGGCCCGATTTATGAAGATTCGAAGGCTTTGCGGCTGTGAACTCAATAACTACAACACCGGATTTGACGAAAAACGGATGTTTTGATGCTCGAAAACGTGTTCAAAGGCGGATAGTGTGATAGATGAAGAGAAATCTTGAGTTTTCTTGGGTTTTCGAGTGAGGATTTTTAGAGAGAGAAAGAGAGGGTGTTCGTGGGCAGAAAAGCATAAATGAGGGGTAGAGACACATATTTATAGGGGGTTTCATGGTCGGTGGGGTCCAGCCGTGCATGGTTCACAGCCGTGATCGGGTTTACGGCTGTGAATATCAGTCAGGCCATATTCGCTGATTTTCTAAGTGACTTGGGTTTTCGCACGATTTTAGTTCCGACTCATATATAATATTCAGTTATATGTAAATTAAATGATTTTCCAAACTATATGAATTTGATGGAACTAATAAGGATTCAAAATTTATTTATCGGAAATTGGCTAACTTTAACGGAAAGGATTCAGGTTGTTACAGCGTTGGTAAGCCCGAAAGGCATCACCACGAACTCGTAATGCCCATAACGAGTTCTAAAGGCCGTCTTATGAATATCCTCCTCTCATACTCTCATCTGGTGATATCCGGATCTCAAGTCAATCTTGGAAAACCAAGATGCCCCCTGAAGTTGATAGAATAAATCAACGATCCTCGGAAGTGGATAACGGTTTTAGACCGTCAACTTGTTCAAATCCCGGTAATCAATGCAGATCCGGTGTGAACCATCCTTTTTCTTGACAAAAAGTATCGGCGCTCCCCACAGCGAGCTACTCGATCGAATAAATCCCTTCCCCAACAACTCCTGAAGTTGTGAGCATAACTCCTGCATCTCTAGTGGCGCAAGGCGATAAGGTGCCTTGGTGCTAGGCGCCGCTCCAAGAACCAAATCAATCCGGAACTCGACTTGCCTCTCGCGAGGCACACCCGGTAACTCCTCGGAAAAAACATCAGGAAACTCGCACACTATCGGAACCTCAGAGATAGAACTCAGCCTCTATGACACAGTCTGCGAATCCATCACATACGCCAGGAGTCCCATACAACCCTACTGTAAACTCTGCCTTGCCCTGGCAGCAGAGCAAAAAGCTGACCCAAATCTGGTACCCTCGCCATACACTGTAAGCACTTCCCCACTAGGGTCTCGTATAGTCACCAACTGACGCTCGTAGTCGATCACTGCTCCAAAGCGACTCAACCAATCCATGCCCACGATGACACATACATCACCCATCACGATTGGTACCAGGTCAATCAGAAACTTGACACCAAAAATCTCCAGTACACATCCTCGGAATATTTCAGTAGCAAAAACCGCATGCTCATCTACTATAGAAACCCTCAGAGGTCGACTCAACGCTTCACGCCAGATACCGATGTGACGATTAAAGGCTATAGACACGAAGGATCGACTTGCACCTGAGTCAAATGACACTAAAGCAGGCACATAACTCACAAGAAATGTACCTAAATATCGCCTAGAATAAGCACAAAAAATCTCAGAATAAATAAATAAGGAAATACGTACCAGCCACGATATCAGGTGATGCGCGGACCTCCTCCGTTGTCAGCTGAAAAGCTCTCCCATGAGCCCTCGAAACCTTGGCCTTCACCGGCCGAACATCAGCAGCACACAATGCAGTAGGAGCAGAACCATGGGCTGATCCCTAAACAAGCTGAGGCCACTCGTCCTTCAAATGGTCAGTTTGATTGCAATGGAAACGAACTGCAAATCCCTTGGGGCACTCCTTCGCCATATGCCCCTCCTTGCCACATTTGTAGCTAATCCCCGCCTGGAAAAATCCCACATGAATCTTTCCGCACTTGCAATAAGTGCGGCCCTTCTGGCCTCCTGATCTTGAATCAGCGGGCTTACCCCGCTTGGCTGCCAGCTGTAACTACGCCGGCCGTCAGTCTCTCCCCCGAGACTTCGCGTCCTCCCTCGCCTCAATCTCCAGTTCAATCTCCCTCCTCCTGGTATTTGCCTGGAGCTCAACAAATGTTTGATAAGATGAGTTCGCCACTAACTCCCGAATATCCCTCTTCAGAAATGCTCAAGTACTGGCTCATGTGCGCCTGCTCAGTCACCGCATGCTCAGGGAAAAACAACAATCTCTCGTGAAACATCCGCGTAATCACCGTCACCGTCACCGACTCTATCTTCTGTCTAAGAGATAGAAACTCATGGGCCAACCGTTCCCTCTCCACCGGAAAACATACTTATCTCGGAACATCTCAACAAACCTCTCCCAAGTCACCACAGCATGCTCTGCAGGAGTAAAATTGGCTGTCACAAACTTCCACCAGTCCTTCGCTCCCAAGTGAAGCTGGTTCAGCGCGAACCGTACCCTCAAACGCTCTGGGCATGAACAAGTGTAAAAACAACCCTCAATATCGTGGATCCATCTTATTACAACAATCGGGTCCAGTGTCCCATCAAACTCTGGTGGCTTTGTGTTACTACATGTTGGGTAGCATAGCATTTTTGATGTATTGCGTCTATTGGGCTCGGTTATTAGTCCAAGTTTTGTTACTCCGGTTTGGGCCTGTCCAACCGAGAGCTTATAGGGTTTATTATAAATTAATGTGCTTGCATGCATATTAGAATATGATTGATAAGAAAGAGAGATAGCGATTAGGATAGATCACAGATTACTTCTTCATCGTTCTTGTAAACCCTAAATCCTCTACAGTAGAAGTTCTTTATCGAGCTCTGCTGAGGATTGTTGATTAATCATTCGACATCTTTGATCCATTCTTGTGTTCTTGCTGTTTACTCGTTTATTATTTTACCTGTTTTAAAGATCTAAACGATCTTCAAGTTAGTTTTTAATTCAACAATTGGTATCAGAGCAGGAGGCTGTGTAATCAATACACTTCTTTTCTGTGAAAAAGGTTTCGATTAGGGTTATTCCGCATTTACTGATATTTATTGAGCCGTCATCTCATAATTGACGTATCTCGATATTTATTGTTTTTCCCTAATTTGATTTATTACAAGTCTGATCTTTGAACAGGTTATTCGATCAATTATGGACGAGTCGCAATCCAATCCTATTAATATTTCGAACAGCATTGGATCAACAACGAAGATTCCCATCCTGTACACCCATGATTATGAAGTCTGGGCGCATCACTTTGAAGATTATGTTATAGGATCTGAGGACAATGGATACCTCATCTGGGAAGCAATCGTTTCTGGACCCTTTTCTCATTCAGCAACTTCAAGGATTATTAAGACGCAGAAGGAGTATAATGATCTTTTGAAAGATATTAAAGATCTTGCCCAAGACGAAAAAGATAAATTTCAGTGCAATATTAAAGCATTGAGATTAATCAGATTTGCTCTTCAATCCGATACTTTCAGGCTAGTGAGTTCATGCACAACCGCAAAAGAAATATGGGACAGGCTACGAGAATTATACTCTACGGACGAAGATCTTGAACACTCCATTCAAACCTTGCTCTTGTCCGAGTTTGGTGAATTCAAGCAGGGAGCCGAAGAATCCGTGACTAAAACGTTCGATCGCTTCAATCATCTTCTTAGCAAGATGATTAAACACGACATCGAAAGGAAGCTTATTGAGCAGAAGGTTACGTTTTTGAATGGTCTCAGATCTGAGTGGAGAGCTGTTGTGTCCACAGTTAAAGCGCATGAGCAATTCAAATCCTACTCCTTGGCGAAACTGGTGGGCATCCTGAAATCTCAGGAAAAGATTGTGTTACAGGAGAATAATGTGGTCTCAAATCTGGGTTCGTTGGCCCTCCTGTCCAAAAGTAAAGTTGTGATGGATGAAGAAGACATCAACTTGGAGGATTATGACCTCACTTCTGAGGACTATGCTATGATGGTGTCAAACCCCAAGAGATTCATCAAGAAGAGATTTCCCACCAACAAAAACCGAAATTGGCAGGGGAGCTACAGTTCTAAAAAGGTCAAAGATGAACCGAAGGCTGAAGAATCGAAGAAGGAACCGAAGGCTGAGGGTGATTCTGGAGTAAGCTGCTATTATTGTGGAGGAAAGAACCACTATGCAAAAGACTGCGTCCTCAAGAAGATGGCAGAAAAGGATGATGATAAGGATGAGGAAGCTGTGCTGCAGAAAAGGTTGGATGAAATCAGGAAGAAGAAATCTACTACTAACCCTTCTATGAATGCGTTAATTATGCAGGGTTCGGTAGCTAATGATGAATTCGGTGGCATGGAGGTCTGGTCAACTGACTCTGAAGATGATGAAGTGAGGAAGCCTTCTCATGGAAAGGCTTATGTGGCGAAAGAAGAGAGCATTGGAGGAAGGTGCTTGATGGTGTCCAGATGAGGGGATACAACACAGATGGTGGGAAGGAAGACACGAAGGAGCAACAGGATATGTGCTTTACAGCTAAACCGCTCAGCGTGCAGTTCAACGAGCTTGACGAACTGATCAAGAAGGTACAATCCATCTTTGTCTCATTTAAAGTCCCACCATACTCATACGAAAAAGAACTAAAAAGTGTTCATTCAAGAATCTCTCATCTAGATAGTAGCTTAACTCAAACTCGAGTCACCAATTCTAACCTAACTGACCAATTAAGCAGGGTGTCTTCGAAGAGTGAGGAACGGCAGATGTGGATCAAACTGAAGGAGTCGGAGTTAATCAAAACAAAAGATGAAAACATTTATTTACAAAGAGACAATTTAAAGCTTTTAAAACAGCGAAATGTGTTTTGTTTGATTGCTAAACGTCTTTACACTAATATTACTCAGCTTCATTTGGATTATGAAATAGGACAAAAGATTCATCGCATGATTTTACCCTTCCTTGAATTTAAGGAGGATGAAATTGATGCTGAAGCGTATAATTGTGAGAGTGTTATTTCATCTGAGGATATTAATCCGACGTATATGTATGGATTGGACAAAATCGAATCTTTTATTAAGTCCAAGGACCATAAGGACATGCTTAAAAACCTTTTGGATGAAAATGATAAACTAAAACTGAGAACCGAAACCATACAAAAATTTGACTCTTTAAATGCCAACTTGAGCTCAGAAAATAAAATTGATGTTGAAAATGCATCTGAGCTTAATGAGGATGACAATATGAGTGAAATTTCTATAGAGGATACAGTTGACTGTTCAGAATTTGTCAAGAGCGAACCCGAAAACCACAAGAATCTCATTTCAGAAAATTCAGTGGAGTTCGCTCGTATGTCCCAACAAAAGTCCCCGATTCTTGCAGAGAAGGCAGTAGTATACCAAAAGGTAAGAACTACTCCAAATCAGGTGTACAAGATCACAGGCGTAACCGAACATCAGACAGCTGAACTCATAGCTATTGTAAACGAAGACAATGCTGATGGTTGTGACGAGTTCTTCTGGTCAGCTCCCATCGACAACGCTGATGAAACGGTAGGTTTGTCTGAAAGGACTTCATGGAAAAGCAAAGGCAGATATGTGCCAGAACCTTTGAATAAACCTAATAGCTTCGATATGACAAGTACTAGCGGTACGAAAGACATTCCTCAAGAAAAAAGAAATCCTGCAAAAGAAGTCACATCTTCAAATGAAACTTCATCTGTTCAGAGTGAACCAGCTAAAGAAAAACCGAAACCGAAAGCTAATATCCATCATCAACCGAAGTAGATGAGAAATCAAAAACGTCAAAGGAATCAGAGATACAGGAAGAATCTCTCTGAAAGAAAACAGTTTTGGCAATCTCAGAATGCCTACTTCTCACATCAAGACAGGGTCTTAAAGTCATAGAAAAGTCCTGTTGAATCACAAGACAGCAACAACAACCGAAAGCAGAAGTTCGGTTCAGAGAAAAACATCAACCGAAAGCAAAGGTTCGGTTCCGAGAATGACTCCAACCAAAAGCAGAAGTTCGGTTCAGAGAATGATTCCAACCGAAAGCAGAGGTTCGTTTCTAAGAACAAAGGAGATCAACATTCTAGGGACGGTCCCACCAATGATCAAAAGCAAAAGGGTCACCTACAATCTCCAACCAAGAAGTCATCTCAGTCTAAGCTCTCTCATTCTAATTCTTCCAATTCTTCAAACTCCTCTAATTTCTCTAAACCGCATCCTAAATTCCATTCTTTTCATTCTCAAAAATCTCAATCATCAACTGAACAAAAAGGAAAACAAAAGGTTTCAGCGGTTAAACAAGAATCAAAACCGAAAGCACCGAATCCCAATAAAATTAAAGTTTTCACTATCAAAAAGAAATATGAAACAACACTAATAAAACGAACATATCTTGTTGACATCTCTCTAACTATTCCTGTTCCTGTGAAAGGCTCAAGAGGACCCAAGAAACTTTGGGTTCCTAAATCTGCTTAATTTTTGCAGGTTATCAGTGACGAGCAGTTTGACGAAGAATGGTACATTGACAGTGGCTGCTCGCGTCACATGACAGGGAGGAAGGAAGAGCTAAGGGAATACAGGTCTCTTTCAAATGGTGGAAACGTCATGTTCGGGAACAACTCCTTCGGCACCATAAAAGGATATGGAATGATTACAAACGGTGATTTCACGATAAGGAAGGTTGCATACGTGGAAGGACTACAACACAACCTCATCAGTGTCTCTCATCTTGTTGGAGGTACCGGTCTTAAAGTCTCATTTGACGATGAGGGTTCTGAAATAATTGAGAAGAAGACGAAAAGAGTCATTCTCAAATCAGAGCGTAAAGGTGAAATGTTTCCTCTAAACCTCAAACCCATCAAAGGAAACCCAGCTATCTGCCTGTTATCAAAAGCACAATCTGACGAAAGCTGGTTGTGGCACCTAAGACTCTCTCATCTTAACTTTAAGGATATCAACAAACTTGTCACTGGAGGTCATGTTCGAGGTCTTCCACTGCTCAAGTACGATAGAGATCATTTGTGCGCTGCATGCGAAATAGGGAAGCAGAGTCGTCAAAGTCATCAATCTATAATAAACACTAAAGTTGTTGAACCACTTGAATTACTTCATATTGATTTATGTGGTCTAGCATCTATCGAAAGCATCGGCGGTAGCAAGTACATTCTTGTTATTATAGATGATTTTTCGCGTTTTACATGGGTGTTCTTTCTGAAGCTTAAATCTGAAGCGACTCACAAGCTAAAGGTGTTCATCAAGCAGATTGAAGTACAGCTGAAGAAGGTCATTCGCAACATCAGGAGCGACAATGGATTGGAGTTCAAAAATAAAGAATTCGAAGAATTCTTGGCAGAAAGAGGAACCAGTCACAACTTCTCAGCTCCCTACACACCTCAACAGAACGGAATTGTCGAAAGACGAAACCGCTCTTTGTGTGAAGCAGCCCGAACTATGCTAAGTTTCGCTTCCTTACCTTTATATTTTTGGGCTGATGCTATTTCTGCTGCTTGTTTTACACAGAACAGGTCATATCTCAACAAGCGATTCACGCTCACTCCTTATGAGATCCTCAACAACAGGAAGCCAAATGTGAAGTTTTTCCATGTGTTCGGTTCACGGTGTTTCATCTTCAATTTTAAAGAACACCACAACAAGTTCGATGTCAAAGCCGACGAAGGGATATTTCTGGGCTATTCTCTCATTTCTAAAGCATACAGGGTATTAAACAAGCGTTTGAGGAAAATAGAAGAAACTTACTACGTGACTTTCGATGATAGCTATGTCAAAAAGCTAAAGACCAACGAAGACACAGTTGGAGAAATCTTTCCTCAAACTGGCCAAGTCACAGCCTCGATCGCTAATCTATTCGAAAAGTTCATGGAGCTATTTGATGAACTAGAGAAGGCCACTCTCTCCGAAGCTAGCGCAGCAGACAACAAGGTAGATCGTATGAAGCAAATTGTCGAAGATGCTGCAAGAATAATGAATGAAGGAGAATCCAGTTCTGACGAACCTCCACCACACAATGCTTCAATCGAGGGGGAGGATTCGCCATCATCATCACAGCCAAGCTCACATGTTGAGAGGGAGCTAAGGTCTCAAACTGCTCCCGAAAGCACTTCACCAACCGAATGTGCCTCACCACCCAAAGGTGCATCAACACCCGAAAGCTCAACTCCACAAGAAACATCTGTAGCTCAAGATACTCAAGACATTCGCTCCTGTAGCTAGTTTGGAATCAGTTAGAATATTTCTCGCCTATGCTGCACACAAAAACTTTGAGGTCTACCAAATGGACGTCAAGTGTGCATTTCTCAATGGAGAACTCGAAGAAACTATGTACGTGGAGCAACCTCCTGGATTCGTGAATGAAAGGTATCCTAATCATTGTTACATTTTGGACAAAGCCGTGTATGGACTGAAACAAGCTCTGAGAGCCTGGTATGAAACGCTGACAAAGTTTTTAAAGTTGTCCAAATTCAAACAAGGTTCGGTTGACCCAACCTTCTTTCGTAAGAAAGAAGGTTACCACCTCATGATTGTTCAAATTTACGTTGATGATATCATCTTTGGCTCAACGAATCCTAGCTTAACAGCTGAATTCAGAAAGCTGATGGAGACTAAATTTGAAATGAGCTCAATGGGTCCTATTAACTTTTTCCTTGGTTTAAATATTAGATAGGGACCCGAAGGCATCTTTATTAATCAGGAAGCTTACACGAAGATTCTTCTTGCAAAATTTGGCATGATGGGAGACTCAAAAGTCAAAGTTCCAATGGCGTTCGGCACCAAGCTCACTCCATCCTTGGATAAACCGGCAGTTGATATCACGCTTTATCGTCAGATGATCGGCTCTCTGATGTATCTTACTGCTAGCAGGCCTGACATAATGTTCTCTGTTTGTTATTGTGCTAGATTTCAGGCCAACCCACGCGAACCTCACATGCTTGCAGTGAAGAACATTCTACGTTATCTCAAACGAACCACCTCTTTAGGTCTATGGTATCCTTCCTACTCAGGCTTCTTCGTTCAAGCCTACTCAGATGCAGACCTTGGAGGTTGTGGACTGGACAGGAAAAGCACCACTGGAGGCTGCCAATTCCTTGACGGGAAGTTGGTTAGCTGACAATCAAAGAAGCAAACGTGTGTGTCCTTGTCTACAGCTAAAGCAGAATACATTGCCGCTGCATCCTGTACATCTCAAGTGATTTGGATCCAGAGTCAACTCCGAGATTATGGACTCAATATGAAAAAGATCCCACTATATTGTGACTCTGAAAGTGCAATTAGGATCTGTCATAACCCAGTGCAACACTCTAAGACTAAGCACATAGCACTGAGGTATCACTTCATCAAAGATCATGTGGAAGATGGAAACATTGAAATTCACTTTGTTAGAACCACTGATCAACTGGCTGATGTCTTTACCAAAGCCCTTCCTGAAGTGTCGTTCAACAAAATTCTACAAGGGCTAGGTATGATGGAATCAGAGTGAGTACCACAAACTACCTCTCAAACTCAAACGTAAGAAGCGAAACCGACCGAACGTTCGGGTTCGGTTGGATAATCTGCGTTTCACTCATCAATTAAAGGTGATTTTCTTGGTTGTAAATTTCATGTATAAGTGTTTCTATTTCATTTCTTTAATTATCAAAAGTATTTCCTTTCTAAAAATCTAATTTCTTGGTAACCGAAACCAACCGAACGCTCGGGTTTGGTTTTTCAAAATTTTTCAAAACCGATTTTTCAAAACCGAAACCAACCGAACGCTCGGGTTCGGTTTTCCAAAATTTTTCAAAACCGAAAGCAACCGAACGCTGGGGTTCGGTTTTTCAAAAACTTTCAAAACCGAAACCAACCGAACGCTCGGGTTCGGTTTTCCAAAATTTTTCAAAACCGAAACCAACCGAACGCTCGGGTTCGGTTTTCCAAAATTTTTCAAAACCGAAACCAACCGAACGCTCGGGTTCGGTTTTTTAAAATTTTTCAAAACCGAAACCAACCGAACGTTCGGGTTCGGTTTTCCAAAATTTTTCAAAACCGAAACCAACCGAACGCTCGGGTTCGGTTTTTCAAAATTTTTCACAACCGAAATCAACCGAACGCTTGGGTTCGGTTCCAAAGTTTTTTCTTCCAAAATTTTTTTTTCTCATTCTTATTCTTTTTATTTATTTTTTTTAAATCAAAAAAATTCCAAAAATATTTCTTTTCTTCTAAAATCAAAAACTCCAAAAATATTTTGTTCTTTATTTGCTTTTTGTCTTTAATTTTATTTTCTTTTATATGTGTGGCTGTTAATGGGGAAATTGTTGAATTAGTTAAGTGTCCCTAGAAGCATGCTGTTGTATGTGCCCAAAGCCTCATCAGATTCTGAATAATAGCCTTCATGACTTGGTATATACAAACCTTGTCTTCCCAATTAGGCTACCATACTTATTCTAATCATGAGCTACCTAACTCTCTTCTCACATGAGATAAGAGTTTTCTGCTTGGTCCTACTTTTCGCAGCAGAGGTACTTTGGTTTCTTACACCACCTCTATTACATTTCTCCATTAAATTCGTTTCACAAACGTAACCCTTGAGACTCTCAGAAATTACCACTGAGGTTTATGGTTACTCAAAAACTGCGTTTATGATCTTAGTTTCGTGCCACTACGAGCTGAATGAAACCTAAAATTCAATACCCAATCTGAATTGACGGTGAACAATTAATTTGATCTAGTTTTCACTAATGAATTGACGGACGTATCTTCATGAAATCTCAAATTTTTATTTTGTGTGATTCCTATGAAATTGTTAAACACCATAACATTTCCTCCCTAGGAATCCAGTTTTAATTTTTTTTTGAGATTTTATATTTTCCAAGCCACTTTAAAATTAATTCCTACCTACTTGTTCAACAGACTACACCGGTCTCACAAGTACTTTGGTCACTTTCTATCTTATTTCAAGATTAGGACTGTTGAATCAAAGCAATAACTACCCTAAGAAGCCTAATTAAAAGAAGCCTTTCAACACTTCTTAATAAGTGTTTGATCGTTATTCAACGGGAAACCATAGAAACACTTTAAGGTCTCTCTTGACTTTGAAGGAAGAGATTCGTTCCCGGGATCATCTGTTTCGTGTCTTTGGTGACATCACAATTTTTCCTAAAAAGAATTGTTGTATTTCTTTTCTTTTACACCCTAAGAATGAAAATCTCTGATTTTCCAAAATTCTGGTACTAATAACTACAGGCTTTTTCTTTGAATTGGTGATTAATTATAAGATGCGGTCAATTTTAATCCACGTGGGCGTATTATTCAAAAGATGTCGTTACACTTTAATGGGATAACATGAAGAGTTGTTGACTCAGGCGGGAACTTAATTGATTTGATTTCAAACGGTGGAACAGGGAAAGCGTGCGAATTTGAAGCGTCTAATCTCTAACTGATGTCGCAGATGCGTGTGCGAATTTGAAACGGTTCCTCTCTGGCACAGAAAGGCGCGTGTGAATTTGAAACGGCTTATCAGAAACGGCGCTTGATGGGAGGCGTGTTCTTCGGAATCTGACATTCTCTCTCATGCGTGATCATCGGTTCCACAACTGTCACGCATCAGTCACTCCGAAAAACTCTTGGTATTTCGATAGAAGATTTGGGAAGATCTTTCTCTTACCTTAAACCCCAGTATAAAAAGGCATTGGCATCTACCATTTACCTCTTTACTGCAATCAGAATTCCCGGAGCAAAAGAATTCCCTGAACCCTAACTGTTCATCATCTTCTTCACTCTCATCAACAATGGCAGATTCTTCCTCTGTTCATGCCACTTCTCACATCCTGCCCATTCGCCCTCAACAATGCCTAGTTATCGATTTAACCCCTCAGGCCTATGATTCCTACATGTTCCCAATCATTGAGTGCTTGAAATATTCGCCGATTGCACCTGCACTTTCAAGGGCAAAATCAGTGCCAATGGAGTTCCTCTCACAGATCTACGCGACGGCGCATTACGATAAAGTCGTCGACAGGATCTTCTTCGAAGTTGCTCATCATAAAGCCTCTATCTCCAAGCAATGATTTGGCTCACTGCTAGGGTTTGACGCTGACCCTTCAAGGGTTAATCCGGAGACAATTCCGATGGGGCACCTCTTCAACATGTTCTACAATATGGGGTATACGGAGACACTTACTTCCATCGCCAAGTTCAAGAAGTCGTGTTTGCCGCCACAGTGGAACGGGATGTTCACTGTGCTATTCAAAGGTCTCTCTGAAAGAAGCTCTGGTTCAGATGGCTCCAGTCGACTATTCCTGTCCATCTTGTACGGTGTCTACAACAGCATCAACGTCGATTATGGGTTTGCTATCTGGCAACAACTCATCCAAAGTTTATCTTCTTCTTCACGGCATTCAGAGGTGTCGTATGCTAGGTTTTGGACCCTGATAACGAAGTGGGTTATGGACAAGTACAACATTCCCACTGTCGCCGGCGCACCGATGTCTTCGATTAGTACATTCCACACCACGAAGATCATCGTCTTAGATGCATCAAAATTCCCATTCATTGGCTCCATCCGGAAACCATGTTCGCTGACATTCCAGCTGACAGCAGGATCATTCGGACCTACAAAGAGTTCAAGAGGTCTGGTCCCAAGGATCTCATGTCGGAGATGCTGAAATCGATTCACGATGCCGATAAGCCTGCTCCGAGAGGCAAAAAGGCAGAGAAAGGGAAACAAGTGGCGAAAGGGGCTAAAGGCCCTTCTCCTAAAAAGAGGAAATCTACCAAAGCTGCTCTGTCACCGCAACAGAAGAGGCGAAAGACACAACCAAAGAAAAAGCTGATTATCGCTTCCTCTTCCAGTGAGTCAGAGGCTGAGAGTTCGGATTCGGACGACTCTCCAAGAGGCAACACCCCACCCCGATCTCCTACCCCAGAGATTCCAAACCCTCCTTCTCCAATTCCCTCTCCTTCTCACACTATTCCTACTTCCATTCCCACCATAAACCCCTTTACCCAAAATCCAAACACGTCTATCCCAATGCCACCACCCATCTTCACCAATGCTACAACCACATCCACTACAAAGGTTACAACCAACGTATCTGATACGGGGGTTCATACTGATGCAACCGAACCACCACCTGCAACCGAAACCCGAACACAACCCGAACCTACCCAAACAACCGAACCACCAACTTCACCACCACCACCATCTCCCGGTCATGCCTCTGACACGGATGATACTTTCCTTGGCGGGGAAAACATGACATTTGATTCGGTCTATTATAGTCCGTTTCAAGTGCAAAGCGACGATGATGAGGATGCTCCGGTGACAAAGAAACATCTTAAGGAGCTTCATGACAAGGTCGACTTGCTCATTGCCTCTTCCTCTACTTCACAATCATCTCTCTCTGAAGCTTCTATTCAGACGATTGTTGATGCCTTCTCTAGGGCTCAGCAAGATTCGGTCGCTTCTGCCACCGCCGCCATCGATGCCTCTACAAAAGCTTGTGAGGCGGCGACTGCAAAAGTCGATAAACTATTCTCTGATGCCTCTACCCTGTTACAATCTTTACAGGAGAGTGCTGCTGCTACTAAGACAACGTTGGAACCAATTGTTCAACAGTTGGCCACGTTTGTCTCCACAGAGTTGACGTCCTTTGCTACACTTCGTCAATCTCTGACAGACGACAACTCTGCCTTCCGTGCATCTATTGACGAGCGCCTCTCTAAACTCCAAGAGGATTTGGGTGCTGAAAACTCGTTGATGGATGTCTTGGCGAGGAAGACCACTGCCTTAAAGGTCATGAGTTCTCAATTTTCCAATTCTCAACATCAAATTGACGCTCTTCGATCCGAACGGGAGGTCATCAAGACGTGTGTTTCGGATGTACACTCAGCCATATCCAACATCCTCGAAGCGCACGATCCGATCCTCAACCATTCCGTGAGGTGTACTCTCGCAGAAAAGCTCGCTCCTGCTCTGGATCTGCTAAGTAAAATTGAAGGGCTACCCAGTTTCGTGTCCACTCCGAAACAAGGGGGAGAAAAGGAGTCCGGATCGCAACCACCTCATTCCTCGAAGGCAACTCACACAACCGAACCTCCTCCTACAGGCCAAGCCTCTGGTTCGGGTGTGAATGATAAAGGCAAGAAACTTGCTGAGGATGAAGAGGAAGATGATCAAGAAACCATTGCAGACTTGCTGAAATGCAAAAGTCGACGCAATGTGTCTGATGATAGTGCTCGTGTTGCTCAAGAAGCTGAAGAAGCAGAGCGAAAGCAGAAGGAAGCCCACGACCTTCTCGAGAGTAGGAAGACTCTTTTTCCTGCTTGGACTCTCGAAAGGATGATAAAGGAGGAAATCGATACTCCGAGTATCTTATGGCTTGAACCGGTAATCTCTTTTGATTGCTACAACTCCGTAGACTCTCAGTTCGACATGCCCTTAACCTGAAAGGCGTTCATCTTTCACGCCTTCGCCAACGTTGCTGAGTTCCCTCATCCTCATCTGGAGGTTGATCAGGAATTGATTGAGTTCTATCTGAAGGCTGCTCAACCCCAGTACCAAACCTGGAGCGCTCAGAAGATCATCAACATTCGGGTTCTGAAGCCATACACTGAAGGGAGATTTATCAACGTTCGGTTCAAAGTGCTCAGAGGGTCTGCAAAAACCGAACATGCCATCTCTTTAGCAGATCTACCGAACCTCAACCCCCATGACTGGATCGTTCTGCACAATATCCTACTGACTAATGAAGCTGAATATGGTCCGATCATTGACCATCTCAAAAGGATGTTGGTGTGCTATATCATGGAGGTCGCCCTGATGGATCAGGAGATTGCAAATGTCTTCAAGAAGAAACCGAAGATCTCTCCTGTTGGCTCGGCCAGTGATCTGAACCAGATGAAGATGGGAAAAATTGACCCGAGGCGAAACTCAGTCATGTTCACTAGGAGTGAAGGACAGAAATGTCTCTTTGCCTTAGCTGATAAACATCTTTATACCACTGCTTGTCTTGAGCATGTGCTGGGGATCATCCATAGATGCAAGGAAAATACAGCGGATGATATCAAATATTTTGACGATATGATACAATGGTACATCCGGTTCAGACAGACAATCCTCGCGCTTATCTCTCGTCTGTTTGTGACTGTAAAGAAGAAGGTTCCTGCTGCCGGTGGCCCAAGTAAGAAGACTTAGTGATCTCGCTCCAATTTGACGCAAAGGGGGAGATTGTTGGGTAGCGTAGCATTTTTGATGTATTGCGTCTATTGGGCTCGGTTATTAGTCCAAGTTTTGTTACTCCGGTTTGGGCCTGTCCAACCGAGAGCTTATAGGGTTTATTATAAATTAATGTGCTTGCATGCATATTAGAATATGATTGATAAGAAAGAGAGATAGCGATTACAATAGATCACAGATTACTTCTTCATCGTTCTTGTAAACCCTAAATCCTCTACAGTAGAAGTTCTTTATCGAGCTCTGCTGAGGATTGTTGATTAATCATTCGACATCTTTGATCCATTCTTGTGTTCTTGCTGTTTACTCGTTTATTATTTTACCTGTTTTAAAGATCTAAACGATCTTCAAGTTAGTTTTTAATTCAACACTACACTCCCGGTATAGCAACGAGTCACCTCCTTATGGTCTGGCGGCAGCGACATCTACGGTAGCTGCAGCAGCAACCGCCTCAGAAACCGCAACATATCGATCGTCAAACATCTCGATCAAAGTGGTGTTAATAGACCCAAACATCTCTGGAATAGCCTCACGTATGGCTGCGGCCACCTCATCGTGAATCATCCTGCGAATCTCATCATCGCTAACTCCACAGCTCTCTAGGGTGTGGCGTGTACCTACCATGATGTCTCTGAAACACAGCACAAAATCATCAGGGGCTCGCTCAAGAATAGTCACACTCGACTACTCATCCGTACTTGCTCCTAAGCATCCTAAGGATTCTTACTTGGATAGCACACAGATCGGGTGCTTTCAGTAGTACGGGCCTAATGCTACCTTCAACACCTCACATGTAGTCACCGCAAGTCCTCCTCCTAGGATTCTAATTCATAAATACTCTATATCTCATGAATCACAAGCTACTCTCTTAGTAGACCCCTCTCTTAAGCTCATCTAAGTATCTCTTCCTAGCTCATCTCCCGACTCAGAACTCAGCACATACTCAAGCAAATAACAAATAACACTGATCAAAACATCTCCTTGGCTAAGGAATCACAAATCAGGCAAATCTAGCCCTAGAATATGGAATACCTAGATTACCCTCTAGCATGCAATCTTAACAAAATATCTCATAAATATCTTACAACACAAAAGTAAGGGTATTCTAGGAAATCGCCGTTCGGGCTCTGGCTGACTGTACACACCGCTCAATTTATTTTCTTTTAAAACTAGTTCTCATTTTGGAAAAAATTCCCTTCTTTTGAAACTTCTTCTCAAATCCTCAGTTTGAGTCCAAACTCACTCGAAGGTCCATCCGAATCCCTCACAACGAGGCTCTGATACCAACTTGTAACACCGTAAATTTTCAAACCAAATTTTTCATTTTAAAACACATAAAACTCATATATTATATTTCATAAAACCATAAGTGTCTCAAATGTCAACATAAATCTCCAACAAAATTCAAATCCCAGAATCCTCAACATAATCATGAACAAGTGTGTACAATCACATCGGCGCCTTCCCGTGATCTTGAGAAGTAACTTAAGCACATAACACATAACACGGTAAGCACAAAGCTTAATGAGTTCCCCAAAATACCACACACAACTCATTAGCCACTCTAGGCCATAACTGAACAAGACCCTTCGGTCGATGTGCCTCAGTGGGACCCTTCGATCCCAACTCAGTAAACTCATAATAACAATATTCAGCATAAATCACAAAGACATAATGCATAATATTATAATACACAGATAAGCACATAAGACAGCTCAACCACATAAAGATACCACTCTTGGTATGTATAGTGAGAAGACGCACCTCGTAAGCTAGCAAGTAAAAGTCATGTACTCGGAAATGTCGAACTAGCCTCCGCCTAACACATTAGATAAGCATCTCTAATCAATACCCCACTCTTACTCAAATACACCAAAAATTTTCTATTACTCTCTCTCTCTATCTATAACTCTTGGAATGGGTAAAATACCATTTTACCCCTCCATGGTCTCCATTACTTATGTTGACAAAACCCTAAAGTCAACAAAAGTCAAACTCGAGTAAACAGTCCCCGTTTAACCTGACTCGTCAAGTGCACTCATGTGACTCGTCGAGTCCGGTCGTTACTCAGAGGTCTTCGTGAGGGTCCAACTCCTTGAGTTAAACCCTAACTCACCAAGCAACAACATAGCCAGCTCATCCGGACAAACCCTAACCGACTCGTCGAGTCGGCTCCTCGACTCGGCGAGTCCGTTCAGACTAATTGAAAAGTTCAGTTAGTGGTTTGGTCTAGGCTTTACTTTGTATAAGGTCTTTTAAGTCATTTTGTGTATTTCTATGGTGTTTGGTGTGTTTACGGCTGTGGGTTGTGTTTACGGTCGTAAACCTATTTACGGCTTGTGTCCTCTATATAAAGGGTTGGCCTAGGTCATTAGTTGTTGTTGATAGTTTAGAGTTCACGGCCAGAGAACATCAAGCTGTACCTGACGATTTTCGAGTTATTAACGTGTGCAAGCTTGATATTATTCTTCTTCTACTCCCATTCTTATTCTTATTAATTGTTTGATTGATTGATTAGTGGTCAAATCCGTTTCCAGGACCTTACAATTGGTATCAGAGCGAAACCGGTGTCAAAGCATCATTCAATCAAGTTTTCGGCCATTTAAACTCGTATTCATCATTGTTTGAGATTTTATTTGGTACTTTCACTGCTAAAAGGGATCAAATCTGCTCTAAATTCGTGTTGTCATGAACTTCTGGGAGTTTACAACCAAGTGGTTGCGGCTGTAAACTCAATTTACAGCCGTAAACTCAAGAATCCTCATTGACCGTAAACTTTGTTCTTTAACCGTAAACAGAGCATCTTCATAGACCGTAAACTCATCTTCAAAGACCATAAACAATGAATCTTGAATCTTCATTGACTGAAAACAGTTTGACCGAAAACTAAGTGATCGTAAACCATCGACCGTAAACTCTGTTTACGGCCGTAAAGACCTTTGACCACAAACCATCTTTTGACTTTTCTTGTTTTTAATCCTTTGATTTAAAATTAATTAAAATTAAAATGGACTCTCAAAGTCAAGCACATCATCACGAACTAGATTCAGTTATGGGAACAACCACGTTAATTCCAAGATTGTTGTCTGCAGATGGGTTTCCTGAATGGAAATACCGAATTGAAAAGTACATCAAAATGAAAGACTTCAAGACTTGGTGAAGCATTATCAAAGGTCCAGTCATAATTACTACCATTGTTGCGGGAAAAATAGTTGACAAAGAAGTTGAAAACTATACTAATGAGGATTTTGAGAAAGTTGAGGAACAGGAACGGGCTTTAGCCACTTTGACTATGACTTTATCTCCTGATATAGCTCAGGTTTTTAGGGAATATACTTCAGCAAAAGCCTTGTGGGAAGCCCTGATTGAGGTCTATGAGGGAAATGAAGACATGAAAGAAAGTCGTCAGGATATGCGACGACATAAATTCAACATGTTTAACTATATTTCTGGAGATACCCTGGAGGCTCAGCTATAGCGATTTACCACTCTCACTACTAAGATGACTATAGTTGGGATCTTCTTGACCAAGTCTGAAATAAATAAAAAGCTACTGAATGGACTTCCAAGATCATGGGATAGGAATGTAGCTGTTATCAAGAAGACGAAAGATCTAAATCGTCTCATTCTTGCTGAAACAATGGCGATTATCAAAGCTTGTGATCTTGATGATAAGCAACGAGAGATTAATCATGTGAATTCCTATTCGACTACAAATCTCGGGATTTCTTCAAACAATGCTCTTTCATCACTCATCTCCTCTCCAGGCCAAGCGTTTGTTGTACAACAACCTCAGATTCAGACTTTTTCTACTCCATCAGCATCATCTCTTCCTGTTGCGTCAGTCGTGTCTCCATCTATTATTCCTTAAGCTATTCTCTCCTCCAATATACTAGTGGTGGCTTCTTCCTCAAATTCCAAAGAAAATGATGGGAATCTTGTTCTTGCCACTAGACTTGTCAACTGTTACAATGCCCTTTTAGCCGGAGAGCTCCTACCTCAACTATCATTTGCTGAGGTGGATCAAATTCATCCAGAAGATGTGGAAGAGATGAATATTACATGGAAAATAGCTATGGCAGTGTTCAGGGCGAAGCAGTTCGCAAAGAAAACTGGAAAGAACAACTGGGGAATGAATGCTGACAAGAAGGTAGGGTTTAACAAAGGAAAGTTGCGTTGTTACAACTGTCACGGACCAAGTCATTTTGCTCGTGAGTGCCTGAAACCAGATCGAAGGATGAACAATAATAGAACGATGGTAGCTGTGAGAAATAATCGTGGAAGTGTTGCGGTCAACAGTGAGACTGCAATGGTTGCTCAGTCATTTGACTGGGAGGACCAGATTCAGGCTCTAAATATTTCAGGACCTAAAAATGCTCACTTGGTCCAAATAAATGATAATGCTCCTGTGCAGAATGTTGAGGTTGATCCAGAAGAAAAGAGGATGGAGCTTCCGTTTGCCCTAATGGTATCTTCTACCTCAGAATCCAACAAGACTGAGGTAAGTTTATCTTTGTCACACCCCGAAACCCAACGCGGAAACGTTTCCGGGGCGGACTCCACGTTGAGTATCAAATATAATGTACATAGTAAGCGAAGTAAACAACCATTACATTACATATAAAGATTTTACATTTGTTTTAAAGTAAAAAGTATTACAAGTGTGATACATATGTATATATAGACAAAAGTAAGACGTGTCTTCTACGCAATCCGTCTTCGCCAAAAGGAATCACCGAGTACCTGTCTAATGCGGACCTGAGAATACAAGTAGTTTGAAAATCGGCATAAAGCTGGTGAGTTCATAAGTGTTTTGTTTTCTGAAAATGTATTTGTTTCCTTTCTGTTTCTGAAAAGTTACGCACCAAGAAAATCCCATATTTTCTTAAAAGTTGGTTACTAATCCGAAATGTAATGTAAAAGATGTACACAGAAAACATGGTTACTCTTGTGAATTGTAAGGTTTAGTTATCTGGTTTGTTACACGAATCTGGTTATGTACAAATGTTACCCCAGGAAAATCCCATATTTTCCTGAAAGTTGGTTACCAATCTGTAATGTGAAAGATGTATACCGAAAACCTAGTTGTTCTTGTGAAATGTATGAGTGTTAACACATATATAAAACTAATATGTACAAGTAAACTAGTTGCTTTATTCATTATTACTATCAAGTAAATCTCTGTTATCCAAATTGCGAGTTCCATAACCATACGATAGACTAGATATGGCAATAAGTAGTCCACATCACCTTATGACTTTCGTCACTGATATGTGTATTTTTATATATATTTTTATACACTTTATCTTAATATTTTGGCCTTATTTATTCTATTTTAGAACTAAAAAGTACTCATAATGCTTTGAATTATGTTTTGCAGCTATTTGTTGTTAATAAAGCACAAAAGAAAAGACTGAAGCGGAAATCGGGCTTAGAAGCTAAAAGAAACAAAATGGTGCTGAGGTAGCGGTTACGCCCCGCGTACCTTAAGGTTACGCCCCGCGTACCTGCTTGCAACGGATAGACTTGATCGCGTGATTATCTTGAGTACGCGCTGCGTAATTCTAAGTACGCCCAGCGTACTTAGGTCGGTCACAAAACTATAAATGTCGATTTTTAGCTAACCAGAGAGGGGGATTCGACTTTTAACCTAATTTAGTCGACAATTAACTTCTGTTAAGCCGTTTTGAGGGTCTAGAAGGCGGCCGGAAGGCCGGAAGCGGAAATCGGAAGGATTGGAGAGCGGATACGTGTTGATTATCATATGGTTTGCTGACGTGACCATGTTTAGCATTCTATGGTGGTACTTTTCTGTATTTAGTTTCTGATTTAGGTGTAAAAACCTTTTACTTTGTGTTTATGATTGAATGAAGCTTTGATTATTAGACTAATTGCTATATTAAATAGTTTATTTGTGTTTAATTTATCTTGTCAAGCTTGTTTAAAGATCCTCATGTGTTAATGATGATTATTTTCTGTTAATTGTTAAGTGAATTGAGTTGCTTGGACATTTGCTTGATTTGCTTGTCTCTTATGATTTTTGATGACCATCGAGATTATAAGACTAGAAATAACGAATGTGAAACTAGGATTAATTTGAGAATAAGTAAGTTAATGTGTGAGCCTTGTTTGATGACCATCAACAAGAGGTTGATTAAATGTCTACATTGATTAACTATATTTACAAGTCTTGCTTGATACGAACTGAACACTAGGAAGCATGTTAGTTTAATCAACTGATCACTGTTTGAATTGACTTGTTTGCTAAAGGATTAGTTATAGTGAACGTGAATCTAATCATTTTAGGAATCGGTGAACATTGAATAAATGAATTTGTGTATGCAATTGTCTATGTTTTAAGGTGTAATTTATCTAAACCAAAGTACCTGAAGAGATTTGCTTTCCTGTTAGTTTATCGAGAGTTGTTAATTGATTTATTAAACCATTTTATTATTTTCGTATAACCTGTGACCTATAATCAAATATATTAAATTAATCCACCGTTCCCTGTGATCGACACCCGACTTACCTAAGCTATACTGTAATCTGACTAGGTACACTGCCTATAAGTGCATAGATAGTCTAAGTTTGTTAGGTTATAAATATTAAAATTAATGGGTACTTTTGTGCACATCAGTCACCCTTGAACCTTTCGGTTCGGCTGTAGCTAGCAGCCAGGTGTGGGGTAGTCAGCCCCGTATAGATCTATACACTCAAGTCATGCTCCCTATCTAAGAGATTATGGTTACGGGTGCGGTCCTCCACTCGCGTACCCCTGTGGAATATTCTCCGAGGACGTGTCTCCAATTTATAGGAATAACAAATTTACTAGTAATAATACAGAAAGATACTATTACAAACAATGATCCTCCACTCGCGTATCTTTGTGGAGTGTTACCGAGGACAAAACAGTGTACTAAGTTTCATGTTCAAAGATCAAATGTTATGCTTTTAACTGATAAAATGTGGAAAAACATTTGTGAAAATATAAAATACAACATCTTATAAAGTTTTTCACAAATACTACGGTAATGTATTTTGCAAGTTCAAACGGTTATCTGTTACGATTGTCAATGTTAAAAGCATATGAAATATGAGACACAACACATGTAAAACAAGTTTTTGAGTACAAGTATTCCTTGTACTTTGCTTGTATTCCCCCCCCCCTGAAAACAGTGAAAAACATTGAAAAATGGTAGGGGTATGAACTCACCAGGCGAGAAAACGTGACAGTTTGAATGCTAAGCGTCAGTTTGAGGCTTGATAACGCGCGAGGTTCCTATGTAATATGGAATGATACACAAATGTATCTAATTAGACTTCAAACCACTAATTAGATAAGAGTAAACACTTCTAGACGTGAAAACACTTCAATCCAAGTGTTTGGAGTGACCCGGGTAGCATCTATGGACGAGTATGGTTTGGATATGGAGTTTACTCCCCAAGAGTAAACTCCTTTGGGAGTTTACGGTCCAAATGACCCATTCCCCATGATTTTACAACTGTAAACTCATGGTGGGGTGCTCTTGGTTGCTAAATGGCCTTATAACACTTGTGGGTTGATGCTAGACTTGGTTTCAAGGCTTTCGAATGAGATTTGAACACTTTAAGGATTATTTGAGGAGTTTACGGCAGAAAACTATGATTTTATGGCCGTAAACTCTTGTGTGACATGTTTCAATGTGTTTTAGTGGTCTTAGGTCAATTACAATGCACAAAGGAAGGTTCTAGGGTTGATTATATGGCTTAGGAAGTGTTTGGGACTTGAAATGGCTTTGGAAAATGAGTTTACGGTCTAAGGAGATGTTCTTGGGGAGTTTACTACCTTAAACTCATGAGTTTACAACCGTAAACTCATGTTTGTACATAATTCTTGGCTTTTGGTAGTTGTAAGTCAATCACATGTGATTCTAGACCAACTTACAATCCATACAAGGTGTTAAGGGCACTTTAACACCCATTGAAGGAGTTTATGGTCTAAGGAGGTGTGTTTACGGTCCAAGAATGTTCTTGGGCCGTAAACTCAAGTTATTCCCATTTGTGCATGTTTTGGTGCATTTCTTAAAGGGTTACAAGGTTCTATGCACTCATAGAAGTTCATTGGAGGTGTTTAAGGGCATTTTGACACTTTAACATGAGTTTATGGTCCATGAATGAGAGTTTACGGTCCAAGAACATGCTTGGGCCGTAAACTCATGTCCATACATCAAATGATACGATTTTGGGGTCCTAAGCTCATGCATGCAAGTTTCTAAGTCAAATCTAAGCACTAGAAGTGGTTTGGAGGGGTTTTTGGGCTCCAAAACCCTCATAAGAGGTGTTCACGGTTTTGGGAGGGTCCCCAAACCGTAAACACATGTTCATATGTGTTTTGGGTGATTCCAACATGAAATTGCATACTATAAAAGTTAAACAACAAGTTTAGGATGGATTCCTTACCAAATGATGCTTGAAATGAGGTTTTTGGGCCAATTTCGAGTTCTAAAGAGAGAGTGTAGTGAGAGAAAGTTTTTAGAGAGAGAGAAAAAGCCTCAAAATGATGTCACTCAATCCCTTATATAGGGGTTGAGTTTGTGGCCCGGAGGAATTCTACCCGATACTGACGTTAGACGCGGCTTTTGGTCGTACCCGATAAATTTTGCCGTAACTCAACTTGGATGAAACTAATAATTTTCCAAATAAATATGGAAAATATTTTAATGTTTATAACACATCCCGACACTTATGGAACTGAATTAAAAGTCACGATTAACTTAATTTAACTCAAAAGTTAACGAATCAGATTGAATCGAACGGTTTTACTTAACGGGAACGGTTTTAGTGACGAAATAAATTACAGGTTGTCACAATCTTCTTGTTCTCAAGCATGCATTGACTAAGTTAAAATTCTTCGTGAGGAAATAGAATCATTACGTAGAAAAGTTGAGGACCTAAAATATGAAGGCTATCAACTTAGAAAAGGACAGAAACCCCTAAAGGCCCAATTAGAAGCAAAAACCAAAGACATTAGGAAACTTCAGGAAGACTATAGCAACAAATGTAAAAATTATGACTATGTCAAGAGACAACTTGCTGAATTGACTGCTGAGCTTGACACATTAAAAGGCAAATTTGAAACTACAAATTTTGATTTTAGAAAATTTGATGTGTCAAGCGAAGTAGTTGCCAACATGATAGATAACTGCTTGCAATTTAAACATAACCAGCAAAAGGGTTTAGGATATGACAAAGTGCCTCTTCCTTTCAATCATAATTATCAGTATCACCCCGTAACTGATGAGGAGATTGCCACCGAACCATTCATGGTTTATGGCAAACCAACTGGTTTTGTTTCAGGAGGATTTATTAATACTGAATGTACTAATGTTTCTACTTCTCCCGCAGATCAATCCTTAGATCAGTCAAAGCACGAAATTGAAGGATTTGTTTCTGATGATAAAACTATGTCGGGACTTGAAAATAAAACTATGTCTGAACCTGTTGTTTCTGTTTTGAATGAAAACATTAATGTTTCTAATGTTAAAATGGATGATACTGCATTGGATCTTGTTGAGTTGAATTTTTTTGACATATTTGATGATTTGGTTGATAGTCTTAATACTTCTGATAAGTCTGTTACAAAAACACCCACTCCACAAGTTACACAACCTGATGCACCCTCACTTATCGCACAATCTGGTTCTTGCACTTATTCTTGTGGGAAAAGTAAGACTGTCATTAAGGAAAATAAATCTGAAAAACACAGTACCAGTTTCAATAGCAACAAACATATATGTTTCAATTGTGGTACTGGTGGTCATATTGCTAGAAATTGTCCCATCGGGCCTTTATACATTTTATGTCACCAAGAGAAGAGAATGAGTTTAGAGGAAGGTCTTTAACTAGAAAGTCCTAAAGAACTCGCTCTTGAGATGATGATTGGAAGGATGATAAAAGCAAGAAAAGGGCAGTTTTTCAAAACAATAAACAAGTTTTTAATAACAAAGTCACAAACAGTCTGCCAAAATCGAACAAGGCTCCACCAAGATCGGTTTTGTCAAAGAGTGGATTTGGGTCTTCAACCTCTTCTAGTAGAAAATCCAGATGCTCAATGCAAACTGAAAAAAAAAATATGTTTCAAAACCACCTGTGACTGTTAAGAAACCTAAATATATGTGGATGCCCAAATTAACTCCGAACCAATCGTCGTCATCCTCTAAAAAAGTAGTAAATGATAATTCAATCTTAAAAGTTTCAAAAGACACATCTGAGTCAGCAAGGGGTCAACCCAGGAAAATAATGACCTGGGTTCCCAAATCTAACTAATCTCGCTCATTTTGCAGGGACAGTTGCAGAGGAATGTCGTCAGACCTTGGTATGTCAACAGCGGCTGCTCCCGGCATATGACAGGAGACATCTCCCAATTGAGCAACATTCAATCATTTAATGGGGGGTATGTTTCCTTTGCGGGTGGAGAAGGTGGAAAGATCACTCAGAGAGGAACCGTAACAAATGGAGTGCTAAGTTTCGAGAACGTCAACTTTGCTCCCGAGTTAAAGCATAGCTTGATGACTGTTTCGTAGATTTGTGACAAAGGATACTCAATGTATTTTACTGATAAAGAATGTATGATCCTTAAGCCATGCATTGTCATCCTGGAAGAGTGGATCCTTGCAAGAATCAAAGCGGGATGGCAATGCATATATCATAGATATGAACAGTAACATTCCAGAACAACTCACCTGCCTCTTTTCAAAGGTCTCAGAACAAAATACAATGTTGTAACATCGACGACTCGGTCATGCTAATGCTAAGAATCTAAATCTTCTTGCGAAAAATGAGGTGGTACGTGGCTTACCTGTCAGAGACTTTATAGCATTTGAGAAGTGTGTGTCATGTGCCTAGGGAAAGTATCATACAAAACCACACCTGCCGAAATAGGTTAATTCAATCAACCAAGTGCTCCAATTATTGCACATGGACTTATTTGGTCCGGTCAACGTCCTAAGCTTCAACAGAATCTCATATTATCTGGTTGTGATCGATGATTTCTCTCGTTTTACGTGGGTTTTCTTCTTATCCGACAAAGTTGGGGTTGCTGATCTGATAAAGAAGTTCATTGTGTTGATTGAGAACCAAACTAACAACTGGGTGAAGGCGCTTCGCACTGATAATGGAACAAAATTCAAGAGTGCAGTTCTTGATCATTTTTGCACAGAAAAAGGGGATTTTGCATCAATACAGCTCTGCTCGCACACCTCAACAAAATGGTGTGGCTGAGTGGAGAAATCGAACACTAAAAGACGCTGCAAGGACGATGCTTTATGACTCTAAGTTACCTGTTTTCTTTTGGGCTAAGGCGGTTAACACTTCTTGCTACGTTCAGAATCCTGTTTTGATCAACGAAGCCCAGATGAAGACTCCATACAAAATTCCTTATGGTCATAAGCCTTCTGTCAGCCACTTCCGTGTATTTGGCTGTCCTTGCCCCCTTCTTTACCTGGAGTCCAACCCAAAATTTAATGCCAAAGCTGATGATTGTTACTTCGTGGGGTATGTTGCACGCACGGTGTATATGTGTTTACAATAAGAAGACGAAGCAGATTGTTGAATCTTTCGACATGCTCTGGTTGGAGGAAAATGAAACGGATGCTCGAGTTGGTCCTGATTGGCTATCTGATTACACATCGTTATTCAAATCCTTCAATGTGTCTTTAGTTGGTTCGTCTGGTTCTTCCTCTGGCTCGAAGATTGTTTCTGAAGATGAAGACGAAGAAGTTGTTTACAGACCTCCACCGGTATCCTCTTCAATACCTCAGGGGGAGTCATCTGTTCCACTTACTAGTCCAGAATCTCGCATTCAACATGATGCTCCAGATGTTGATGCTACTCCTCTTACTCCTATTGAAAGAGAGTTTATGTCTAAAGATGCTTCCGTTGTTATTCCAACTTTCATGGCACTACTATTTCCTGAACAAATTGCTAATGAGTTTGTAGCAGATACATCTAATGAGACAGGTTCATCTGATGTGGAACATTTAGTAAATGATTGAGTTATCAATATTCACACTCTTCCCGTCTCCCTCAATGACATCAGCCAGGAGATACCATCAAGCCTTCAACGCGATCATCCGATAACGTCATTGGCTAGCTGGGTGATGGTGTTAAAACTAGAAGTCAGAGTGGAGATGTAAACACATGTCTCTGTTCTTGGTTTATCTCTCAAATAGAGCCAAAGAACATTCAAATGGCTTTGAATGAGCCCAGCTGGGTAGATGCTATGCACGAAGAGCTGAATCAATTTGAAAAACTTGGACTTTGGACACTGGTTGAATTACCTAAGGGAAAAAAGTCTCTTGACACACGCTGGATATACCGCAATAAGCAGGATGATTTCGGAGTCATAGTGCGTAATAAGGCAAGATTGGTGGTTCGCGGGTTTAGACAGATCGAGGGTCTTGACTACACTGAGGTTTATGCTCCAGTAGCTCGCTTGGAGGCTATCCGTATCTTCCTTGCATACGCTTCATACATGAACTTCAGAGTTTATCAGATGGATGTTAAGACAGCTTTCTTTGGCAAGGTTAAGGAAGAAATTTATGTTGACCAACCCCCTGGGTTTGTTAACTCAAAGTTTCCTAATCATGTCTATAAGTTAGACAAGGCGTTGTATGGGTTACATCAAGCTCCTCGAGCGTGGTATACGACTCTCACAAAGCACTTGCTCGAACATGGATACTCTCGTGGCACTATTGATCAAACTTTATTCATCAAGCATGTGGGTAATGATCAGATCCTTGTCCAGATCTATGTTGACGACATTATCTTCGGGTCTACCAGTCCGCAGCTATGTAAAGAGTTCAAAGGCGTGATGAAAAAGAGGTTTGAGATGAGTTCATTACTGGAAATGACCATGTTTTTGGGGGCTTCAGGTCTAACAGAAGTCAACCGGAATCCTGCTCCATCAAGCAAAGTATGTGGATAATATACTTGAGAAGTTCGGGTTTCAAGACGCCAAAACTGCATCAACACCGATGGCTGAGAGACCCCTGCTCAATCCGGATACTGATGGCGAATCCGTAGATCAGACTCTCTACAGATCGATGATTGGATCGTTGATGTATCTAATTACTAGCCGCCCAGACATCATGTTTGCAGTTTGTCAAGGCGCACGTTATCAGGCTAATCCTAAACTTTCACATCTTATTGTTGTCGAAAGAATCTTTCGGTATAACAAAGGCAGCCCAAAATTGGGTCTTTGGTACCCGAAAAATTCTGAATTTGATTTATATGCATCTGCTGACAGTAATTATGGAGGTTGTGAGCTTGACAGGAAATCTATATCAGGAGGGTGTCAATTCCTTGGTGATCGGCTGGTCTCATGGCAGTGCAAGAAACAACACATTGTCTCAACCTCAATAGCAGAAGCGGAATATGTTGTTGCCTCTGCCTGTTGTTCTCAAGTTATATGGATCCAACATCAGTTGTTGGATTATGGTTTGAACTATCTAGAAACCCCTATCTTTTGTGATAATGAGGCTGCCATTCATATCACTAAAAATCCTGTCCAACATTCCAAAACCAAGCACATTGATATCAAAATTCATTTTATTAGAGACTGCTATGAGCATTCGCTCATTCGGCTGGAACAGGTCTCCACTGTCGATAATGTGGCGGATCTCTTCACAAAGCCTTTTAACAAAGCTCAATTCGATGTGCTTGTGAGCTTTTTGAAACTGATTCGTTTTGAGGATTAATTTTTGTTTTAGATTAGTTTAAATTTGCGCATTCTAATTTCATTCTCACCCATGCACAAATTTAGGGGGAGAAATAAAAAAAAACCAAACAAAAAATTAGAAAATCAAAAAACCCAAAATAGTGTTATTTATGTTTTATTTCTTTCAGAAAATACTTAAAAATCCAAAAACATTAGAAAATTATAAAATAAAAAAATTATGTGTCTTCTGTTAGTTTTGTTTACTGGGAAGTCATATCATGAAGTGATAACAGGCAATCTGAATCTGCGTAACGTACCAAAACTGAATTGTCTACACTCCATGTTCGATGCGCTGGTAGGCACGGAAGATTCTAAATGGACTTAACTAGACAGAGTTGAACTTAAGGAATTCAAAGACTTGACAAATCTTGACCTAGTTAGATTCGTTTAGCCTGACAATTCGACGCTTGGATAGGTTGAGCAGGGAGATATACATGGGAATCTACTAGTCACATTAAAAGAACCCGTATCTAAAACGGTGGATTAACTTTTCCTCGATGTGCGGATTTTTTCCTTAATTCCGATTTTGATGGGGTGACTAGGGAATTCTGATAAATTAGGTCTGTAGAAGATTATTTTCTTTCTTTCTGTCTATTAGTCATATGTTTCCTCCTCTGCGTGATCGAGAGATCCGGCCTAGATTGTAACATATGAAACTCTATCTCTCTGCATCTTCTATCTGTTAGCCATATACTGTCTCCTTTGCATGACTGAAAATTCAACCCGGTACACAGTATATGCATCATTCTTCTTCTCAATCCTTCTAAAACTTCAGTTAGTCATATGTTTCACCTTCTGTATGATTGGAAGAGATCCAACCTGGGTGTCTAGCATATGCTTTCTAAATCTATCTTCTTTCTTCATAATTGTCTGCTCACCCGATGTAAGGAGTATTCAGGAAGCCCTTGATTACTGGAGCATATCAGGAAGCGGGAAACATGTTTTAGCACAATTAAAAAAATTGAACACTTACAGGTTGTCTGTAGATCTCGCTGCTCAATTTAGGTGGACAACAATATCCCTGTTCGTAGTCAGATGAATAGTCTGTAGGAAGTATATTTAGGATTATAGCATCAAAATGTCTTGTCATTCTTAGCTTGTCCAAATTTATCACAAATTTTTCGTGTTTAAATGGACCACAATATCGGTGATCGACTAGACATAGACATGAAGGTAGAGGTACCGACAAGTGAATTAAGGCTGTCTAACAACTTTGATCCCAGTGTCACAAAATTATATTCAGTGTTTGTTGAGGTAAGTCTAGTCTGCTTTCTTTTATTTTATTTTATTTTATTTTTATTTTTATTTTTATTTTTATTTTTAATTTTAATTTTATAATTGTCAAAATTAAATTTTTTTTTAATTCTTAAATTTTAGAAATTATTTTTATTTTATTTTTAGTTTATGTTAATTTTAATTTTAATTTTTTTAATCCTTAAAAGGTTTTGTTTTTGAAATTTTTTTGGGATTTGGAATACGCCTTACATTATGTGGATAACTGTTAAAATCGAACAAGGTATAAAAGGGGAGGATTTAAAGCCGAAAACTCTTCACTCCTCATTCTCAAAGTTTCCGACCGTAAACCCCTCCAACTCTCTCTCTCTCCTCTCGAAAAAAATTTCTCAGTTTTTGTGAAATTGTTTGTTGCATCTAGAAGGTATGCAAAAATCGACCATGAATATGTGTTTAGTTCAACAAAATCGACGGATTTTGGGGCTTCAATCGAAGAAAAACAGTTTTCGGAGCTTACGGCCGTAAACTCCGTTTCCAGCCATGAGTTTCTGGCCATGGGTTTACGGTCGTAAACCCTAGTTTGACCATAAACTCCATTTGGTCAAAATTATTTTTTGGGGCCAAAATTAAAATTGCTTAATCTAGAAAAACATAACTCTTAATTGTTCAAATATCTTTTTTTTTACTTGGCTTGTTTTAGTACTGATCAAATGGCAAACTTGAAATTCGCTAACATGCACAATCTGGCTATTGTACTGGTGGATCCTCCTGTTGCACATGGAGAATTCAAGTCAATGATCCATGGGCTGAGGGAATGTTGTTTGGCTTCTGCTATCACAGTGAATCCTGTCATTTATCTGGGCATTATCAGGGAATTATGAAAGACTGCCAAGCTGAAAAGGAATAATAATGGAACTGTTACTATTGAAGCAGACGTAAAGGGATGCAGAATTGAAATAACTGAACAATTCATCAGAGAGGCTCTTCTGATTGATGATCAATCCTCTTTTCCCACAGAGATTGGGATCGAAGACTCCCAAGAAATTCTTGAAAACATGGGATATGAAGGCAATTTTCCTCCTATAGTGAAGAAACTTTTACCACCATACTGGAGATTTCTGGCTCACGTCTGTGTGAGCTACATTTCTGGCAGAAGGACTGGTGCTAACGAGATCTCATTGAGGAATACTGGAGCCATTGCATCACTTTCTGCAGGGATAGACTTCAATTTCTCGACGTTTATCTTGGATGAATTCGTGGTGAACATTAATGCAATGACACGGGACACGTTCTTGATGTATCCAATGTTTATCCAGATGTTTATTGATATACAGTTCACAAAGATGGTCAAAGAAGGAGAAACTCTAGACATGAAGTGTCTTGGTCCTCACACAGTTGGGCTAATCAAACAGAATCGCAAGGGAAAGGTTGTCTTCCAAGGAAAGTTTCCGCTTGTGAAATTTGGAAATTTCGCTGAACTAAACGAAGCATCTAAGTCTCATGGATCTTCTGACAAAGTATCCTCTGAGCCTGCATCTTCAGAGCGGGTGATTTCAGAAGATGATGTTATCACTGTGTCAGATCACGAAGAAAAAGAAGAAACAACAGTTCCTAATGCTTTTGTGGCAGAAGAACATGTCATGACGTCCGTTCCAGTTCAAAGTGATTACAGTGAAAGGACTACAGAGAATGTGACTGAGACTGATTTGTACGATGATCTTGATCTTTCTGGCTATGATAAGGATGAAATACCTCTAAATTTTGGAAGCAGTGAAGATATTTTGTCGAATGAAAACCTTAACTCGCTCCTTGACAGTATCCATGATGTTGCTCATCTAGCAACGAAGATACATGACACCGACGATGTTCTCGAATCAACACCTCTTGCATCTAAACAAATGGCTAAAACTACCATTCTAATGGAGACAGTTTCAGTGATTCCTCCCCTTGATACTGTTCCTCCTACTACTGAGCCAATTGAAAGTGATTATGCAACAACTCAGACCACCCTGCCACTCTTGAAGAGAAGAAGACGCAATCCTAGACAGGGAATTCTTATTCCAGATCTATCTTCAGGCCTTCCAACACCACCAATAACCACTCCTGCCATTGTCTCATCTGAACCTTTTTCTGAAGGACCTACCACCATATTTGAAGCTGGTGGCTCTTCAGCTCCTACATGATTCTCTCCTCCCAGGTCAGATCATGATGCTGCCTCCGTGAAGCTCACCATGCATTTGGCTTAGGAACAAAGCTCAGTGCCTTCTCCCAGAGCTAAAGGAATTTCTTTTAGAGAAGGTCACTCAGGAGAAGATAATATGTAACGCTCCGTCTCTGGTATGTTGTCCCCGTGGCATTTATTTAGAAGTTTTATTGTGGGACTCGGCGAGTCTATGGCCTGACTCGTCGAGTAGGGTCGAGTTTTCGAGCACGTGTTAGTAGGCGACTCGGCGAGTCCATATTCGGGACTCGGCGAGTCTGCCTGTCTGGAAGAAACCCTAAATCCCCGGGTTGCTCACTATTTAAGAAATGCTTTGTGCCCCAAACTTGCCTCCTTCACCCTCAGAGAGCTGTGAGAAAACCCTAATACATCCCTTGTTTGTCTTAAGTGCTTTTGTGTGGATTTTGAAGGCTTGAAGAAGAAGAAGAAGAAAGGAGCAAGGAGAAGAGGTGTTGAGCAAAGATCCAAGGGCAAAATCAGAGTTCATTAAGGTATTTCTCGGATTCCTTCTGTTTTATGCTTTAGATTTCCATTTGAACTCTTCTAGGGCTAGTTTGATGCATTCTCCAAGCCTTATAGTTGTTTGGATGCCTTAATAGGTCGAGATATCCCTAGATCTGTTCATTTAGGAGTTGTAGAGCCCAGATCTATTGCCTTTTTGAAGATGCTTTGCATAACAACCCTAGATCTACTCTTCTAAGTGCCTTTTTAGCCTTTATCTCCTTTTTCATGTGTATGTACACGTAAAGTTGGAAACTTTACGTGGTGAATCAGCTTTTTGGACTCAGATCTATCATTTGTATGCGAGGGATTCAAGCAGAATCGAGTTTAGAGTAGTTGCATGGATGTGACTCGGCGAGTCGGAAGAACGACTCGGCGAGTCAGGTCGCGAGTCCCTTTTTCCCCTTTTTGAGTGATGTCGAGTGGAAGCCTGTGAGTAGTAGAGTGGACTCAGTGAGTTGGAGAGCAGACTCAGTAATGGAGGGACTCGACGAGTTGTTCATACAACTCGGCGAGTCCAAGGCAATCTTCTTAAGCTCAAGAACAACTCGTCGAGTTGTTCATATGACTCGGCGAGTCGGATGCAGATTGTCTGAGTTCTTGGATCGAGAGAGTACTCGTCGAGTCGATGCCATACTCGACGAGTAGCCACGAGTGGGGTTGTGAAATGAGACTAGAGACTCGGCGAGTTGGCGGCCCAACTCGGCGGGTTAGGTCAACTGTGGGTTGACTTTGACCGGGAGAGTTGACTTTGACCAAGGGTAAAAGAGTCATTTTACCCCAGTGCAGTGTTTAGTATTTGATTGAGTGTGTTTATGGACTTGTAGCCGGGGAGATACCGGAGCAGCAGCAGTTAGCTTCCAGAGCCATTCACACAGCAGCCAGTTCACGAGGTGAGTTTCCTTCCATTAGGAACGGGTCTAAGGCCACAATGCCGGCCCGTTTAGCTAGCAGTCAGCTTCGGACCTCGATCCGATGTAGTAGTTAGTATGTTTGATGCCTTCGTGGTTCAGACAAGATTTATGTGTTTATGCCAGTTGACATGTTTATGCTATGTTCAGTCAGCTTCGGACTTCGGTCCGATGTAGGGGACAGAGGTCCAGTCAGCTTCGAACTCCGGTCCGATGTAGGGGACGTAGCTCCCAGCCAGCTTCGGACTTCGGTCTGATGTCTCAGTCAGCTTCGGACTTTAGTCCGATGTCCTAGTCAGCTTCGGACTCGGTTCGATGTAGGGGACGAAGGTCCCAGTCAGCTTCGGACTTCGATCCGATGTTCCAGTCAGCTTCGGACTTCGGTCCGATGTTCCAGTCAGCTTCGGACTTCGGTCCGATGTAGGGGGCAAGGCTCCGGTTAGCCGGACTTCGGTCCAATGCAGTGGGCAAGGCCCAGTATGTGCTTTATATGTTATTGTGTGGTATGTGGTAGTTTGGGGGAGCTCACTAAGCTTCGTGCTTACAGTTTCAGTTTTGGTTTCAGGTACTTCCGCAAGCAAAGGGAAGAGCTCGGGATGATGGCATCGCACACACCACAGCTACAGTTTTTATCCTGGGAGTTGATTAGCTATCTTAAATATGTTTTGATACAGTCGTGTCACCGTGTTCTCATTTGTATTTTTAGTATGGTTTTGAGATTTGCAACGCATGGTTTTATTATGATATACTCCGTTTTATGATTTTGGTTATATTAAAAATGAAATTTTTGGGTCGTATTTTTGGGTCGTTTCATAATCCCACCATTGTTGAGCTTCAGAAGAAAATAAACGTGCTTGATCAAAAGAACATTGAGCTCGACATCCAAGTAATTGATCTTTTGAGTGAAAATGCCAAGCTAAAGACTCAAGTTTCTGATCTTGAAAAGGACAGGACCTTAAAGACTAAACAAATTTATGATCTACAAACTCACTTTGGTCTCCTCACTTCAAGCTACTTTGATTTGAAGAAAAAGCTGGAAGAGGAACTTGGTGACAAGTTCAAGGCATCTGTTGATGAGTCAAGGATTCATCTACACACTCAAGCTCACCCCATAGTTCCATCAGCTGCTCAAACATCTCGTGTTGTGGATCGATTTGATAAGGAGCCAACTCAAGCTCCGAATGTTGTTGCTTTGAAATGTGCCAAATTGGCCGAATCTGCTCAGAAAGGACAACTTTTGTTTAAAAGGAGCTCGGATCAAAATGCTCCTGGGGATCAAACTAAAATCACTGTTACAGATCTTGAAGAATTACGTTTTAGAGATTTATATGGTGATAGGTCAGGGATTGTCTCATGGGGATTTCACGACACTTTAAATATGTGGATCGTAAGACGGAAGAGTGGCAACACAGAACTATATAAAGATGTCCATGACTTCCATTCCTGGACGAGGGTTGACCTTTCATAATTATCTAAGGCTCCTTTTGCAAATCCTTCACAAAATCCCAAGGCAACTCAATTCAAGCACTTTTTGGAAGATCAAGTTGTAAATGGTTTTCCTTCAATGAAGACTATAGAGTCGATTATTAAACTATACCCAAGTGTACTTGATCCCAAAACCAATCTTCCTGTTCGATCTGTGATGTGGCGTGCTACCAATCAAGTAAAACAAATTCCTATACTTCAGAATCATCCAGATGGATCTTTACAGTCCATTCTTTACTGGGTGTTTGATGAAACTACAGCCTCTGATGTCATAAAGCTTAAAGATGGATGTATTCGCTTATATGAAAGAAGAGATCTGCTTCAGTTTGGGAAATGGGATATTCATCAACTGAATCTTCATCAGATCAAGGTTGCAGAAGACATTTTTTAGCCAGCTGCTAAAGAGTATACGTCTATGGTTGCCGATATCATTAACAAAAGGATGTGGAACGGGGCGATGGGCAAATCAGATGTGCTTCTTGTCGACAAGGACTAATTCAAGCTAGCCCCAAACCAAGGGGAATATTGAAAGGTTCAGTTAGTGGTTTGGTATAGGCTTTACTTTGTATAAGGTCTTTTGAGTCATTTTGTGTATTTCTAGGGTGTTTGGTGTGTTTACGGCCGTAAACCTATTTACGGCCCGTGTCCTCTATATAAAGGGTTGGCCTAGGTCATTAGTTGTTGTTGATAGTTCAGAGTTCACGGCCAGAGAACATCAAGCTGTACCTGACATTTTTCGAGTTATTAACGTGTGCAAGCTTGATATTATTCTTCTTCTACTCCCATTCTTATTCTTGTTGATTGTTTGATTGATTGATCACTGGTAAGATCCGTTTCCAGGACCTTAAAATAATTTCCCATTCAGACGATTTTAAGGCTAGAAAACCTTCCAAAACTCTAGATCTACACTCACAAGGCTCATTTATCACGTAAAGTCACAGGCTTTACGTCCATGCATGACACTTAGGGCTAGAAATGCCAAAACACAACTTAAAAGGGGTTTTTCATTCAATAGTCTTATTAGGGGTGAATAAAGTAGAATCTTTTGGACTATAGGGACCTCACATGGTCCAAATTTGAATTGCAAACCTCAATATGAACTCACAACACTCTAGATCCTCATATTATATAAAAAAAAGCCCTAAACTCCTAAAATCACGAGATCTACTTTAACAAATGAGAAAGTTGCAAGCTTTATTCCTTTCCTAGAAGCTCTGAGATGAAATAGCCACAGATCTAGCAGCTCCTTCTCGTGTCTTGGCTTGGAGTCCCTCTCTTCTTTTCAAAAGATGCACCAAATGCTCAAGGTTAGCTCAAAACTCTCTCTCTAAGCACACATGCCAATTAGGGTTTACTCTTAGGGAAGTATAGCCGCAAATGAGGATATTAGTGCCTTTAAATAGGCTCCAAACCCAGGGATTTAGGGTTTCTCATCACAACATCTACTTGGCGAGTCCGCTCTCGGACTCATCGAGTAGGTCATTAATTCCATGTGGCACATCACGACTCTACTCGACGAGTTATGGCACCGACTCGTCGAGTAGCTCAATAGTCCTCAAAATAATTAAATAAACAATATACCTGGAAGTTCGGATGTCACACCATCATTTGTATGAAAGACCAATGTTTGACCTGTGACGTTTGCATGAAAAACCAGGGTTTGGCCCCTGACAATTGTATGGAAGACCAAGATTTGGCCCTTGACATTTGTACACGTAAATACCATGATTTGGCCAATGACAGGAAGTAATGGTAAGACTATGATTTGGCCTATAACATTTACTTAGGGTTGAAATAGACATCTTATGCCTGTTATGTTATGTATGGTATGTGGTATTTTAGGGAACTCACTAAGCTTTGTGCTTACGGTTTTTTGGTAGTTCGGGAAGAGCACGACATGTTTACATCGCATTTGTTGTTATTTTTTCAAGATATTTCGTATTAGGATATTAAGACTCTGATTTATGCTTTTAAAACAATTGAATATTTAGTTTTATGAATAAAGGACATGCTTTCCTTTGATTTTAAAATGAAAATTTTGGTTTGAAATTTGAGGCATTCCATAAATGTGGGTCCCACCAAGAATATGTAAAAAATTAATTTAATTTATTTTTATTTTTAAATATGGTCCACACTTAAAAAAAACAATGTTCCCCAGTCAACCAACATTTCTCTTTCTCTTGTATGATTCTCTCCCCCCTCCCCCCAAGTAACCAAGAAGTAGAAAACATGGTCCAATAGTTTAAAAAAATGAACATCGTTAGAAGTTAACACTCCACAACCACCGCCCATCATCTCTGGAAACTTATCATAGACGTACAAAACCGTTGTCTACTACACTGATGCCATCTTCTGGCGTTGCTCACCACCGACTTACCGACACCATTTATTGCCATACATGACCCATCGCCATCTGACGCCACACATCATCGTCTCTAGAAAGTTTATTAGTTTATTCCACTGATTTGTTTTGATTTTGTATTCAATTTTCATAAATGGGTTTGATACTCTGAAACATGATTTTGTGTTCCATTTTGAAACTGAAATGGGTTTATCTTGCTTAATGGATTTGTGTGAACTGATTTGAGTGATTTCTGATTTCTATTTTTTGTTTGATACTATGAATTAATATTTTTTAACTATTTTTTTGCTTTGATTTAATACTCTCAACTGATTAATTTGGGTTAAATGGGTTTGATACTTTGGTTTGTTTTGCTTAATGGTTACGTGGGACAATGGAAATATATTTAACCGAACAACGGGGGGACAAAGTTTAGATGTTTGCTTAACTGTTTTGCATAATCATATTTTGCTTAATGGTTTTGTGTGACTTAGTGACTTTGTCTTTGTTCTATTTTGAATGTTTTTTTAATGATTTTTATTTTTAGTGATTTTTTATTGTTTAACCGAATCAAATTTCATATAAAATTTTAAATGATTGTATAATTTATGCGGTTGAAAGAGAATGATTTTTCAAGGTTGTGAACGAAAATATTGTCAACCGTTTCTTAGTTATGTGTTCTCTTAGTTTTCAATTGTAAAATGACATTTAGTTGAAGGTTATTATTCTAGTATTATTATTTAATTTTTTTATTAATTTATATGGTCAACGATCAACGGTGCACCCTACTTGACTTTTGGGTTGGATCTACCACTATTGAGAGATCACTATATCCGATGAAGACCAAGTCAATTGAGCATGAGGTCAACATGAATAGACGTTGAGTATTCCCAAAATAAATTTTCCAACAAGAATAAAGGAAGTTCCCAAATATTTAGCATAGTTAGTTAGACTCTTTATCCATAAAAAGACAAGTTGATTATTTCCACATACACACATACATTTGAACACTCTCAATAGCTCTCACTTATACTACTCACAATCAGCTTACACTTGTAATCATCTCTATTTCTAATAAAAGTTCTAAAGTCAAAGTGACATTATTCACCTCCCGAGATTTTGGCTGGAAATCCTAAAAGATTAAGAGCTTTCCTCATATAACTTGTGTTCTGGCATTGATATTTATGTTTATATTTCTTTATCTTTAATATTCACATTTATATGCATTTTCGATGCATTATACATATACTAAAAACATTTTTAGTATCTGTGCGAAATATTCAACATACTGAACATCTTAAGACTTATTGGTATATTCAACATATTAAAAACTCTTAATCTTACAAAGAAAAATCTTGATGCTGCATAAAAACGACCTTTTAATCTTCAACTAGTCCGCCCTTGAATCAAGGAAGTGGTATGTCGTATGAATCACCTTAATCCTTACACCTCATGATCACCTTAATCCTTACACCTCATGATCTTGAACTTTGAAATTGGAGCATGTTCAGAACATTATACCAAGGAAATCATCCTAATACAAATGTCGATTATGACAGATGGTGCTACTCCCAACACATGGATTCATGATACCCAAGATCCTGGAGGAATATTCAATATTCCATCATATAGCCAAGATGTTGGAATTGGTCACGAGATGGCAAAGAAACTTAGACAATTAAAGGATATGATCTCAAGTGTTTCAAGAGGAATCCAACCTAAATCTTGAAACTCAACATGTGGGTATTATAAAATTTTCATTTTCAAAAAAATTATTGACAATGGTTGAAACTTTGATGTTTTATTCAAAAGTTTAAATTTTTGTTTTTTATTATCTTTATATTTTCAATATTGACAAAGTTATAATGCTCCATAACGACTTGTAATCAAATCTTATATAGAAATTTCAAAGTGAGTTACTCCGTACTGTTACGTTTTCGTCCCTTACATAATTTATTTTCGTTTTTATTAATTTCCTTAAGATACAATTTCAAACTTTATTTTCGTCCGACTACTCCATACGTAATTGTTGCGATCACAACTAACGTGGATAGTTGACATTTGTAAATCATATTTTACATACACATTGCAAATAAACTACCACATGCATTAAAGTTAAGTTTTAGTCTTTTATGCTCTCCTTTATAGTTTTTGTTTTTATCGATCAAAAATGAATTCTAGGCCGTAAAAATGCTAGTTTCATGTAATTTGGCTTCTTTTAATCACCCACGTGTCAACAACTATCTACCCTAGTCTCTCTCTCTCTCTCTCTCTCTCTCTATAATAATAATAAATGACTTTTTTTCTTCAACCACATTCATTTGAAACCTCCAACCTTCCAACTTCTTTTTAAATTTGATAAGTTATTAATTAACTTGATGATCGATTAGATCTATATAACAGGTAAGCGATGAATATAAAAACAGTAAATAACCCAAGAATGAATCAAGATGTGTCGAATGATTAGATTACTCAATCCTCAGCAGAGCTCGACTAAGAACTTCCGCTATAGAGGATACTTAGGGTTACAAAAACAAGAACGATAACTTTGCTGAACAAATAAACCTCTAAATGTTACTGATCGTCCTCATCTTCTAGAATGCATGCAAGCATCTATATATACTAAACCCTACTAAACTCACGGATGGACAGGCCCATACCGGAGATATATATATTAGACTAACTAACGAGCCCAATAGACGCAACACAAAATACGACCCAACAATCTCCCTCTTTGCGTCAAATTGGAGCGAGACTACTTCTTCTTCTTGCTTGGACCAGCAGCGGGAGCCTTCTTTACGGTATCAAATAGACGTGTGATAAGAGCAAGGATAGTCTGTCTGAACCAAATGTACCATTGAATCATATCATCAAAGTACTTGATATCATCCGCTGTGTTCTGCTTGCATCGATGGATGATCCCTAAAACGTGTTCCAAACATGTAGTGGTGTAGGGATGTTTGTCTGCCAAGGCGAAAAGGCATTTCTGTCCTTCGTTCCTGGTAAACATGACGGAGTTTCTCTTTGGGTCAATCTTCCCCGTCTGCATCATGTTGAGATCACTGGCAGAGCGAACAGGAGACATGGTAGGTTTCTTCTTAAATACGCTCGCAATCTCTTGATCCATCAAAGCAACTTCCATGATATAGCATACAAGCATCCTCTTAAAATGGTCGATGATCGGACCATATTCAGCTTCGTTTGTCAGAAGGATGTTGTGCAAGATAATCCAATCATGGGGATTAAGGTTGGGAAGATCTGCAAGTGAGATGGCATGTTCGGCTTTGGCAGATCCCCTTAGTACCTTGAACCGAACGTTGGTGAAGTTGCCTTACCTGTACGACTTCAGGACCCAAACATTGACAATTTTCTGAGCGCTCCAAGTCTGGTATTGGGGCTGAGCGGCCTTCAGATAAAATTCAATTAAGTCCCGATCAACCTGTGGATGAGGATGAGGGAACTCTGCAATGTTGTCAAAGGCATGAAAAACAAACGCCTTTCGGGTCAGTGGAATGTCGAACTGTGAGTCGACAGTGTTAGAACGATCTAAAGAGATCACAAGTTCTAGCCACAAGATACTTGGTGTGTCGATGGCTTCTTTAATCAGCCTCTCAAGAGTCCACGGAGGAAAAAGAGTTTTCCTGCTCTCAAGAAGGTCGTGGGCTTCTTTCTGTCTTCTTTCGGCTTCTTCAGCCTCTCTAGCCACACGAGCATTGATGTCAGCCTCTTTATCTCGACCTTGACGCTTCAGAAGGTCGGCAATTGTCTCTTTATCATCATCATCACTCTCCTCAGCAATATTTTTGCCTTTGTCTTTCACACCAGAACCGGAGACTTGGCCTACTGGAGGAGGTTCGGTGGTGTGTGTTGTTGTTGAAGTAGGAGGTGGTTGAGACACTTGTTCTTTTTCTCCCCCTTGTTTCAGAATGGACACGAAATCAAGGAGCCCCTCAATTTTGCTGAGTAGAGAAAGGGCGGGAGCGAGCTTCTCTGCAAGGGTACGACGTACTGAATAATTGATGATTGGGTCATGTGCTTCAAGGATGCTGGAGATAGCAGAGTGGACATCCGAAACACATGATTTAACCACCTCTCTTTCAGATCGAAGAGAGTCAATCTCCTGTTGACAGTTGGAGAGTTGAGTACTCTTAACCTTCAGAGCGGTAGTCTTCCTTGCGAGAGCATCCATGAGAGAGTTCTCGGTAGCTAAGTCTTCTTGAAGCTTGGAGAGACGCTCCTCAATGGTGGTTCTGAAAGTTGAGTTGTCGTCAGAGATGGTTTGACGAAGCGAAGCGAACGACTTCAGCTCAGAAGCGACTGATGTAGCCAACTGGTTGATAATGGGTTCCAGCATAGTTTTGGTGGCTTCAGCACTTTCCTGTAAAGATTTCAACAAGAGAGAAGCATCAGTGAATAGTTTATCGACTTTTTCGGTCGCTGCCTCACATTCTTTGGTTGAGGCATCTATGGCTGCAGTGACGGAATCAAGGGAAACTTGAAGAGCTTTGGAAAAAGCCTCAACAATTTTCTGAATTGCAGCTTCAGATATGGAGGACTGAGATGAGGAAGATGAAGCGAGGAGCGAATCAATTTTGTCATGAAGCTCCTTGAGATGTCTCTTTGTGACAGGAGTATCGTCATCGTCGTCACTTTGAACTTGAAACGGACTATAATAGACCGAGTCAAAAGTCATATTCTCCCCGCCAAGGAGTGGTTCTTCTTCCTATGAAGCATGAGCAGGAGAAGATGGTGGTGGTGAAATTGTAGGCTCGGTAGTAGTAGTAGTTTCGGGTTGGGTGGTGTGTTCGGTTGTTGGTGTGGGTTCGGGTGCTGAGGTGGTTTTTGGTGCGTCATTATGAACCCCCGTATCAGATACGTTGGTTCTAACATCTGCAGTGGTGGTGGTGGTGGTTGTTTCGGTAAAGATTGGTGGTGGTATTGGGATAGAAGTAGGTGGTATTTGAGTGGTGGAAGTTATGGGGGGAATAGAAATAGGAATTGTAACGGGTGGAGAAGAGATAGGAGAAGTAGAAATATGTATCTTTGGGGTAGGCGAACGTGGTGGAGTGTTGCCACGTTGAGATCCATCCGAATCAGAACCCTCGTCCTCAGATTCGATTGAGGATGAAGCGATAATCAACTTTCATCGCGGTTGGGTTTTTCTCCTCTTCTGCGGTGGAGATTGAGCAACTCTGGTATTTTTCCTCTTCTTGGGAGATGGGCCTTTCGCCCCCTTTGCCACCTGTTTTCCCTTGTCAACCTTCTTGCCTCTAGCAGCAGGCTTGTCAGCATCATGGATTGATTTCAGCATCTCTGGAGTAATATCCCTCGGACCAGAACGTTTGAACTATTTGTTTGTTTTGATAATCCTGCTGTCAGCCGGAACATCACCATACATCGTTTCTGGGATAGACCCGTTGAAGGGAAATTTCGAAGCATCCGACACAATGATCTTCGTGGTATGGAAAGTACCAATCGAAGACATTGGAGCATCAGCGACAATGGGAACGTGGTACTTGTCCATCACCCATTTCGTGACAATAGTCCAGAACCGGGCATATGAGATCTCTGAGTGCCGGGAGGTCGAAGAGAGACTCTGGATAAGTTGTTGTCATAGGACTGACCCATAGTCCATGTTGATGCCATTGTAGATCTCGTACATAATGGAGAGGAACAGACGACTAGCCCCATCGGATCCAACACTTCTTTCTGATAAGCCCTTGAAAAGAACAGTGAACATCCCATTCCACTATGGGGGCAGGCATGACTTTTTGAATTTTGTGACAGTAGTGAGCACCTCAGTGTACCCCATGTTGTAGAACATGTTGAACAGATGACCCATAGGAATAGTTTCCGGATTAACCCTCGAAGAATCAGCGTCAAACCCTAACAACGAGCAAAACCTATGCTTTGAAATCGACGCCTTGTGCTCAAAGACATCGAAGAAAATCCTGTCGATGACCTTGTCGTAGTATGCTGTGGCAAAAATTTGTGACAGGAACTCCATTGGAACAGCTTCAGCCCTGGTAAGAGCAGGAGCGATGGAGGAGTACTTCAGGCATTCGATAATGGGATACATGAACGCATCGTACACCTAGGGAGTGAGATCAATGATCAAACTCTGTTGTGGGCGAATGGGCAAGATGTGAGAGGTTGGGTAAACTGATGAAGAATCCGCCATTGTTGAATGAAAGTGGGAGAGATGATGAACAGTAAAGGTTTAAGGATTTCTTGCTCTCTGGGAATTTAGTTGCAGTAAAGAGGTAAATGGTGGATCACATTGCCTTTTATACTGTAGGTAAAGGAGAGAGAAAAATCTTCCCAAATCTTCGATTGAAAAACGAAGGGTTTTTCGAAGGTGACTGACGCGTGACAGTTGGGGTTGCCGATAATCACGCATGAGAGAGAATGTCAGGCCCTAATTACACGCCTTCCCATCAGGCGTCGTTTGGAGATGAAACGGTTCCAATTCGCACGCTTTTCCCTCTTGCGCCGTTTGAAATCAAAGCGATTGGACTCCCGCCTGAGTCATCATGTCTTCATCTTATCTCTTTAAAGTAAAACGGCATCTTTTAAAGTAAAATCCCCACGTGGATCAATATTAACCACAACCTTTAATACAACCAATCCAATTAAAATTCCTTTGAATTAATGAAACCTGAATTTTGGAAAATCAAAAAGATTTTCGTGCTTAGTGTGTAAAAGAAAAAGAAATAAAGCAACACTTTTTGAGGGATTATGTGATGTCAATAAAGACACGAAACAATGGATCCCGGGCACGAATCTCTTCCTTCAAAGTCAAGAGAGACTTTAAAGTGTTTGTGTGGTTTCCCGTTGAATAACGATCAGACACTTATTAAGAAGTGTTGAAAGGCTTCTTTTAATTAGGATTATGAGGGTGGCTTTCGCTTCGATTCAGAATTCCTAATCTTGATATAAGATAGAAATCGAACGAAGTACTTGTGAGACCAATGTAGTCTGTTGAACAAGTAGGTTGGAGATAATTTAATTAGCAAGGTAAACTAATATATGTGTGAAATCTCAAAAAAATAAAACTCGATCCCAAGGGAAGAAATGTTATTGGACTTAACAATTTCATAGGAACCACTCAAAAAAAATAGAGATTTTATGTAGTACCCCCATGGAGAAGTTCGTCAATTCATTAGTGAAAGCTAGAGCAAATTAATTGTTCACCGTCAATGCATAATAGGTATTGAATTTTGGGTTTCACTTGGCACGTAGTAACACGAAGCTAAGATCATGAACGCAGAAATTGTGCAACCATAAACCTCAGTGGTAATGTCTGAGAGTCTCAAGGGTTACGTTTGTGAAGCAAGTGTGACGAAGAAAAGTAATGTAGGTGGTGTAAAGAAACCAAAGTACCTCTACTATAAGATAGGGACCAAGCAGACAACTCTTATCTCATGTGAGAAGAGAGTTAGGTAGCTCATGATTAGAATAATTATGAGAGCCTAATTGGGAAGACAAGGTTTGTTTGTACCAAGTCAGTAAGGCTATTATTCAGAATCAGATGAGGCTTTGGACACATACAACAGCATGCTTCTAGGGACCTTTAGCTAGTGAAATAATTTACCCAAAACGAGACATAAAAATAAAAAAATAAGAGCCAAAAAAATATTTTTGAAATTTTTTAATTTACGAAAGAAAAAAAAATTGGAGTTTTTGATCGAATTGAATAGGACATAAATAAAAAATATTGGTTTTTGGAATTTTTGATAAAAAAAAAATATTGGTTTTTGGAATTTTTGATAAAAAAAATTAAGACATAAAAAAAATTATACAAAAAAAATGTGGGAACCGAACCCGAGCGTTCGGTTTATTTCTGTTGAGAAAACTTTGGAACCGAACCCGAGCGTTCGGTCTATTTCGGGTGAGAAAAAAAATTTGGAACCGAACCCGAACGTTCGGTCCATTTCGGTTTCCCGAAAAAATAAGTTTAAAAAGGAAAAGAACTTTGACAATAAGATAAATGAATTTTGGAAAAGTAATACAAAAGATTTACAACTAAGAAAACCACCTTTGAGTGATAGGCGAAGATCAGATGATTCAACCGAACCTGAGCGTTCGGTTCATTTCGGTATACCAGATCAAGACCTGAACCCGAGCGTTCGGTCTATTTCGGCATACAAGAGACCCGAACCCGAACGTTCGGTCTATATCGCTTCTTACTTTTGATCTTGAGAGGTAATTTTTGGTACTGACTCCGATTCCATCATTCCAAGCCCTTGTAGAATTTTGTTAAAAGATGCTTCAGGAAGAGCTTTGGTGAAGATGTCAGCCAGTTGATCAGTGGTTCGAACAAAATGAATTTCGACGTTCCCATCTTCCACATGATCCTTAATGAAGTGATACCTCAGTGCGATGTGCTTAGTCTTGGAATGTTGCACTGGGTTATGACAGATCCTAATTGCACTTTCAGAGTCGCAATATAGTGGGATCTTTTTCATATTGAGTCCATAGTCCCGGAGTTGGCTTTGGATCCAAATCACTTGAGATGTACAGGAGGTAGCTGCGATGTATTCTGCTTCAGCGGTAGACAAAGATACACAAGTCTGTTTCTTTGATTGCCAGCTAACCAACTTCCCGTCAAGGAATTGGTAGCCTCCAGTGGTGCTTTTCCTGTCTAGTCCACAACCTCCAAGGTTTGCATCTGAGTAGGCTTGAACGAAGAAGCCTGAGTAGGAAGGATACCATAGACCTAAAGAGGTGGTTCGTTTGAGATAACGTAGAATGTTCTTCACTGCAAGCATGTGAGGTCCGCGTGGGTTGGCCTGAAATCTAGCACAGTAACAAACAGAGAACATTATGTCAGGCCTACTAGCAGTAAGGTACATTAGAGAACCGATCATCTGGCGATATAGCGTAATATCGACTGCTGGCTTATCCAAGGATGGAGTGAGCTTGGTGCCGAACGCCATTGGAACTTTAACCTTTGAGTCTCCCATCATGCCGAATTTGGCAAGAAGAGTTTTGGTGTAAGCTTCCTGATTAATAAAGATGCCTTCGGGTCCCTGTCTAATATTTAAACCAAGGAAAAAGTTAATTGGACCCATTGAGCTCATTTCAAATTTAGTCTCCATCAGCTTTCTGAATTCAGCTGTTAAACTAGGATTCGTTGAGCCAAAGATGATATCATCGACATAGATTTGAACAATCATAAGGTGGTTACCTTCCTTCTTACGAAAGAAGATTGGGTCAACCGAACCTTGTTTGAATTTGGACATCTTTAAAAACTTGGTTAGCGTTTCATACCAGGCCCTAGGTGCTTGTTTCAGTCCATAAACCGCTTTGTCCAGAATATAGTAGTGATTGGGATATTTTTCATTCACGAATCCCGGAGGTTGTTCCACATACACCGTTTCTTCGAGTTCTCCATTTAGAAATGCGCACTTTACGTCCATTTGGTAGACCTCAAAGTTCTTGTGTGCAGTGTAGGCAAGAAATATTCGAACAGATTCCAGCCTAGCTACAGGAGCAAAAGTTTCTTCATAATCGATTCCTTCCTCCTGACAATATCCTTTCACCACTAGTCGAGCTTTGTTTCTTATCACATTGCCTTCCTTGTCCATTTTATTTCTAAAGACCCATTTGAGACCAACAACCGAGGCATCTTGAGGAGTTGGAATGAGGCGCCAAACTTTATTTCTTTCGAACTCATTAAGTTCGTCTTGCATGGCTTGAACCCAATCAGAGTGATCAAGAGCAGTGTTCACTGTCTTTGGTTCAACTTTTGAGACGAAGGAGTTAAACATACAGAACTCTAATTTTGAAAATAAAGATGTTTGCTTTGCCTTCAGTTGTGATCGGGTTAGGACTTTTTCAGAGATATTACCCACAACCTGTGAAACAGGATGGTCTCTAGTCCATTTAACAAGAGGAGGGTAATTTGGATCATAGGATGGATCTAATTCAGCATTTACCATCTCTTCTAATTCAGATTGACTGTCATCGTCGTAAAACATATCGGCATTCTCCCCCTCGACTGATGAGTTTTCAGGTAAATCTTGACTTTCCAGTGCTACAGGAGTTTCGGGTGGTGTCGAGCTTTCGGGTGTTGCAGTACCTTCGGGTGCAGTAGATCTTTCGGGAACTACAGTACCTTCGGGTGCAGTAGAGCTTTCGGGTGCAGCTGGAGAAGAGTTCTCCCCCTCAACTGAAGCACCGTGCTGAGAAGGTTTAGTTGGAACTGATTCTCCTTCACCTAGTTGTTTGGCAGCGTCATCGACGATTTGCTTCAGATGATCAACTTTGTTGTCTGCTGCATTAGCTTCTGAGAGAGTAGCCTTCTTCGGTTCATCGAACAACTCCATAAACTGCTCAAACAAATTTGCAATCGAGGCTGTGACTTGGCCTGTTTGAGAGAAGATTTCTCCAACTATTTCTTCCGTTGCCTTCAGCTTCTTGACATAACTGTCATCGAAAGTCACATAATACGTTTCTTCAATTTTCCTCGAACGCTTGTTTAAAACCCTGTATGCTTTCGAAGTGAGAGAATATCCCAGAAAAATCCCTTCATCGGCTTTTACGTCGAACTTGTTACGATGTTCTTTAGAATTGAAGATAAAGCATCGTGAGCCGAATACGTGGAAGAATTTGACGTTTGGCTTTCTGTTGTTGATGATCTCATAAGGAGTAAGAGTGAAACGCTTATTGATATAGGACCTGTTCTGCGTAAAACATGTTACAGCAATAGCATCAGCCCAGAAATATAGAGGTAGAGAAGCGAAACTTAGCATAATTCGTGCTGCCTCACACAAAGATCGGTTTCGTCTTTCGACAATCCCGTTTTGTTGAGGGGTGTAAGGAGCTGAGAAGTTGTGACTGGTCCCTTTTTCTGCTAAAAAGTCTTCAAATTCTTTATTCTTGAACTACAACCCATTGTCGCTTCTGATGTTGCGAACGACTTTCCTCAGCTGCACTTCAACCTGCTTGATGAACATCTTTAGCTTGAGAGTTGCTTCAGATTTGTGCTTCAGAAAGAACACCCATGTAAAGCGTGAAAAGTCATCAACAATAACAAGAATATACTTGCTACCACCAATGCTTTCGATAGACGATGGACCACACAAGTCAATGTGAATCAACTCAAGTGGTTCAACGACTTTAGTGTTTATGATGGATGGGTGACTTTGACGACTCTGCTTCCCCATTTCACACGCAGCACACAAATTTTCTCGATCGAACTTGAGCAATGGAAGACCCCGAACATGACCTCCTGTGACAAGTTTGTTGATATCCTTGAAATTGAGATGGGAGAGCCTTCGGTGCCACAGCCAGCTTTCGTCAGAATGTGCTTTGGATAATAGACAGATAGCTGGATTTCCTTTGATAGGTTTGAGATTGAGAGGAAACATTTCGCCTTTGCGCTCTGATTTGAGAATCACTCTTTTTGTTTTCTTCTCTATTATTTCCGAACCCTCATCATCAAATGAAACTTTAAGAACGGTACCTCCAACAAGTTGAGATACACTGATGAGGTTATGCTGTAGTCCTTCAACATATGCAACTTTTCTAATCGTGAAGTCTCCATTTGTAATCATCCCATAACCTTTTATTGTGTCGTATGAGTTGTTCCCGAATTTGACATTCCCGCCGTTTGGAAGAGATCGAAATTCCCTCAGCTCTTCCTTCCTTCCGGTCATGTGACATGAGCAGCCACTGTCAATATACCATTCTTCGTCGAACTGCTCGTCACTGATAACCTGCAAAAATCAAGCAGATTTAGGAACCCAAAGTTTCTTGGGTCCACGTGAGCCTTTCACAGGAACAAGAATAGCAAGAGAGATGTCAACAAGATATGTTCTTTTTATTAAAGTTGTTTCATCTTTCTTTTTAATGGTGAAAACTTTAATTTTGTTGGGATTTGTTACAGACGGTTTGGGTTCAAGATTTGACATTTGGGCCTTGGCATGCTTTTGAGCATTCTTGACTGAGGAAACCTTCGATTTTCCTTTCAAATCTGCTGAATGTTTTGGATTTTGAGTTTGAACAGAATTGGATTTAGAATGGGGTTGAGAAGAATTAGAACGAGAGAAGTTAGACTGAGAAGTTTTCTTGACTTGAGGTTCTAGGTGCCCCTTTTGTTTTTGGTCATTTGTAACGCCCGTAGATCAGGGCTAGTCAATTTAGAGACGATAAGCGTCAAAAATGACTTTTTGATAGAAGATTATTTAGGATGAATAATCCTAACCAAGTTGTAGTATATGTTACAAGGTTTTCGTGCATATAAAGAACGCCAAAATCCAAGTTATAACGAAGAAGTTATGACTTGTTGAAGTTTCGCGACAGAACCGGCACAACGCTGAATGACGTAAAAAGTGAATTTACGTTAGAGTGATATTTAGCCTTAGCGATCTAAACGAGAATCGAATATCTCGTTGTTAGTAGCGAAACGACGAAAAGTTAGGCAAGAACGGACGTCAAACGAAGAAGTTATGAATTTATAACGAAATTTTCTGTCCCGGCCTATTAAAAATAAATAATAAAAATAAAAGTCAAAATTAGCCGACGGAGTCTAAACGAAAGTCGTAGAGCGTAGTCTCACCTACGCGTGGATATAAAGAACGTTGAAAACGGAGTTCGTATGAAGAAGATATGAATTTTCGAAGTTTATTAAATAATTAATAATTAAATTTAATTATTAAATCTCGGTATTATCCGAAGACGAGTCATCGGACTCATCCGAAGTACGCCCCGCGTACAGCGAAGCATGACGACCTTCGCAATCGAGTTCTTCGGATGATGCATGCAGTGACGTTTCGGACGCGTACGCCCCGCGTGCTCCGAGGTTCCAGCCTCCTATAAATAGGATGCGAGGGCAGCCGGCTCATTTGCTCTTTTTCTCTCTTCTCTCTCCCGTTTTGCATCGTTTTGCGTGCCCGAAGTGTCCCGAAGCCCCGGTATCAATCCCGAGTCCCGAAGCAAGATCTAAAGCCCCGAGAATCCCGAAGAGCGTGATTCCCAAGCCGAAGCTCTGCCCGCGAGAAGTTCAATTTTTGTGAAGATCTTCCAGATCTGCGGAGATATACTACTTCTGCAAGCCGTAGTGTTGTCTGATCATCTTCTGATCAAGTAAGTGTATACTACCTTTCATAAACACGATAATAATACAAGTATGGTTTGAGTGTATTAAGTATATCGTTGTTTATATGCGTGAGTGTGTAGTTACGTTCTTCTAACACACAAATATGAAGTATTTGCTATGAAATACGTGATATGTGTTTATATATTATTTGTCTATTTGAGATAGGCGTGGAATTGATGTTTTATACCAGTGTTAACTGATTTAAACTGTGTAAGTATTTATATCTACGAAAATGTTGGGTAGAACTTGGGTAGATGGGATAATTGGTGACTATGGAGTTAGCGCCTATTGTATAAACCTTGGCGACGATGTGACTTCGTGCCTATTTGATGAATCTTGGCGACTATGGAGTTAGTGCTTATTAAGTAAACCTTGGTGACTATGGAGTTAGCGCTTATTGAGTAAACCTTGGCGACTATGGAGTTAGCGCTTGTTGAGTAAGCCTTGGCGACTATGGAGTTAGCGCCTGTTAAGTGAACCTTGGTGACTATGGAGTTAGCACCTGATAACTATGGGTTTAGTACTTGATAAATAAACTTTGGCAGCAATGGAATTCGTGCCAATTCCTTACGAATAAATGAATGAAGGATAGTTGGTTCTTAGGGTAAAACCTTAAGAAGATAATGGGGATGGGTAATTGGGTTGATTGTTTGCTGATTAAATATAATAATTATATTATTGTGGGTTGAAAACCCTATATGCTCACCAAGCTCCCAAGCCTGACCCACTCAGTTTTCTTTTCATTATAGGTAATGGCACAAGGGTATAAGTTGGCGGACTTGACGAGAGATTTTGGATTATAGATCAGTAGTCATAAATAACTATTGTAAGGTCTATTTTATATTGTTTATGCTTTTGGTCTGTATCGAACATGACATCCCAAGGTTTTATTATTTAATGAAAATACATTCTCTTTGAGAAATGTTTGGATAAATGGTTATCATATTTTTGTTTTTGGGAACAAATTCCGCAACAGTTTTCTTTAAACGATTACTCTGATTTAAAAAAAAAACAAAGCATAAACAAATCGATCTTTTCTGGCCGTGAAATTGGGGATGTCACATCATTAGTGGGACCGAACCTTGAACCTTGATTGTTGTTGCTCTCGGAACCGAACCTATGCTTTCGGTAGCTGGTGTTCTCTGAACCGAACCTTTCTCTTTGGTTGTTATTCCTTTCAGAACCAAACCTTTCCTTTCGGTTGTAACTACTTTCTTGCGTCCTCATAGTACTTTTCTCTGACTTGGAATTTTTGTCATGATAAGAGAAATGGGCGTTTTGAGATCGCCAAAACTGTTTTTGTTCTGAGAGATTCTTCTTGTATCTCAGATTCCTTTGCTGCTTCTGATCCTTTACTTGCTTCGGCTATCGGTGGATGTTGGCTTTTTGCTTTTGCTTTTTGCTAGCCGGTTCACTTTGAACTGATGATGTTTCGCTCAAAGGAGTGACTTCTTCTACAGGAACTTCTTTTGTACCACTAGTACTTGGCACGTCGAAGTTATCAGGCTTGTTTAGCGGCTCCGGCACATATCTGCCTTTGGTTTTCCAAGAAGTCCGTTCTGACAGACCAACAGTTTCGTCTGCATTATCTATAGGAGCAGACCAGAAGAACTCATCACAACCATCTGCATTATCTTCGTTTACAATGGCTGTGAGTTCGGCTGTCTGATGTTTGGTTACTCCTGTGACCTTATATACCTGATTTGGTGTTGTTCTCACCTTTTGGTACACAACAACCTTTTCTTCTAGAATCGGGGACTTATTTTGGGACAAACGAGCAAACTCCACAAAATTTTCAGAAATAAGATTTTTGTGGTTTTCGGGTTCGCTCTGATAAACTCAGAACAGTCAACTTCATCCTCTACAGAAATTTCACTCATATCATCATCCTCATTAAGCTCAAACACGTTTTCAACATCTATTTTATTTTCTGAGCTCAAGTTGGCATTCAATGAGTCAAATTTTTGTATGGTTTCGGTCCTTAGTTTCAGTTTATCATTTTCACCCAAAAGGTTTTTCAGCATGTCCTTATGGTCCTTGGATTTTATGAAATATTCAATTTTGTCTAGACCATACATGTAGGTTGGATTCACATCATCAGACGAAACTACACTTTCGCAATTATATGCTTCAGCGTCGATTTCATCCTCCTTAAGGAAGGGCAAAATCATGCGATGAATTTTCTGTCCTATTTCACAGTTCAAATGAAGTTGAGTGATGTTAGAATAAAGATGCTTAGCAATTAAACAAAACACATTTCTTTCTTTCAAAAGTTTCAAATTGTCTCTTTGTAAATAAATGTTTTCGTCTTTGGATTTAATCAGCTCCGACTCCTTCAGCTCTATCCACATCCTCCGTTCCTCACTCTTTGATGATACCCTGCTTATTTGGTCAGTTGGGTTAGAATTGGTGACCCGTGTTTGAGTTAAACTGCTATCTAGATTTGAGATTCTTGAGTTTAAGCTTTTCAATTCTTTTTCATATGAGTTTTGTGGGACTTTATATGAAATAAAAACGGATTGTACCTTCTTGATTAATTCATCAAGCTTATTGAATTGCACGCTGAGAGGTTTTGCTGTGAAGCATAAGTCCTCTCGCTCCTTCGTTTCTTCATTCCCACCGTCTGTATTGTATCCCCTCATTTGAGATACATCCGTCACCATCAAGCACTTCCCACTGCTTTCTTCACCTCTAGCAACATACGCCTTTCCATGAGATGGCTTCCTGACTTCATCATCCTCTGAGTCGGTTGACCAGACCTGCACACCACCGAACTCATCATCCGCTGCCGAACCCTGCACAATTAAAGCATTCATTGAAGGGTTAGCAGTAGCTTTCTTTCTCTTGATATCTTCCAACTTTTTCATCAGCACAGCCTCTTCATCATTTTCCTCGTCCTTCTCTGCCATTTTCTTCAAGACACAGTCTTTGGCATAGTGGTTCTTTCCTCCACAGTAGTAGCAGTTCACACCAGAATCTCCTTCAGCTTTCGGCTCTTTCTTTGGTTCTTCTGCCTTCGGTTCCTCCCTCACCTTTTCAGAGCTATAGCTTCCCTGACAATTCCGATTCTTATTTGTAGGGAATCTTTTCTTAATGAACCTCTTTGGATTCGACACCATCATTGCATAATCTTCAGATGTAAGATCATAATCTTCTAATTGAGATCTTCATCCTCTACTACACTTTTGCTTTTGGACAGAAGAGCCAAGGATCCCAAGCTTGAAACCACACTTTTCTCTTGTAAGACTATCTTTTCTTGGGATTTCAGAATCCCTACTAGCTTTGCCAAAGAATAAGATTTGAATTGCTCATGAGCTTTAACAGTGGACACAACGGCTCTCCACTCATATCTAAGACCATTCAAAAAGGTAACCTTTTGTTCAATCAGCTTCCTTTCTATATCGTGTTTGATCATCTTACTAAGAAGATGATTGAAGCGATCGAACGTCTGAGTAACAGTTTCATCGGGATTCTGCTTAAATTCGCCAAACTCTGATAAGAGTAAAGTCTAAATGGAATGCTCCAGATCTTCATCTGTGGAATATAACTCTCGCAGCCTATCCCAGATCTCTTTAGCAGTGCTACATGAACTCACTAGCCTGAACGTATCGGATTGAAGAGCGAATCGAATCAGTCTCAATGCTTTAATGTTGCACTGAAACTTTTCCTTTTCGTCTTGAGCAACATCCTTTACGTCTTTTAACAAATCATTGTACTCCTTCTGAGTTTTAATGATTTTTGACGTTGCAGAATGAGCAAATGGTCCAGAAACTATTGCTTCCCAAATAAGGTATCCATTGTCTTCCGATCAATGACATAATCTTCGAAGTGATGTGCCCAGACTTCATAATCCTGGGTGTAAAGAATAGGAATCTTCGTCGTTGATCCGATGCTGTTTGAGATATTGATGGGATTTGATTGTGACTCGTCCATGCTTGATCCTTTAACCTGTTTGAAAGATCAGACTTGTAATGAATAATATTAGGGCAAAACAAATAAATGCTGAGTTACGTCAATTATGGAATGACGGCTCAATAAATATTAGTTAATGCGGAATAACCCTAATCGCAAACTCTTTCACAGAAAAGATGTGTATGAATTACACAGCCTCCTGCTCTGATACCAATTGATAAGTTATTAATTAACTTGATGATCGATTAGATCTATGTAACAGGTAAGCGATGAATATAAAAACAGTAAATAACCCAAGAATGAATCAAGATGTGTCGAATGATTAGATTACTCAATCCTCAGCAGAGCTCGACTAAGAACTTCCGCTGTAGAGGATACTTAGGGTTACAAAAACAAGAACGATAACTTTGCTGGACAAATAAACCTCTAAACGTTACTGATCGTCCTCATCTTCTAGAATGCATGCAAGCATCTATATATAGTAAACCTACTAAACTCACGGATGGACAGGCCCATACCGGAGATATATATATATTAGACTAACTAACGAGCCCAATAGACGCAACACAAAATACGACCAAACAAAATTATTAGATTAAATCCAGTATTATTGTAATTTCAATATTAATTCCTTATTATCACTATAATATAATTAGTTTGTTAATCTAAATATGGTGTTAAAATCAAAACATAATTTTTATAATATATTCAAAACCTATTTTTTCTAAATAGTTAAAACGTTTAAATATAAGATCTAAATAACAATATCAAATTAACAAAAAAACAATTAATTAAAGTTTACTTTTTATAATAATAATTTTTTTCCTCAAAATAAATAGTTTAAAATAAATTAGAAAGTTTAAAAGTTTAAATATAATATTAAATATAAAACATTCATCAAAAGATAGTTTTATAATTCATTAAAATTATAAAGATATAAATAAAATGTTAAATATAAAACCTACATGGTAATTCCAAAATTCATGTACAACTATGGATGTATTTCATTGAAATAATATCACATAAAATATGTCTATCTAAATTGAGTTTATTTTTATTTTCACAGGTAACGACTATTAAAATGATATGACTTTAAATAAAATAATATATGATCTATTATTTGATACTCATAAATACATTACAAAAGTAATTTTGTATAACTATGTTTGATAATGTTTATCATTTAGGGAAAACTGCAATAAAGTCCTTACACATTGGCTTCATAATCGATTTGGTCCCCATATTTTTTTTATTCAATTTAGTCCCAAAAACCGGTAATCGTATTCAATTTAGCCCTTTTACCCGGTCAACAGGTCATCCAACTTTCAAAAATTACATTTTTGGCCCAGATTTCAATTTTTTTTTACAAATTTGGTAAAAAATTTACACTTTTGGCCTAGATTTTTTTTTTCTAAATTTGGTTAAAAATTTACCCTTTTGGCCCAAGTTTTAAAATTATATTAGAATTCATCCAAACTTTAGTTTTTTTTACAACTTTTTTCTCAAAAAAAATTTCGAATATGTTTTTTCTTTATAAAATCATATTTATACAAAAAAAAAACATATTTTCCCATAAAAAATCTTATATTTTCTATATAATACCTTGTTTTTTTAAAAAAAATTATATACGAAATACCTATTTATAAAATTAGGTATTTATTAAGTACATAAATATATACAAATCCGTTTTTATAAAAAAATATACAAACATGTATGTTACAACATATATATATATATATATATATATATATATATATATATATATATATATATATATATATATATATATTGTAACAAACTAGCATTGCTCATTGGAGATTCGACTTGTCAACCTTTGATTGTGGACACTAAATTATAATGCATACATGTTTGTGTACAAACATGTATTTAACAAGATCTGTGTTTTTGTTTGTGTTTATATTTGGTAATGTTTGGATTTTCATCTTCTTCCATGGTATAAATATGTTATACTTGTTTATCCTATAATGTAGGTATCTTTAGAAATACGTTTCAGCGCTACGTTATATTGATCTACAGCATATGGTTTAATCATAGAGTTAAAAATAAATTTCTCCGTGTGTTGACGTAAGCATTTAAAGCATATATGTCTGTTTTTTAGATCTAAAAATTCTTATTTTGATCGTAAGAAGTTTAAATATTAGGATATTAACATAGTTCGTATGTTTTAGTTTTGTTGTTGGTACTTTCTTTTATCAGGAGGATTAAATATTTGTTTGATTTGTTGTTTGGAAGTAGTTTTGCTTAGATAGGTCATTTAAGTTATTGAAAGCAACTAAATTAACTAAGTTATGTAATGTATATATATTTTATTTTATTAATGATGCTAATATTTTTTAGCATTATAAAAATAAATTAAGTTTTTTGAGACGTATTAAAATATTAATGAAAATGAATTAGTATTTTTATAAGTTTGTATACTTTATCTATAAAAGTGATTACTAAAAAAGGTAAATAAAGAAATATTTTGTTTTTATTAGGGTTTTAATTTTATTACTTGACTGAAGAGTATATTGTATCATTTATTCATAAGAAAAGTAATAAATGTCTAGAAATAAATACGATGACCTAAATTTTAAATTACCACAAAAAATAATTTAGAATTTATTAAAAATAATATAATCATAATAAATACATTACAAATGTATAAAACTAAAAACGATGATCCGGTACACACATGTTTCCTTCTAACTTTAAAATATAAAGAAAAAATTTATTAGAATTTTTTTTTGAGAAAAAAGTTGTAAAAAAAATAAAGTTAAGATGAATTCATAATAAATCTAAAACTTGGACCAAAAGGGAAAATTTTGAATCAAATTTGTAATAAAATTTAAAATTTGGGTCAAAAATGTAATTTTTGAAAGTTGGATTACCTGTTGACCGGGTAAAAGGGCTAAATTGAATATGATTACCAGTTTTTGGGATTTAATAGAATAAATATATATATATATATATATATATATATATATATATATATATATATATATATATATATATATATATATATTAAATCGATTATAAGACCAATATGTAAGAACTTTATTGCAGTTTTCCATATCATTTATTTAAAATACTTAGAATGTTTTATAATAAATTAATATAAAAATTATTAATTTAAAATTACTAACAAAAAAATATTTATTTTAATAATATATATTTATTAATATTTTAATTATAACCAGAATGAGATATCTTCTCGTTTAGAAATAAAGATAATGAAACAAATCAACAAGACACTATATTTTTCCATATAAATATCCTATTTGATTTTTAAGATTTTTTATTAGTTGAATTTATATTGCTTTTCAAAAAAAATTAATTATAAATAGTTTATTATAGGTTGATTTTTAAGATTTTTTATTAATTGTATTTTTTTTTTTCATCTTATTTTACTCCCTTAGTTTGAAAATTATTTTCTAAAATATCCAATGAGTATGAATTTAGGAACATGGTAAGCGTTAGCTTTACTCCATTAATTAATGATTATGATTATTTCGGATAAGAAATTCTCAGTTGTCACTTAAGCCGGGCAGCTGTCTACATCTACCAATATTAATACTGCACGGGAAGACCGAGTCACTCACAAGAGGCGTTTGTTCTTATCGTTTTGGGGGTCGATTTTCTCTGTGATGATCTTACAAACCATCCCTCCAAACCAAACCTTCACAGATCGGCAATAGACAGGACATCAATGGGGGAAGCGAAGATGATGAAGCGGTTGCTTGATATTTCAGCTTTACTAGTGTTCCTCTGCTTTTTGGGCGGGGACTGCAAGTATATGGTGTATGATACTTCTCAAAGCACCCAGGCTGAAAAGATCAATGTTCATTTGGTACCCCACTCTCATGACGACGTTGGCTGGCTGAAGACCGTCGATCAATACTACACCGGTGCTAATAATTCCATTAGGGTAGGGGTACCATCAACTCCCTTTTTTCTTTCTCTGTGTGCGAATGCATATTGATCGCTGCATAGCATTAACAAGTGGTCGATTTCATTCATTTATTGGTAAATTGTTACAGGGTGCCTGTGTCCAGAACGTGTTAGACTCCGTGATTTCAGCTTTGCTCGATGACAAGAATCGCAAGTTCATCTACGTTGAAATGGTTAGCTCTCGTTGCTGTTCAATTGATTTATCTACTACCAATTCCAATTCCACATAGAAACCTTTCTATTCTATCTACAAAATTAGAGATTCATCTGTTTTTTTCCAGGCATTCTTCCAGCGGTGGTGGAACCAGCAGAGCGAACTGCTCAAGACTAAAGTCAAGGAGCTCGTCAACACTGGTCAACTTGAATTCATGTCTGTTGACTACGTTAAATATTGAATCTGTTGTATCAAAGAAACATTGTATTGTACTTGTTCTTAACCCTACTTAATTAATTGCTGTTTCAAGAAATGGGGGTATGTGCATGCACGACGAGGCAACACCACATTACATTGACTTGATCGATCAAACAACTTTAGGACACATGTTTATACAACAGGAATTTGGTCAAAAACCTAGAGTTGGTTGGCAGATCGATCCTTTCGGCCACTCTTCTGTTCAAGCTTACTTGCTGGGTGCCGAGGTATGGACTTTGATCTTCCCCCTTATTTCATGTTTATATTTCTGTTCAGTCTCGTTATAATTGTTTCAGAAAAGACCGAGGGACATACTTAAATTAGGTCAAATTTCGATTACTACATAAAACATTTTATTACAGGTGGGATTTGACTCTCTCTTTTTTGCTCGAATGGATTATCAAGATAGGGCAAAGAGGAAAATTGACAAGACTCTTGAGGTTGTATGGCAGGGTTCTAAGTCTCTTGGTTCATCTTCACAGGTGTGCACATGAAACATAATATATTTAAGTAATTTATTGCGAACTGTTGAAAAATCTTTCTCAACGACCAACTTGCAGTTATTTACTGGTATATTTCCCAGACATTATGATCCCCCAGATGGTTTCACATTTGAAATAAATGATGTATCTCCTCCTATTCAGGTAAAAACATAAAACACTGTCACTGTGTTGTGTGATATTTGATTTGTATGTATTGTAGGGTTATTTTGTTTTTCTTACTAAATAGTAATACTAATTCTATTATATAATAGGATGATGTTCTCCTGTTTGACTACAATGTTGAAGAGCGGGTAAATGATTTTGTGGCTGCAGCCATGGCTCAGGTATAAGGTGTGACATGAAACTTTGTATGTAGGTATATATAAAATAATAAGGAACTATGTCTCTTCTAAATCCTAAGTATATTCAGGCTAATGTAACAAGGACAAACCATATAATGTGGGCCATGGGAACCGATTTCCGTTATCAATATGCAGTTTCATGGTTCAGACAGATGGACAAATTCATTCATTATGTTAACCTGGTATTTGCCTTTCTTTTCATCTGTTATTCTCTGTTAGATTAAAGTAATTAATTAATAATTGTTTTATTGGTATTGTTAAGGACGGGCGTGTGAATGCACTGTATTCTACCCCATCCATTTACACAGATGCGAAACATGCAGCCGATGAAACATGGCCTCTGAAAACTGATGACTTCTTCCCGTAAGTAAATGAATACACTTTCCTCTATGTTGTGAATGTGGTTGTGATTGTGATTGTGATTGTGTCCTAAAAGATGAAATCAAAACTTTTAGATATGCAGATAAAGAAAATACGTACTGGACAGGATACTTCACTAGCAGGCCAGCTTTTAAAGGTTATGTGAGGACAATGAGCGGTTACCATTTGGTAAGTTACTAATACTTGTTTTAAACTTTAAACAATCACTCACCTGCTACAATTTACAAACTCAATCCAGGCTGCAAGACAGTTAGAATTTTACAAAGGGAGGAACAAGTCTGGACCAAATACAGATGCCCTGGCCGATGCTCTAGCAATTGCTCAACATCATGATGCAGTTAGTGGTACACAAAGGCAGCATGTGGCTTCTGATTATGCAATGCGTATCTCAATGGGCTATGCACAGGTAGCTACACCTTACACTACAGATTCATCAACTTATAAAACCAAGCATGATGAATGATATTTATTAACATCGATTGATAAAACACTGCAGGCTGAGGAAGTAGTAGCTTCATCATTAGCATTTTTAACATCATCAAGATCAAATAAAAATTCAGTTGGCACGATTCACCAAGTAATCTTATGCAACTTCTAATTTTGATTAAAGATTTGCCCAATAGCTAATTTAGTTGGTGGTAACTAATTTTGATATTTCAGTGTCCTCTCCTTAACATAAGTTACTGTCCTCCCTCAGAAACTGTTTTGACTAATGGAAATAGTTTGGTGAGCATAATGCTCTTCTCGATTTTCTGATTTATTTCATGTCTAGATTCTGAGTATAATGTCAAGCGTTGTTATATTTATAGGTGGTAGTTGTCTACAACCCCCTAGGATGGAATAGAGAAGAAGTGGTCCGAATTCCTGTGAGTTTGTTTCAGTCCCATTTATTTGACTTTAGTTTCGATTCTATAATATAATTTTATTGACTTGATTCATAAAATGCTACAGGTTTCCTCCAATGAGTTAATTGTTCTGGATTCAAATGGAAGAGAAATAGAATCACAGCTGCTTCCTATATTTAATGCCTCTTTAAACATGAGAAAGTACCATGTTAAAGCATATCTTGGTAAAACTCCAAGCAATACACCCAAATATTGGCTTGGATTTACAGCATCTTTACCACCTCTTGGTTTCAACACCTACATCATCTCCAATGCAAAACACACAGGTCAACTCTTTGAATGTTTTGTTCAAATTTGGAAATCTTAATGTCAAGGATCATATCATATGACACGTGTACTGATGATCAACAGATACAAGTTTAACAATGTCAACAGTGCTGACATCAGACAATATTAGTGATGAAACTGTAGTTGTTGGTGGAGGAAATTTGAAGCTGCATTATGCTACAGACGAGGGAAAGCTTATACGTTATACAAATAAAAGAAGCTTGGTAACTATAAATTAATTCCTTAAATCCAAATATCCTATTTAATTTTTCAGCTTGATAGACATTCTCTTTTTTGGCACATGGTTGAAGGTTGAAGGAGCCATGGAACACTCGTACAGCTACTATTCTGGTTATAATGGGACAGACCAGGTATATTCAATTTCTCAACTAGAATGTGTGTGTGAACTGTGAAGTTAGTTACATGAATTTTGTTTATTTTCTGATGTTCTTCTTAATTTTTGAAGGCTTCTGGAGCTTATATCTTCCGTCCTAATGCCACATTTTCAATAAAATCTCAAGGGCAGGTAAACCATACTCTTTTGGGGTAGTTACCCACTACTGTTGCAAGTGACTAACGATTTCTTTCGTTACAGAAAGCTTTTACTATCGTAAGGGGCCCACTAATGGATGAAGTGCACCAACAGTTAAACTCCTGGATATATCAGGTCACCCGTGTATACAAGGAGAAGGAACATGCTGAAGTTGAGTTTATCGTAAGAATTTAATTCCCTTTTGATTTAGTGTAGTTGTAGTAGCTTCCTGTTGACCAGTGTGTGTGTGTGTGTGTGTGTGTATTCTCTAATTACACATCTTATGATTTGGTACTACCAGATTGGACCTATCCCTATAGATGATGGTGTTGGGAAAGAAATAACAACTCAGATCACAAGTGCCTTGAAGACAAACAAAACATTCTATACAGATTCTAACGGGAGAGACTTCATTAAAAGGGTATATATTTTATAGATGGCTGTTTCTGTACTCTAATACGTGTCTCTCACATGACATAATTTACTGTATTGCAGGTTCGTGATTTCAGAACAGATTGGGAGCTGCAAGTGAATGAACCAGTTGCTGGAAATTATTACCCAGTACGTGTTCACATGTCATCATTGTAGTGTGTTTTATGATTAATGTAATAAAATGATTTGGTTAGATAAATCTTGGAGCTTATGTTGAGGATGGAAGTATGGAACTCTCAGTGTTGGTGGATCGTGCAGTAGGTGGCTCTAGTTTAGTAGATGGTCAAATAGAACTAATGCTTCATAGGTATCAGTCTCATTCAAACATTAATTGTAACTTTCATATATATATATATATATATATATATATATATATATATATATATATATATATAATTTGCTTTCTTTGTAATATAATAGGAGGCTATTATATGATGACGTGAAAGGTGTTGGTGAGGTGCTAAATGAGACAGTGTGTGTCCTGAATGATTGCAAGGGCCTGATGGTAATCATTTTGCTTCATTACAATATGTCCATCAATGATGGATTAGAGTAGTTAAACATATGAACTCTAATCAACATAATGTGCACTCTTTCCTTGTATTATATTGTTTTCCAGATCCAAGGAAAATATTATATTAGAATGGATCCAGTAGGAGATGGAGCCAAGTGGCGTCGCACATTTGGTCAAGAAATTTATTCTCCACTCCTTGTGGCATTTGCACAACAGGTTAACTGATCTTTTGTTTGTTTGTTTTCTCATTTTTTTTTTGTAAATAAATATACAGCCCTTATCTTTATTATATATATATATATATATATATATATATATATATATATATATATATATATATATATATATATATATATATTGCAGGATGGAAGTGATTGGAAAAATGATCATGTATCATCCTTCTCGATGATTGATGCATCCTATAGCTTGCCAAACAACACAGCTATTATAACTCTACAGGTATAATATATATAATCATTATACTTGGTGGACTAGTTGTTTGTTCATTGGGGCTATTCATACCATGATTAAGTTGATTTGTATTGTATTTGATGATTGCAGGAGCTTGAAAGTGGAAAAGCACTCCTTCGTTTGGCTCATCTATACGAGGTTTTACCAGACTGTTCCAAGTTTTTTTTTTCTCATGAAATGTTTAGTTATGATTATAAACTGGCGGGGCGTTTGTTATATGGATTGAAAGGTGGGGGAAGACAAAGATTACTCTGTAATGGCAAGTGTGGAGCTGAAGAAGCTGTTCCCAGATAGGAAGGTATATCCATAAGTTGGTTTTAAATGTGATTGTTTTGTTGTCCATTTGATTTCTCTGTATGTGTGTGCGAGTTTCTCAGATAAGGAAGGTAACAGAGATGAATCTGTCGGGTAATCAAGAAAGAGGCGAGATGGAGAGGAAGAAGCTTGCTTGGAAAGTGAAAGGTGGATCTGAGAGGGAGATAGTTAGGGGAGGTGGGGTTGATCCTGAAAAGCTAGTAGTGGAACTTGGGCCCATGGAAATCCGAACATTCTTCATCGACTTGTATTATCTCGGGATGTTTGGTTCGGTTAATGATGAGGTGTTTGGCTGATGTAATTAATGTAAGACAGATTATGTTTACTGGTGACATCCGATCCAATCTGTCTCCAATACGAATACGAGTGAACAAATAAAAATGGAAAACAAAAAATGTGGGCTGCTCTTTTTGCAGGCCGACCTTGGGTGGTACAACCCAAGGTTTGTGCTTTTCCACATCAAAGTTGAAACATGGACGCCTGTTGATGTTTTTATTTTTGACCATTTTTCTTTTGATTTGGATTTGTTATAAACTGGAATCTTTTATTTTTATAAAAAAATAACAAAATCCGAATACTTTTTTAAGTAGTTAATATGACCGTAGTTATAGTTTTGTTTTATATTTAAAGACATCTTTAAAAATGTCCTATAGTTTTCAAAAAAATTGAGTTGAGTTTTTAATTTTTTTTAAGGATCATCTTTGTGGTTTGAGAACTTTGGATCATCTTTATAGCTAACACTGTCGGTCTAACCATGTGAGGGTAATATCGTCTTGATCATTTTTGAAGTTGTTTTGAAATTTTTATTAATTGATTTTATTAATAAAGAAAATAACTCTCTCTCTCTCTCTCTCTCTCTCTCTCTCTCTCTCTCTCTCTCCAACGGCCATCAGATTGCTGCCACCCTTTGTTACCATGCTGTTGACTTTTTCAACAATAGATGATTTTGCCATTGGAGCTGTGATGGATTAGAAATGGTGTAGATATGTGCAAAAGAAACAGAGGAGAGTTAGAAATGGTGTAGATATGTGCAAAAGAGAACAGAGGAGAGGCGAATATGGGTTGTAATTTGTCTCCTTCATGCTGATCTTGCTTATGTTCTCCCTTGATAATAAACATATTATCCTCGACATACACCTTCATATCTTCCTTGGAGAGTCTTAGAATGTTAAATCTCATCTTGATTTCATTCTCAATAGAAGACACCCAATTCGTAACACCAAATTTTTTCTTGATAAATCTCTAAATTAATTGAAAATAGAAAAAGTTAATTGCACCTTAATGAATCAATATTAATGAATCAATATTCATGATAATGAGTAGTTGGGAACCCCAATTCATGAAAGGAACCATCATGAAGCTTGGTATCCTCCTTGTAGATTGCATCAAACATAGTCATGAGTTAGTGAGGTTTCAATATTCCATTTCAACGACTCTTGATTCTTGAGAATATCAAATTATAAACACACACTCTGGTAAATTTCTTTCTATCATGTATCTCTTATAACGTATGACATGTATGTATGGTGTTAGATGCATGAATCAACAACATACTTTTCTTTGTCTTCTAAAAAGTTCTCAAAAATTCAAGAATAGGGGTTTTAATTCTGTCTAGCCCAGAACTCTAGTTGTGTAATGCCCGATTTCTGGTATGTATTTAAAATAATAATTTATGCACTTTCATAGAGAAACTCGACGAATTGGGATCGCCATACTCGTCGAGTAGAGATGAATTGGTACGCGGGATAAGAAACCTACTCGACGAGTTGGAGGCCTCAACTTGACGAGTAGGCTGACAGAAATGAAACCCTAATTTTCAAGGTTTTGTACCCTATTTGAAGGCCTTAATGTTTCATTGTTGCCTCCCTCATCGCCCCCACAGTCAAGAGAAAACCCTAATCGTGCCTCTTTCCCCATTTTGAGTATGTGTGAGCCTAAAGAGTATTCTTTGGTGCTTTTCTTGAAGGAGTGTGAAGTTGGTGGTGCAAAGTTGAAGGGAGAAGCTTTAGATCCGGGGTTTTTAGTGTTTCTGCAACCATTTGGAGGTATAAAGTCGATACCTTGACTATTTATTTGCTAGATCTCTCCTTTGAGAAGTTTATGGCCTTTAGTAGCTTATTTTGGTGTTGTTCATGGATTTGAACATGTTATGAAGTCATGACTTCAGATCTAGACATTTCATGACCTATTGAGACTTAAAGTTGCCAACTTTATCAAGTCTTGGCTCTCCTCCATGCCTTAGGTCCCTTATAAAGCTTAGTTTTAGTGTTTTTAGCCTCTTGATACCATGCATGGAAGTAAAGTTAGCAACTTTACATGGTATCTCAGCCCAAGGGGACCAAATCTATGGTTTGGAGGCATTAGACTTGCTTGGAAGTGACTGGATGAGTTAAGACTAAGGAAAGTCGACGAGTTGGATCGTGGTCTCTCGACCTTTTTGATTACTGAGCAAACTCGGTGAGTTGAAGAGATGACTCGAAAAGTTGGCTAGGGGTTTCTCAGTTTTCTGAAGACAAAAGGAACTCAACGAGCCCACAAGGGGACTCAGTGAGTTGTACTGAAAAGTCCCGATTCTGTGGAGAAGAAGGAACTCGGCGAGTTGGATCGCGATTTCACGATTCTGTGATTTATGGGAACTCGACGAGTTGAGTCAACTTGGAGCGTTGACTTTGACTTGGACCAAAGTTGAGCCTTAAGGGGTTATAAGTATAAAAGGGTGATTAAGGAAATCTTTTATGTATTTGGGTTGATTTTCGGAGCCGAGGATTTTCAGCTACATTCCAGTATTTGAGGTGAGTTACCTTCCTATATGAATGGGTCGAAGGCACCAATGTCGGCCCACTAGTAGTTGTTTATAGTAGAGATGATTGTCTTTGTGATAATTGTCTGGTATGCCACTATCTGTTATGCTTTATTGCTAGTATGCTATGATAGTATGTGATAGTGGTAGGAGGGGTGGATTAGACCCAGTAACCGGTTGAGATAAGCCAGAGGGTAGGTCGGACACCCAGATATGTCTGACAGTATGGTTATGATATGTTATTATATGGTAGTGGTAGTGTAACACCGTAAAATTTTAAACCAAAATTTTCATTTGAAAACACATAAAACTCATATATTATATTTCATAAAACCATAAGTGTCTCAATGTCAACATAAATTCTCAACAAAAGTCAAATCCCAGAATCCTCAACATAATCATGAACAAGTGTGTACAATCACGTTGGCGCCTTCCCGTGATCCTAAGAAGTACCTGAAACACATAACACATAACACGGTAAGCACAAAGCTTAGTGAGTTCCCCAAAATACCACACAGAGCTCATTAGCCACTCTAGGCCATAACTCAATAAGACCCTCCGGTCGATGTGTCTCAGTGGGACCCTCAGGTCCCAACTCAGTAAACTCATAATAACAATATTCAACATAAATTACAAAGGCATAATGCATAATATTACAATATACAGATAAGCACATAAGACAACTCAATCACATAAAGATACCACTCTTGGTGAGTATAGTGAGAAGGCTCACCTCGTAACTAGCAAGTAAGTGTTACGTACTCGAAAATCCCAAACTAGCCTCCGCCTAACACATTAGATACGCATCTCTAATCAATACCCAACTCTTACTCAAATACACCATAAGTTTCTATTACTCTCTCTCTCTCTCTAACTATTGGAATGGGTAAAAGACCATTTTACCCTTCCACGGTCTCCATTACTTATGTTGACCAAACCCTAAAGTCAACAAAAGTCAACTTGAGTCAACAGTCCTGAAACATCCCAAAATTCAAGGCCAGAAATTTCATTTTTAATTAGGTCATTATAAAAATCAATAGTATAAAAGCATCCATAATATTTAACTAATGCCAAACCAATGAGTCAATAATCAAGCATGTCATCATAAAATAATATCAGAGTATAATCCCAAAGACCTCTTGTGCGGAAAACATAGTATGATGCGTTGCGATCGAGCCAACTCCTTTCCTTTGAAAATGAAGTACCTGAAACCAAAATTAAAAACCATAAGCACGAAGCTTAGTGAGTTCCCCAGAGCATACCCCACAAATAATCCACATAATACATATCATATTACATATAAAACTATATATACCACATAAGCCATGCATACATAAACCTATAAGAATGCCATGGGCTACCCCACATTGTCTTACATCCAATGCCATGGGCTACCCTACATGGTCTTTACCTAGGACTGCCATGTGTTACCTCACATGGTCTTACATCCAATGCCATGGGCTACCCCACATGGTCTTTACCTAGGACTGCCATGGGCTACCCCACATGGTCTTTACCTAGGACTGCCATGGGCTACCCCACATGGTCTTACATCCAATGCTACGGGCTCCCCCCGGGGTCTTCATGCAAAACACACAATCACATATCATATCAGAACACAGAATGGATAACACATATATCATAGTCACATAATGGGCCGACCTTGATGCCTTAGACCCATGGGTATGGTGAGAAGACTCACCTGGTACTGCTGAAGTCCTGCATATAAAACTCTAGTGCTGGTTGACAGGTTCCCGAACTGTCAACATCAAAACATCACCCAATTAATAATTGGGTTCCACCACATAACCATAAATACATACTTTGGATAATTACTACATTACCCCAAGCTTGGCTTTATTCCAGCCTAAGGTCCAATCCATAGGCCCAAAAGTCAAACTAGGAATCAAAGCCCAACATATAGCCCAATTTTCCAAATTTAGCCCAAGCCTTTACATGGTCTTATTCAAAGGCACAACCATTTATTCCGGTCCAACATTTGACACTCTAATGGCCCAATATCATATACTCCTTAAGGCCCAAACTATCGCCCAATTTTCCAAATTGGGCCCAGAGCTCCACATGGGCCTTACCCTAAAGCCCAACAACATATTATAGTCCATATGATCATTCTTGGATGACCCGTTAATAATACAATTACCAAAGCCCAATGGAAGCCCAACTCAAGGCCCAAGTAAAATTAGGGTTTCACATAAAATGATGATTAGGGTTAAGTGTTTCTCGCTTAACCCATTAAGTCCATCACTCTTCTAAATAGATAATATGGTGTGATTGGGCTTAACACACAGTTCTATTCCAATGGCCCAAATGTGGGCCCCGATAGGTCCAAGCCCATTGTTGGGTTTATTGTATTGCGTCATGGGCTCGGTCCTTAGCCCAGTTTTGGTATCCGGTTTGGGCCTGTCCAACCGTGATTATTTTACTCTAGGGTTTAGTATTTAAGGTGCATGCATGCATCTTTTGTTTGGAACGCTTTCATTATTTTTATTATTAAGTTTTTGTAAACCCTAGCTCGCCTCTACAATGGAAGTTCTTTATCGAGCTCTGCTGAGGCGTGACTATATTTGAATCATAAGCATTACATTGATCCTATACTGTGTTCATAATCATATTGTGTTTGAATTGTTTGTTCTTCATCTTTTACCTGTGAAAGATCTAAACGATCTGAGATTCATTCTCATCAATTGGTATCAGAGCAAGAGACTGTGTAATTCATACACATCTCTTCTGTTGAAGAAGTTATTAGGGTTTTATTCCGCATTGATTGATATTAATTGAGCCGTCATTCCATATTAACGTATCTCATTAATTGTCGATCTTAATCTAATCGATAAAATTACAAGTCTAATCTTAAACAGGTTATCGATCAAACTTCATCACAATGTCAATGGATGATTCGCAAACCAATCCAATCAACATCTCCAACAGTATCGGATCAAAGACAAAGATTCCAATCCTATACACTCAGGATTATGAGGTTTGGAGGCACCACTTCGAAGATTATGTGATTGGCTCAGAAGATAATGGGTACTTGATCTGGGAAGCTATCATAGTTGGCCTGTTTACTCACTCAAGCACCTCAAAGATTGTCAAAACTCAAAAGGAGTATAATCAGCTTTTGAACGATGTGAAAGGCATTTCTCAAGACGATAAAGAGAAGTTTCAATGCAATATCAAGGCCTTAAGAATGATTAGGTTTGCTTTGCATTCAGATACGTTTCGTTTGGTGAGTTCTTGCGCTACAACTAAAGAGATATGGGACAAGTTGAAAGAATTGTATTCCACTGATGAAGATCTGGAACATTCGATACAAACTCTGCTGCTTTCTGAATTTGGTGATTTCAAACAGATGCCCGAAGAGAAACTTGATCAGGCTTTTGATCGGTTTAATCATCTTTTAAGTAAGATGATAAAGCATGGGATCGAAAGGAAGGTTATTGAACAGAAGGTTACCTTCATGAAAGGTCTAAGACCTGAATGGATGGCAGTCGTGTCCACGGTGAAGGCACACGAACAGTTTAAATCATACTCTCTAGCGAAACTAGTGGGAATTCTAAAGTCCCGTGAAAGTGCTTTGTCAAAGGAAACGAACGTGGTTTCCAGTTTGGGTTCGTTAGCCCTTGTTTCAAAAGGGAAAAGTTATGTTGAAGAAGAAGAAGAATTGGATCTTGTTGACTATGATCTAACCGGTGAAGAGTATGCCCTGATGGTGTCCAACCCTAGAAAATTCATCAAAAGCAAGTTCCCAGCCAACAAGAACCGAAACTGACAGGGAAGCTATAGTTCTGAAAAGGTGAAGGAGGAACCGAAGATAGGTTCGAAGTCAGAGGAATCCAAGAAAGAGGCGAAAATTGGTGGAGACTCAGGATTTGATTGCCACTATTGTGGAGGCAAGAATCACTTTGCCAAAGATTATATGCTGAAGAAAAAGGCAGAAAATATAGATGAGGATAATGAGGAAGCGAGCCTTTTGAGACGATTGGAGGAGATCAAGAAAAGAAAATCAACTGCTAACAATAAAACCATGAATGCTTTGATTGTACAGGATACATGTAACAGTGATGAATTTGGTGGAGCAGAAGTGTGGTCCACGGATTCAGAGGACGAAGAAGTACGAAAACCCACTCATGGCAAGGCGATGCTGGTGAAAGAAGAACCTGCTGCAGGAAGGTGTCTGATGGTGACCGAAGGAGTATCTCAAATGAGAGGATATACTACTGATGGTGGGCTAGAAGATGAGAAGGAACGAGAGGACATGTGTTTTGCTGCGAAACCTGTCAGTGCATAGATCAACGAATGTGAAGAGTTGATCAAGAAGGTACAAAATATTCTTGCTTCTATGAAAATACTTGTTACTAACTATGAAAAGGAACTGAATAGCTTAAAATCTAAATTTTCTAGTATAAGCAGTAGTCTTACCCAAACCCGTGTCACAAACTTTAACCTGACTGATCAAATTAGCAGGATATCGTCGAAGAGTGAGGAAAGGAGGATGTGGATTGTGCAGAAGGAGAAAGAGTTAATTAGGTCTAAGGATGAATCGATTTATTTGCAACGAGACAATCTTAAGCTTTTAAAACAGCGAAATGTTTTTTGTTTAATTGCTAAAAGACTTTATTTTAATATCACTCAGTTGCATCTCGATTGTGAAATAGGAAAGAAGATACATCGCATGATTTTACCCTTCCTTGAGTTAAAGGAGGATGAAGTCGATGCCGAAGCTTACAACTATGAAAACGTTGTATCTTCTGATGAAGTCTCTCCTGCATACAAAATTGGTCTTGACAAAATTGAGTCCTACATAAAGTCCAAAGACCATAAGGACATGCTCAAAAATCTATTAGATGAAAATGATAGATTGAAATTAAGAACTGAAACTGTACAGAAATTTGACTCATTGAATGCCAAATTAAGTTCAGAAAATAAAATTGATGTTGAAAATGCATCTGAATTTAATGAGGATGATGATATCGGTGAAATCTATGTAGAAGATGTGGTGGACTGTTCTGAATTTGTCAAAAGCGAACCCGAAACTCACAAAAATCTCATTTCTGAAAATTCTGTTGAGTTCGCTCGCTCGTCGACGGACAAGACCAAAATTCTCAAGGCAAAGGCTGTGGTAAATCAAAAAGTTCAAACCACTCCCAATCAGGTCTACACAGTTCAAGGAGTTACTCCTCAACAAACTGCAGAACTGAGTGCCATGGTAGAAGAAGATAACGCAGCTGGATGTGAAGAGTTCTTTTGGTTAGCACCAATAGATAACGCTGATGAAACAAAAGGCTTATCTTAGAAAACCTCATGGAGAGTGAAGGGTAGGTACGTGCCGGAACCACTTAATGAGTCTGCAAGACATGATGTACCAAGCACTAGTGGCACCAAAACGTCTTTGGGCGAACCAGCGCTCACTACCAGTGAAACATCTTCGTCTAAGAGCGAAAGCAATGCTCGTGTTCCAAAGAAAAAGGCTAACATCCACAAAAATCCAAAACAGGTGACAGAACGAAAACACCAACGAAATCTGAGATACAAGAAGAATCTCTCAGAAAGAAAACAGTTTTGGAGATCACAAAACCCTTATTATGTTAGGTACGAAAGGATGCATAAGTCTCGAGGAGAATCAAGAAGCGACCGAAAGGAGAGTTTTGGTCCTTGGAATGAAAGGAACCGAAAGAAAAGTTTCGGTCCACAGCAAGTAAGGAACCGAAAGGAAAGCTTCGGTCCACAACAAGTAAGGAACCGGAAGGAGAGTTTCGGTCCTCAGAGCTTCAGCAACCGAAAGAACGGTTTCAGTCATCAACACAATACCAACCAAAAGAACGGTTTCGGTCCTCAACACAATAGCAACCAAAAGAATGGGTTCGGTCCTAAGCTCAATCAGAAGAACAAAAGGGAAGAGTGTTCCCGTTCTCAACCAAGGAAAAGTAATGATCCACATTCAAATATCTCTTCTAACCCTCATTCTTCTGATTCTCATTCTTATCATTCAAAAGATTTAAATGGAAAAGGAAATCTCTTTCCAGAAGACAATAGATGCCCATAAAAGAACCAAAAGAATGCAGACGTCAAAATCTCAAAACCTACGTCTAATGAACCAAAGCCAAACAAAATTAAAGTTTTCACAATAAAAAGAAAAGATGAAACAACTTTAATTAAAAGAACTTATTTGGTTGATATTTCTCTCACTATTCCCTGTCCTGTAAAAGGCTCACAAGGACCCAAGAAACTTTGGGTTCCTAAATCTGCTTAATATTTTGTAGGTTATACGCGATGAACAGTTTGACGAAGAATGGTATATTGATAGTGGCTGCTCGCATCACATGATAGGAAGAAAGGAAGAACTGAGGGAGTTTCGGTCTCTCAAGGATGGTGGAATTGTGAAGTACGACAACAATGAAGGGTTTTGAGCAAAACATCATTCCTATGGTGTACATGCAAACCCTAATAGCTTTTGGATCTAGTTTGTCTAATGAACATGCAATTCAATATCCAAAGCTATATACCCTAGATCTAGCATACAATTAATCATATTAACATAAGATTGGGGTTTAGATCTTACCTTGATTGTTATGTAGCAATAACAATCTCAAATCCGCCTTGTAATGGCTTTAGAAAGCTTAGAGTCACAAGTGTCACTCCTCTAATGGCTCACAAACACCAAGAGCAAGAGGATGAAGAATGATAAGAGAGGAGGCACCCAAAAACGTGTAGAAACCATAAGGAATTAGTTAGCCACGTTTTTGGTGCCCTAGGGGTCCTTAAATAGTGAGGCTATTAGGGTTATCTAACAAGGAAACCCTAATTTGACTACTTAGGCCCTAAGCAACCCATGAACTCCCTCCTTAGAGGCCTTGAACGATTTCTAATGGGTTTCCCCATAGAATTCTTCCACTCCATCCTTTATGGAGTCCATTAGCCTAATATTTAACTATTACACAATTGATAGTTCCAGTCCCTTTTATTTAATTAATGTCTTTTAGCCACAAAATTAATTCTTATTAATTCTTGACTAATATTAATTAAACAATATGATTTCTCCTTTAATATATTATTCTCATAATATATTAATAAATCATAATTAATCATCTCTCTCCATAATTCATCCTATCAAGTTGCTTTGGCGAAGGCAACCCAAAAGGACCATGCACCATCGGGTCAAGTACATACCAAAATAGTTATGGACTTAGACACTAATTCAACAGTCTCCCACTTGGATAAGTCTAATAACTATTATGCATATGACTTCAGATCTTGATCTGCAATTGTAGCTTTCAAAAGCCGTTGTTAACTCCGATCTTATCAGATACGCGTCCTTTAGATAAGGGATCATATATTACTCCATTCTAGATATCGTATAGACTGAGACATGGATTTAAATCATTCTCTCTGTCTATGTGTTGTTTCCCGATTTCCGATTTATGACGATTGACAACAGACTACAATTGAACACATCAAATTAGTCCCGGCTTGGCCAAGCGCTTAGGTGCCATCACTAAATCATCGAGAGGCCCACAAATATCGCTTTCATCCCACTTTGGATAAAAGGAACGGATAAACTTTGATTCAATGCTTGCTTGCACTCACTCACCGAATTACACACAACAATATGTTTTATGACACCAAGTTACTGGTGCGTTTACATATTATCAATGTGTAACCAATTGGCAAGATACAACTCACACATCTCGGTTTGAAGAATATAAGATATTATCGTCTCACCAATCACTCGTGATAAAATCCATGAAGTGATCCAAGTGAGCGTGGGTTTAATCCAATACTCAAATCATATTCATAAGCACTCATGAACGTTGTAGCAAACATTTGCTTATGTCTTATACAATTTAGACAATCCACACACCAATTCACGACAATCTTCATTCATACATACTTCCAACATATGAACGACTGTGGTCCGTTTGAATAATTTGATTGTTCTGAACCAATTTAATTATTCACGAAGTCAAAACATGCAAAGTGAAACACAAGAATAATACTAATCCCATATGGCCCCAAACTCTGGGTATAAATAAAACATTTTATTTAATCATCATATTGATTACTCATTATTTGTTGTTTCGGGTAATCAACTTCTTACTTGAATTATTACTACACTTGTCCCATGCTCTCAGCATGCACACAATGTTTATCTACGGTCCTTACTTTGTGAAATAGATCAAATGAACACATTTCCAATCATACTCATTTCACAACTCCTAATCCTTATCATAAGTATAAGAACATAAAATTCTTGTTACTTATGCTAGATTCTAACATTTTATGCAATGATTCTTTCGTAAAATCGTAACTCAAAATCATCAAGACTTGGCCAATCTCTATCAGAAACAATTCTATAGATATGATGTCTCTCACTCAAAGTACATTCCTTTGAACATCCTTCTTGCATAAAAGTTTCTAATCTAGACATAGATTCTCAATATCCAACTCCCAATATGAAAACATTTCCATATTTGCCATATGACAATTCATTCTTAATAGAATCTTATCTATTCATAATAATGTCATCCAATGCTCTCCGAGTCGGCGTCGCAGACAGCAAAAAATCCGACTTTTTGATCCCTTGGCAGTTCACTTTTGCATTTATTCAACTAGAAAAACGACCTAGGCTTTGATACTACTGATGAGTTTTGAGCATAACATCATTCCTATGGTGTTCATGCAACCCTAATTGCTTTGATCTAGTTTTTTCTAATTTGAACATACAAAATTAATTTCTTTTCATTTAATCAGTCTCTTTTGATCACAAAATCAATACCAATTTAATTTCTGATCAATACTAATTGAATAATATGATTTCCAAATAATATATTAAACTTGTAATATATTAATAAAAACAATTTGGAATATGAATTTATTATTCTACTCTCTCCTCTTGTCATCCTATCAAGTTGCATGAATGAAGACAACCCAAAAGGAAAATGCTCATAATCGGGTCAAGTACATACCAAAATAGTTATAGTCTTAGACACCTAATCCAACATAAGAAAAATGCATATATGTACTTGAAAAATATGCATATATGCACTTAAAACGTTGATTTTTTTGGTTAAAAAAATTATAGTATTTTTAAAAATATTTCAGTCTTTTTTTAATTTATTGATTTTTCAAAATTTACTGTTTTAAAAAAATTACAGTTTAAAAAAAAATATATTTTTTTTCAATTTTTTTTAAATTAAAGTTTTCCAAAAAAATCTGCATTTTTTGAAAAAATAAAAGATTTTATTTAAATAAATATAAAAATTTGATTTTTATGTTAATTTTATGACTTTTTTATTAATATTTCCAATAACAAAAAATATTAAATATTAAATGAGATTGTTAACCTGACGATCAAGCTCTTAATGTGTTTACTTTGATCTAATGTTTCACCTTTAGTTCCCGTGTTCTCGAGAAACTATGAGTTCTAACCGATTAGGTCTCGTGTTTTTAGGAAACTATGAGTTATTAACCGATTTTACCTATATATATATATATATATATATATATATATATATATATATATATATATATATATATATATATAGGCTTAGGTTATTTTGTTTTTTACTAACTATTGTGTGCTAGAATACACAGATCTGGACCAACGGATGTAATTAATCAATGGACATGATTTGAGAGTGTATGCTATTACAATGGGATAGCATGTAACATATAGTCACACAAATTTTAGCAAAAGAGTATTTTGGACATTTAACTACATTTATAAAAGGAAATTTTCGGATTTTTAGGGATAATTAATTCTCCTAATTTAAAAAATCTGATTTTTTTTAATTAATTTAATTTTAATTCTAACGTAATTTGTAAAGTAAACGATTTTATTCTGTCAGCATATTTTTTTTTGTTAGAATGATGTTCTTTCATAATTTTATTCTATTAGAATATTATTGAAGAATAACAAAATTCTTGAATCCGAGGTTGAAAAATAACAACATTCTAATATATTATTTTACATCCGAACTTAAATATAAATTTATACATATTCTTACAGACTAAAAGTCTTATACATTTTAATATAGTTATAAATATTCTAAAATAATATCAACAAAATGAATAATACTCTTAAAAAATAACAACATTCTGCTAGAATACTCTCATTCTCCATGTTTTCTTCATTTTCCATATCAATGGCAGCCCCTTCAAAACCTAAATCCGAAAAAAACATAATCAACTTTAAAATACTATAACTTTCAGTATATTCTAATAGAATAAAACTATAATTCTAACAGAATGTACTTGAGTCACTTGATCAAGTATTCTTCGAGTCACCTGATCCAAATTATTGACTTAATCTAATTACAATGACTACATTGTAGCTAACACATAGGACAATACTTTGGAAAAAGATCACCTATTCCAAGCTAGAATGTGGTAAATATGACGGTTCAAAGATCACAAATGTTTCTAAACAAAGAGTGCTAAAATATAGCTGTAACATCGCATGTTCGAAGGACTATAACTCAGCTAATATTGATCAAATTTAAATGACTTCTGAACCTAACTTGTAGCTAACACCAAGGAGAATATGTAGAAACAAATTTCAGATCATTCCAAGCTAGTATGAGAGAGATATGATAGTTCAAATATTACAAAAAAAAATTTGGCTGGAATATTTGATTCAAGCATTTTAACAAACATTTGGCGGGCAAAATCAGATGCACAAATCTTTATACTCCATTTGATGAAACATACAACATATGTAATTAATAAATACATGAATGTGACTATATTTACAATAAAAGAGTGTATACATTCAAATACTAACAAGTAATTTGTATTATCAAGAGTATGAAATTACTTTAAAGAAATCAAATAAAATCATCATGTTTATGGAATAACTAATCATAAGCAAAGTCAAAATCACTTCTTGAAAGCATATGCCAGCATTGTTTTCCATGGTCAGTCTATTTCTTGGATTGTGTTTCAAAAAATGGAAATGGAAGGGGAGCGAGAGATGAGATAGGGCTGAGGAGACAAAACAGATAATAGAGTGCATACCTGGAAGCTGGTTATCTCCAAATTAAAGCTTGGAAGTAGATAATTACTCGTATGTCATCCTCTTTCAAAAAAATGCTTCGATGGAGGATGGGGGAACAGGGTATACAAATGAATGAAAAACAAAAAAGCCCTAATTTTTAACTTCAATTTGCAGGCAGTTCGACAGCCTCTTAACCACTATGAATTGATGGAGCACCTTCTTCTCAACAAGTGTGAGCAGAAACATAAATGGGTGGTGAAGGACAGTTGGTGAAGACGATAGTTGAGGAGGTGGCTATCTTGTGGTTGTACATTTCGGCTATGGTGGGTGAAAAAGATAATCGTATTGGAGTTTGATGAATACTTTGATATAGAATTAGGCTTATGAAGATGAAGGAACCATGATTTAAGGGATCAAATACGTGATATACTATTATTTCCTTAATTATAGGATTCCAATTAAATTATTTCCTTAATTAAAAGTACAAAAAGTCTAAAATACCATTTAATGATTTATTTAATTATTTATTATTTCTTGAATTCTCATTGGTGCATTTAGGCATACAAAAGTTGCTAGAAACATTTGAACTTAGCTCCCCCCCCCTCTCTCTCTCTCTCTATATATATATATATATATATATATATATATATATATATATATATATTCGTTTTTTGTAAAAAAAAAATCACGATGTCACAATTATATCCTGTTGGTGAATCATTGGGTGGATGCCTTGCACCAGCTGTCACTAGTTGTTGTTGCTCGTATCCCACATATTGATCTTGTGTTAGTTTTGGCAAATCCATGTGAACTTCTTCTTCATGTTATCCTTGTTTTGTAATTTATTATTGACTTGTGTTATTGTCTCCTTGGCTTTACTTATAATATATATTAAGCTACAAGTTTTGGCAAGTCCTAGTTGCAGCCTCTGCTACCTATATTGAAAATTATACCCCATCATATTCGTCATGGTCTTCTTTATATCATGAGCTTAATCACATTCACAGGTTTTGTTCTGTTGTTGTTTTTATTTTTTTTACATATGTTGGTAAATGCTAACATTATATCAAGGCCCATCCAAACGTATATGGGGCCCAGAACGAAAAGAAAAAAATAGCCCCTATAATAAAGATTCAAAAAGAATATCATTTATACTTTATTATAAATGCGATCAGTTAACAATAACAAGCAAGCCAAGTTGTTTATCTTTTGAGGTAGTTTGATTTTGAACCAACTTTAAGCCCTAAAAGTCACTACATACCCCATAAATTTTAGACCCCCTTGAGATGTGGGCCCTGGACGGTCGCTCGGGTTGCCCACCGTCTGGACCGGCCCTACATTATATATATATATATATATATATATATATATATATATATATATATATATATATATATATATATATATATATATATATATAAAACACAGGTGTGCCTTCAAGCATGGCGATTTCCACTACAGAACAAACAATTATAGATGTATCAGAGACTGTTGCACCATTGTTCTTGTAACGCCCCGATTCTCAGGTATTGCTTAAATAAGATTCATTGAGTTAATCTCTACTCGACGAGTTGGTTGACCTACTAGTCGAGTAGCAGCGAGGTGGGATCGCGTGTAAAGTGACCTACTCGACGAGTCCATGTTGGACTCGGCGAGTAGGAGCTGGTAGTGGAAACACTAAATCCAGGGGTTTGCAGCTCTATTTAAAGGGGCCTTAGCCTCCTTTGGCCTCTATACAGTCTTTGAGAGCCCCTTAAAACCCTAATTCGTGTGTGTGTGCCTTGGTGTGGTGTTTGAAGCTTGGAAAAGAGGATCTTGGAGGAAGAAGCTAAGAGTGCAAAGGAAATTGAAGCTAGGAAGGAGTGGGAAGCAGGATTTGCCTCAGCTAGCATCCTTTGGAGGTATCAAAGTGCCATTATTGCTTCCCTTTTTCCCTTTTGTTGAGTTTCTAGGGCTTTTTATGGATTTTCAAGTTGGTATGATGAGCTATGGGCTAGATCTGAGGTTGTAACTTTAGATCTGGACCCTCCTTGGATTCTAGAAGCATAAAGTCACAGTCTTGGTTGTGATTAAGGTCCCTCTTGAGCATGCAGTTCCATTAAGAACTTAGAATAGACATTTAGAGCCTTTATAGTCATACATGCATGTAAAGTTTGCAACTTTACGTGATAAGCATGCCCTAGAAGCTTAGATCTATGAGTTGGAACAGTTGCATGGCTCAAAATATGTCTGTATGGAGGAAAAGGACTGAATGGACTTGGTGAGTCACAAAGTGACTCGGCGAGTCACATGAAGATGGCCGTGAACTCTACGAGTTGGATGAACAACTCGGCGAGTCCGATAAAGATCGCCATAAGACTCGACGAGTTTAAGAACAACTCAGCGAGTCGAATGAGTTTTCTTTGGGATATGTATGGGTGTGTATCCATCGAGTTGCAAGGAGGGAACTCGACGGGTGACCTTAAGTTTGATTGAGAATCAAAGGGACTCGACGAGTCACTCCGATGACTCGGTGAGTTGGAATGTACTTCGGGGAACTCGGCGAGTAGCCAAGGGTACTCGGCGAGTTAAGGTCAACATGGACTATTGACCTTGACTGAGGACTTTTACCTTGACCAAGGGTTGACTAGTGGTTTATGGAGTACCTTATAAGGCTAAGGACTTATGGGTATGATATACTATGCTGATAGGTGGTGGAATCTGTGTCAAGTGATCCGTGAGTTGGAGTCTACCGTTTGTGTCGACATCTACGAGGTGAGTTATCCCCACTATATCGATAGGGTCTATGGCACCAAGGTCGGCCCTTTAGTTGTTATTGTTATGGTATGCTACATGTGGTTATGATCTGTTAGATCGGAATCGGGATAGATAGTATGTTATGCTCTTATGATCCATAGGGATTGGTATGTAGTGACCTGCTAGGTCGGTACTCTAGTTACAGGAGAATTTTATGATTGATGATCAGTGTGACAGATATGTTTGATGTTTGTATATGTCTGTATATGATAGTATGCGTACATGGTTATTTGTTGGTGGTTGGGTTGAGGCGGTCCTGCTTTGTGCTGAAGGCCAATATACCCTATGAGCGGTCCAGGGAGACTGTAGGCCCATGTGGCGGACCAGTCATGCCGAAGGCTCGGGATAGATTCAGATAGACTGTAGGCCCGGTAGGGCGGTCCAGTTAGGCCGATGGCCCAGTATGTATGATGATTGATTTATTATTATTGATATGGTATTCTCAGTGTGGTATTGGTATTTTAGGGGTAGCTCACTAAGCCCTCAGGCTTACAGTTTTCAGTTTATTGTTTCAGGTACTTCAAGAGATCATGGAAAGCCGAAGGCGTGACCGTACCGCTCCTCATCCTTATGCTACAATTTTTGGGACACTCTGATGGAAAATGATTTGAAAACATTTTGTAAACAATGATATTTGGTTTTTATTTATGATTGAAAAGTTTAAATTTGGCGTAAAATTTATGGATGTTACAGTTCTCCTACCTTTTTGTAAGACCTAAACCGACAAAGAGTGTTTGAATTGGTGTATAGAAATTATCTAATAACTGAGAGGTTTCCAGGATGTCGGCGATGTATTAACTATGGAGATTATTGTATGTACGCTGAAGATGTTGGAAGCAGAATGTGCATATTCAAACTCATGCCTGCATTCCATTGCAGCTCAGAGTCTGATACTATGTAGGTCCCTAAGCTCCCAGTCCCACTTCTATAACTTTTACAAAGCAACAATGTCATCATGTTCACACTTTCACTGCTGTTAAGTTTTTTAGTGGTAATGATCAGCTATTGCCAAGTGTACAAGAAGTAGAAAGGCTTGGCCAACTTATACCAAATATCCAGATCCGTACATTCAGTGTCTGCAGCCATGCACTGTTTTTGGTACAGTGCTCTCATCTTCTCTCAAAATGCAACACAATGCTTGTACATGTGTGTAATATTATACTAGTATTTATAGCTTGATCTGCATATATATGTAACACAAAGGAAAATTTGATCTGGTAACAGTCATCAAAAGGGGTTGGTTTTTATCATCATGCAAAGCACACACATTATGCCTCAGACTTTTTACAACCAAGCAATAATGAACTGAAAGATATTGTTGATTCTGCAAGGTAAAAGTTTAAACATATATTTCAACCAAAACAAAACCAATGGATTCTTTGTTTGATTTATGTTAGTTCAGATGGTTGGACGTTATTACATGTACGGTGATGCTGCCAATTAACTTTGGAGGATGGAAAGATTGTGAGGAGCCTATCTGGGATTCCTTCTTAAGGGCCCATCTTGTTTGTGGGTTGCCACAATATGTTAGGATTTGAAGTGACTCCTATGATATGTCGGTTTATAATAGAGAGAAATATGTTGCACACCCGATGTTGTTTAACAAGTTGAGGAGAGAAGGAGGAAACATGCTTGATCTGGCGACATATGATGTGATGAGGCTTATGGGTGTAGTTCCTGTATCTGCATCAAACCTTTACAAGCTGGTTTCCCTCAACTCCCATGTCCTTTTGAATCTAGGAGGTGTGCGTGAAGCTCTGCACAGAAAGGTTTCTCAATTGTAATTAATCAAAAAGAAAAATGACATTAAAAACTACGTACATACTCTTGATTCTTGAAATGTAATGTATCAATAATCCTCAGGGTGAAGAATACAAGTTATTTTGCCAAAGCAGTTAGGGTTTGTAAGAATGGCTGCTAGATTTGGAGCCACAATTATACATTTTGGTGCTGTTGGGGAAGACGATTATACTCAAGCATGTAATAAGTCAAAATCTAGCTACTAATAGGCTCAATTTGAAAATCAAATCACCAAACATGTTACTTTGTATGTATTATTAGATCGTCATAGTTTGCTAAAATTACCAACAACTTCAACATGATATAATTATTCATTCTAATTTTTAAGGGGGAATGCTTATTGCTTATTGCTTATTGTTTATTAGGTATTTTACTCATATAAACTGTTTTGTTTACCAAACACTTAAAATGCTTATTGTTTATTGCTTATTCCCACTGCAATAAGCTAATCCAAACACATTTTTCAAAAAATGCTTATTCTAACCACAATAAGGAAATAAGCAATAAACTAATAAGCTAAAAACTATTTATCCAAACACCCCCTAACTAATGCAGTTGGTATTAGATTATGACGATCAAATGAAGGTTCCTTTTCTCAAGGACTATGTAAAAAAATAACTGACGAGTCTATGAAGCTAAGGTGATTAGGAATAATTATTATTAATGTCTGATTAATTTGATATGTTGGTCAATAACAATAATAATAATAATAATAATAATAATAATAATAATAATAATAATAATAATGATAACAACAACTAGATATGTTAACCATGCTCCGCATGGGCCGTGTACGTCTGATTTGAGTGTTGTTTTTGTTTATAGATTAATACGGATAAAAAGTCAGAGATGGATGGATGGAGGGCAGGAAAAAAACAAAAAACTTAAATATGAGGACCAATGTAGAAAAAATATACAAAAAGAAGAAAATGACAGAAACAGAAAGTGCAAGGATGAAAACAGTAAAAAAATGTGAGTTTCACTATTCCTAACGCGTTGTTGACTCTTTTAGCGAAAAAAACCCGGGCTTTGGCCTGGACCATTTTTTGTGTTTTTTATGAAAAAATGTAAAAGTTTTGACTGTAAGGAAAAAATGAAAAAATGATACAAAACGATGTAGTATAGTGAGTTTGGGTACCTAAGCTTATATACCCTTAACGGTATATTCAGTTATATATATATATATATATATATATATATATATATATATATATATATATATATATATATATATATATATATATAGGGTTAGGTTCATGTGTTTCTTACATTTATTGTGTGCTACAATGCACAAATATGAATTTAATAAAATTAAATAATATTTAATTAACTAAAGATATATATTAAATGATTTCCATATTTGTATGTATATGTATATTAAATGATATACATAATGATAATTCTTTTTTATGGAAATTAATTAAATTTGTCATTAATGTCAGTAATAACATTCTTTCAGAATGAATTCGCATTTATGTTTTCATGTATGGGTTTGTGTTTTGTTTATGGACCCATTCATTTAAAATACAACAATATTGCATGCAATATGAAAAACGAAAGTGTATTCTACTAGAATACACACTCATTCAGATAGAATATACTTTCATTATTCTAGAATAAACTCTCATTCTACTAATATACACCCTTATTCTCCATGTTCTAGGCAACTTTGTTTTATTTTAAGTAAGTGGGCCATGAAACAAAATATGAACACATACATGAAACACTAGATGAGAATTAAGTCTGAAAGAATATTATTGTTAATTTTAATGACGAACTTAATTAATTCCATAAAAAAGAGTTACAATTATGGATATCATTTAATATACATATAATTATGGAAATTATTATTGGTGCATTCTAGCACACAATAGATGTGAGAAACATTTGAACATAGCTCTCTCTTTCTTTCTCTCTCTCTCTCTCTCTCTCTCTCTCTCTCTCTCTCTCCCCCTTACTCTCTCCACTACTAGAAAAGAAGGTGTTTTTCTACAAAAATAGCTATGGAAATTTTCCGTAGGTAATTGTCACACCCCCAAACCGAGATGGCGGAAACATTGAGGGTTGGAGGACGTCATGTACAATATCCTAACAATGCACAATAGTAAAACAAGCAACAACATCCATTGCGTTAATAATATAGTTAATACATTTGTGTTCTTTGTATACTTGTATGACACTAAAATGTATAGTAAAATAAAAGAAGAGACTTGAACATGCTCTATCTTCTCAAAACATGTGCAAGTGTACCTGTCTACTGGTTCCCTGATAATACAAGTTATTTTGAAAAAGAGTATCAACATTTAAGTTGGTGAGTTCATAAGTATTTAGTGTCTAATGTTTGTATTTGTTTCATGAAAATGTTAGTATACTTCCCAGAAAATCCTATATTTTCTACTTAAAATGAAAAGTAGTCTTGTACCCAAGACCCAACTTGTAACATCCAAAAAATACAGGCCAAAAATTTCATTTTTTTTAATTGGTCAATTCATAAAAACTTCGATATAAAAGTTTCATAATAAAGCTTCATGTATGAAACCAGCCACATCATAATAATATGTCAGAGTACATCCCAGAAAAATCCATAATGTGAAAAACAAGAGTGTGTGTGTGATATGCCGTTACCGCGCCAGCTCCTTTCCCCTAGCTGAAGAGGTACCTGAAACCAAAACAGTAAACTGTAAGCACAAAGCTTAGTGAGTTCCCCCATAATACCTCATACCATGCAACCATATAATGAATAGCTAGGAGATACGGGCCTCGCCCACACTCATAGAGATACGGGCCTCGCCCACACTCCGCTATCTGAGAGATACGGGCCTCACCCACAGTCAGTTACTAAGCCATAACATACAAGTATTACACAGACAACGAGTATAAACAATTCTATCATACTAGCATATATCATAATCAAACTCAACTATGAGGTACGGGCTCTGCCCACACTCCGATACTACATAACGTCTATACGGGCCGGCCTTGGTGCCTTAGACCCGTTCCTACTGGAAGGAAACTCACCTCGAAAAGTAGCTACCAAAAGTCTGTCTACTAGATGTCTGACTGCTGTACCGGTAATCCTCCGGCTATAAATCCATAAACATAGATTAGTTACTCATAAATACCCTTAGGTCAAACGACTGACCTACCTCTGGTTCAAGGTCAACTCCTTGGTCAAAGTCAACTTCCAGTTTACTGGACTCGCCGAGTCATGACACAGACTCGCCGAGTCCCTCTCCTACTATCCCAGTTCTACTTATCAAGTCTCTCTTCCCACTCATTGAGTCGCCCCTAACTTATTTCTAGGGACGATTAGACTGACTCGCGATCCGACTCGCCGAGTCCCACGAGCAGATCTCCTACTTGCTTCCAAATCCTCACCGGAACATCCATCTTGGGGATTTAGTTTCTAGGACAATTACTACACGTTAAATTGCTAACTCCGCGTGCAGCTACGAAGGGTTGGACCTTCTACACTTAAACCCTTCTTAACTCGGTAACAGCTCATATGACTCGCCGAGTTTGAAGAACAACTCGTCGAGTTCCAGGCAATCTTCATAGGACTCGCCGAGTTGTTCATCCAACTCGTCGAGTCTAAGACCATCTTCATAGAACCCGCCAAGTCCACTTTGGAACTCGTCGAGTCCTTTCAACTCTCCTCCCATACAGACCAAATCTGAGACATGCAATGGTTCCAAATCATAGATCTAAGCTCCTAGGGCATGCTTATCACATAAAGTTGCAAACTTTACGTGCATGCATGGCCCTATGAGCTCCAAAAGGCAATTCCAAGCTCTTTATGAGTTCATACACTCAATAGGGACCTCAGTCACTTCTACCATAGAGACTTTACACTTCCAAGATGTCCATAAGGTCCAGATCCAAAGTCCTTTCAGAACATAGAGCATAAACACATGGAGTTTGAGGTTTTAGGGCTTGAAAACCACCAATTAGGGACAAAAAGGGGATCTAATGAACTAGTGATCAAGGTAGGAACTTTTCTACCTGAGTGGAAGCTTCCCACAGTGTAGATTTCGGATCTACTTCCCCTTCTTGCACTCTTCAAACTCCTCCTTCTTCTACTAAGCTCCAAGCTTCCTTCACAACGCCAAGATCACTCACAAGAACAATATGGGGGCTAGGGTTTCACTTTACAGCTCTCTGGAAGTGTTAGGGACAAAGGAGGCCGAGTTAGAGTGTTTAAATAAGGTGCAAACACCCGGGTTAGGGTTTTTGTCCAAACAGGGTCTACTCGCTGAGTCCGGGACCCGACTCGCCGAGTTGATCGCTCAAGTCCCGCGTCCCTTCCCGCTTCTACTTGGCGAGTCGACCTTCAACTCGCCGAGTCCAAGGCCAAATGCAAAGTATATGAAAAAAGAATACGTACCAAGAACCAGGTGCTACAAATCTCCCCCACTTATTTTAGACTTTGTCCTCGAAGTCTGCAGCCCGATCCTGAAACAACTCGGGGTAATGTTCCATCATCTCATCCACCGACTCCCAAATCCACTTCGACCCCTTCCTGTGCTGCCATTGCACCTTCATGAGTTCCACTCTTTTGTTCCTTAGGTTCTTCGACTTCCGGTCAAGCATCGCTACAGGCCGCTCGATGTAATTCAGGCTGTCATCATCCTGAACGTCCTCCAAGGGTACAATTGCTGAGTCGTCCACCAGACACTTTCGCAGCTGAGAGACATGGAAAGTGTTGTGTATATGACTGAGTTCGGCTGGCAAATCCATCCTATATGCTACCTTGCCCACCCGGGCTATAACCCTGAACGGTCCAATATACCTTGGGCCCAACTTGCCCCGCTTCTTGAATCGAATGACGCCTTTCTAAGGCGACACTTTCAGGAGGACCATATCTCCGACCTGGAACTCCAGGTCTGATCGACGCTTATCAGCATAACTTTTCTGCCGACTCTGAGTAGTCTGAAGCCTGCTCCGGACCTGTTGAATCTTTTCTGTCATCTTAAGCACCACTTCGGTGCTACCGATGACCCTCTGGCCAACCTCTCCCCAACATATCGGGGTCCTGCACCTCCTCCCATACAACATCTCGAAGGGAGGACGGTCGATGATCGCATCATAGCTATTATTATACGAGAATTCCGCCAACGGAAGGTAGGTATCCCAACTACGTCCGAAATCCAAGACACGTGCCCGCAACATATCCTCTAGCGTTTGGATGGTCCGCTCGCTCTGACCATCCGTCTGCGGGTGAAAAGCGGCGCTGAAATGCAGACGAGTACCCAACTCGTCATGAAACTTCTTCCAAAACCTGGAAGTAAAACGCACATCCATGTCTCAAATCACTGACACTGGCACCCCGTCCTGTGCCACTATCTCCCTGATATAGATGTCGGCCAACTTCTCGGCCGAGATGCTTTCCTGAATCGGAATAAAATGGGCGCTCTTGGTCAATCGATCCACGATGACCCATATTGAATCCAATCCTCGCGCGGTCCTGGGAAGCTTCGTGATGAAATCCATTGTAATATCTTCCCATTTCCACAAAGGGATATCCAACAGCTGCATCTTACCGTGTGGTCTTTGGTGCTCGGCCTTGACCTTCCTACAGGTCAAGCAACACTTCACGTACCAGGCTATATCCCGCTTCATGTAGGGCCACCAATAATCCGAACGAAGATCCCTATACATCTTCGTTGCCCCGGGATGAATGGAGAATCTAGACTTGTTCACCTCTCCCATCAGAACCTGGCGCACGCCTCCATGGTATGGCACCCACACCCCACGGTGTAGTGTCAACAATCCTTGACTGTCATAGTCGAAAGAGGAAATCTGACCCACAATCCTCTCACTCTTCCGATGCTCCTCCTTCCTCTCCTCTTGTTGAGCCTCCCGAATCTGCTCCAACAGCGGAGTCACCACTGTCGTCCTCAGACAGACATCCTTGATTGGTGCTGCTTTGCGGCTAAGCGCATCGGCCACCACATTGGCCTTCCCTGGGTGGTAAAGGATCTCACAATCATAATCCTTCACCACATCAAGCCATTGACGCTGTCTCATGTTCAGATTCGGCTGATCCATAAGGTACCTCAAGCTCTTGTAGTCCGTGTAAATCGTACAGCGAACCCCGTAGAGGTAATGCCGCCAAATCTTGAGGGCGAACACCACAGCCTCCATCTCTAAATTATGCGTCGGGTAGTTCGCCTCGTGAGGCTTCAGCTACCTCGAGGAGTAAGCAATGACATGCCCTCCCTGCATCAATACAACGCCCATGCCCGAGATAGACGCGTCGCAATAAACAACGAAATCCTCTACACCCTCTGGCAGGGCTAAGATTGGAGCCTCGCACAATCTCTTCCTCAACGTCTCAAATGCCGCCTGCTGCTCAGGCCCCCATCGGAAGACTACGACCTTCCTCGTTAGCCGTTTCAAGGGTACAACTATCTTGGAGAAATCCTGGATGAATCTCCGATAGTACCCTGCCAACCCCAGGAAACTCCAAATTCAAATGGAGACTTCGAAACCTTCCACCTCATCATGGCCTCTACCTTGGCCGGATCCATCGAAATCCCATCCTGGTTGACAAGGTGCCCGAGAAACTGCACCTTCCAACTCACACTTGGATAACTTAGCATATAAGCTCTCCCTCCTCAGGGTCTCCAACACCTCTCGCAGATGCCCCTCGTGCTCCTTCTGCATCTTGGAATAAACCAAGATGTCATCAATGAAAACTATCATAGACCGGTCCAACATCGGTCTGTACACGCGGTTCATGAGGTCCATGAACGTGGCAGGAGAATTTGTGAGCCCAAACGGCATCACCACGAACTCATAATGGCCATAGCGCGTCCGAAACGCGGTCTTCTGCACATCCTCCTCTCTGAACCTCATCTGATGGTACCCCGAATGCAGATCAATCTTGGAGAACCAAGATGCTCCCTGCAGCTGGTCGAAGAGTTCATCAATCCTCAGGAATGGGTAACGGTTCTTCACCGTCACCTTATTCAACTCCCGGTAATCTATACACATCCGGTGCGACCCATCCTTCTTTTTCACAAACAGAATTGGGGCTCCCCAGGGAGAACTACTCGGTCTAATGAATCCCTTGTCCATCAGCTCCTGCATCTATGTAGACAACTCCTGCATCTCAGGAGGAGCCAACCGATATGGTGCCTTGGCTATCGGAGCCGCACCAAGGACTAGGTCGATCCTGAACTCCACCTGTCACTCCGGAGGTATCCCAGACAACTCCTCGGGGAATACATCTGCAAACTCTCGAACCACGGGCACATCGCCCAATTTCTCCTTACCCGCCTCCCAGGTGTCCATGACATAAGCGACATATCCTGCGCAACCCTGCTGAAGGTAACGCCTCACTCTCGCCGCTGAGCATAAGGTTGGCCCTCGTTGTGGTCTCTCACCCTAAATCACCAACTCTCCCCTACTTGGGGCTCTGACTCGCACAAGCTGCTGCGCGCAGTCTATCACTTCCCCATTGGGGCTCAACCAATCCATAACAATAATGACCTTGTTTCCCCGCAATGGAATGGGAACCAGGTCGATCAGATACCGCTCTTCAAACAATCTCAATACACAATCCCAGAAGACCTCTGATGCTCGCACCGACTGGTCGTCCGCAATCTCAACCTCTAGAGGGCAATCCAACATGCCTGAGGACTCAGGAAACTTCTTGCTAAGCGCAAGAGAAACAAATGATTGGGTAGTCCCCGAATCAAACAACACCTGAACTGGGATACCGTTCACATGGAACGATCCTAAAAAAGGCACATACATGTAACATATTAAAATCACAACAACATAACATAAAAGCATAGATAAGAAATTATACCCTTCACCACCTCGGGTGTGGCGCGTGCCTCCTCTGTAGTCAGCTGAAAGGCCCGACTCCTCACCACTGGAGCCTCCGACTTGACCTGCCGGCCATCTGTGATCCGCAAGGTCGCTGGGGATGGAGCCTTCACCGGCGTTGCTGCTGTTGTCAACTGAGGGCAATTGACCCTCTTGTGGCCCCTCTGGTTGCAGAGGAAACACAGCAACTCAGATGTCTGAACAACCGAAGCAGGAGCAGTATAATCCCTGCTAAAGTGTCTCGTCTTGCTGCACTTGTAGCAGCCCGACGATCCCAATCTACACGCTCCCTCGTTCAACCTGCCGCATTTCCCCCAGCGGCCCGATCCTCCTTGGCCTTTCGACCTACCATCTAATCCCTTGGGCTTCTTCCCCGAAGCCCCCAGCCACCTGCAGCTCCTCTGCATTCCTCTTCCGGATATGTTCCAAATCAATCTACCTCTCCCTTGCACTGGCAATCATGGACTCCAGGGTAGGGCAAGCTGAGAAGCTAACATGCTCTCGAATGTCAGCCCGTAGCATGTCATGGTAGCGGGTCCTCCTTATATCCTCATCACCTGCATACTGGGGCACTAACAATGCCCTCTCCCAGAACTTAGCGGTGATCTCCGCCACAGTCTCTGTGGTCTACCTCTGTAACGCCCGTGTTTCTGGGCTTGCCATTTTTAGCAATGTAATAGTCTAGGTTAACCTTTGTAACCCCAATTTGAAATAATAAGAACGTATTATTATTTGAGTATTATGTGTTTTGTGCTTAATTGCTTAATTATTATAATGTAATGAATTAAGAATAAAATGAGGATCAAAATTTAAGTGTAAAATAAACTTGATATCATTGGATAATGTTGTAGTAGTTGAAACGAGGTTTCCGAATATATATAGAACGCCAAAATCTGACTTCGTATGAGGAAGTTATGATTTTCTGAAGTTTCGACTGGGTAGTATGCAGCCCGAATACTCAATTTGAGATCGAGCGGTTTTTAGCCGAAACAATCTAAACGAGAATCGAAGATCTCGTTGTTAGTAGCGAAACGATGAAAAGTTAGGCGACAACGGACGTCGGACGAAGAAATTATGAATTTATAACGAAGTTTTTCTGTCCCGGCCTTCTAAAAATATATAATAAAAATAAAGTCAAAATTAGTTGACGGAGTCTAAACGAAAGTTATAGAGCGTAGTCTCACCTACGCGTGGATATAAAGAACGTCGAAAACGGAGTTTGTATGAAGGAGATATGAATTTTCAAAGTTTATTAAATATTTAATATTTAAATTTTAATTCAATTTTCGATATTATCCGAAGAGGAGTCAGCAGGCTCATCCGAAGTACGCCCAGCGTACCACTCGAGTGCTCCAGAGTCGTAAGCGATGACGTAGAGGGCCCGGTGACGCAAGGGATGACGGCAACCGAGGCATTACACCCTGCGTAACCCCGAAGTTACGCCCAACGTAACCCCGAGGATCAGCCTATAAAAGGGGATGCGAAGACAGCCGATTTTCTTTTACAAACCCTTCCATTTTCTCTCATCTATTGCCTCGATTTGCGTGTCGTTTATACCCCGAAGCCCCGGTAATATTTCCGAGCCCCGAAGCAAGATCCGAAGCCCCGAGGATCCCGAAGAGCGTTATTCCCGAGCCGAAGCTCTGCCTGTGAGGAGCCCGGTTTTTCTGAAGATCTTCCAGATCTACGGAGAGACACTACTTCTGCAAGCCATAGTGATGTGTGTAAAACGAACTAGTTTTAATCCTAACAAACTCAAATGTAAACAAACACACGCAGGCAGTGTACCTATCAATAGTAGTTTAGTTTAAGCAAGTAGGGTATCGAACACAGGGAACGGTAACAATCAAATTAAATACTAGTATTACCTAATTAAAAACAATTAATAAAAGAGGGGGTTTTCTCTAGTTTTTCAAGACTAGAAACTTAATCAAGCACTTTAAAACTCAAACAAAGACAATTAATAACTAAGAAGAATAAGAAAGGACAACTAGATTCAATGATAAAAGAGACTTCTATTTAGATTCGATTCACTTATTCCTATGGTTGATTTCGTAGCAAGTGCAATGAATTAATACATCAATAATTACCGATTCCTAATATGATTGGGTTCATGTTCATTATTACCAATCCTTTAGTAGACAAGTTAATTCAAACAGTGATCAAGTGATTAAATTAACAAGTTTCCTAGTGTTCAGTTCGTATCAAGTAAGACTTATAATAATAATTAATCAAATTGGTTCAATTCAATCAACTCATGTATAGATGTTCATCACACATGCTCACACATTGATTTACATATTTTATAGTTAACCCTAGTTTCATATTCACTATTCCTAGGCATACAATCTTATATTCATAAAACTATATGAATCAAGTAATCAAGAAGATATTCATGCAACTCAATCACTTATTTGTTAACTAAAAACATTTATCATCAATACATAAGGATCTTTAATAAGCTTAACAAGATGAATAACCAAATTAATATCAATTCAACCACTCAATCAAACCATGTTCATAAGTTTATCTCATCCAAACAGAAGTAAAAAGCTTTTAGCTCATATCTAAAGCAAGTAATAACCTAAAATCAAAATCTAATGATTCAAACATGGTTCAAAACAAAGATCAAGAAAAGAAGAATGATTATTTGCCTTTGATTCTCTTCTAAATTGTTTCTTAGGTTGCAATCTCGAAAACTGAAGCTTCAAGAACCCTTTTGGTCTTCAATAATCGCACCTAGCCTCCAGGATTAGTTAGGGTTCGAATGAGAGGAGTTTCTATATATAAATTCTGAAAACAGCGTCAACTCGACGATTTTTCACCAAAAACTCGTCGAGTTTTTTCGATAATCCGCGTATACAGCGTGTACGGCAAGGCATCTTCGAATCTAGAATATTCTAATAAACTCGTCGAGTTTGTACTAAAAACTCGTCGAGTTTCTTTTGGAATCAACATTTTCGCAAAACACGAAAGTCGTCCGAAATTTTGTCTAGTTTTTAGAACATTTTGAATCTCGTCAATCGGAGTTACGGTTCACGAGATATGGACAAAACACTGACGATGGGTCAAACTGTCCAGCAACATCCTTCTTTCTTCAGTCTTCAATCTCCAAGCTTCCAATCACTCAAATCCTCTTCCTTTTTCACCCGAGCATGTCTTTTATTGCTGAAATTGAAATATTAAGCTAATTAAGTACCTTTTGTCCATTAAATGATATAATATCAACAATAATTAATAAGATAATGAATGATTTCTATGACTAAATAAGCCCATATCAAAATACCCCACACTTGACTTTTGCTTGCCCCCAAGCAAAACCGAATTTTAGAATGCTAATGTTACATAAGAAAATCCCAATTGAACCCAGCCATTATGCCAAGACCGTAACGCATGCATTTGTGTCTAAAATGTTTCCTAAGGACCCCCCTCAATTCTAAATACTTACAATCCTCATAAACACTCGCCCACTTCTTTTGAACAACGCTCATTTTATGCATCCCTCTGAATCCATCCTCAGAAAACTTTCTTAACCTCAAGTCATTTTTGGTTAAATCCCCAAGCATACATACGATAAAATAACCTAGAAAAGAAAATTACAAATAAAAGACAAATACAACTTTTGATTGAATCTTTTATACTTTGTAGCTTTTCTTCATGATACTCTTCTTTGTCTTCATAGCTTTGTAGATTCTTTATTCAAACATTTCATCACTCTTTTTTTATTTGCAACTTTTTTTTTCTTTTCTTTTCTTCTCTTTTTTTTCAACGCACTTTTTCCACTCAAAACTAAAAACCTAGAAAAAACATATGCTTAAGCAAGGGAATTTAACTTCATCCTTTATTGGTTAAAGGCATTAGTCTCGTGTGCAATGACTACTTGAGCTTTCCTGGATACAGTTCAAGTACACGATGCTAAACATATTGCGATCCTCAAACTAAGAGAGGTTGTGTTTTTGTCCCATGATTTCACTAGAATAAAGGGGGCCACAAATGCACTATAACGTATATTGGCTCAACTAAACATTTGGGTCCTCATAAAATCATCAAACACAATACTAGCATGGAATCCTAATTGCTTTTACCATAATTTTCTAAATTAACCCTAGTACTTTTTATGCAATTTTATTTTTCAAACCAAGCAAGGATTCTAATTTGACTAAATGTAATCAACCCCCTACCCCACACTTAAGTTATGCAATGTCCCCGTTGCATGTTAAAACAATTAAAGAACACAAAAGTAAAGAGAGAATTGGAACATAATCCCCTAGGATAGAAGTTGCGAGATTGATATTCTTCAATTTAGCTCCATCTTCAGCTGACTTTAGACATGGGAACAACTCATCCATGTCTTGGGTGTCAATTCTCATGTGGTTATGCTCCAAAATATAGAGGAAAAAGATCTTGGAAATGTTCGGAAAATGATCTCCTTATACTCTTCAGTGACGAGACTCCTTTTTAACCATTTTAAGCATCAGACTCATACCATCACTCAAATGACTCCTTTTTAACCATTTTAAGCATCAGACTCATACCATCACTCAAATCTTCAAATCTTCTCGTCTAGACTCGACCCCTCACTTTATTTCTCTAGCGCTTTTAATTAATTCATCAACTCTCACCCTAACTTCTGCAAGATCAAAAACAAATACCAAGTAATAATAATAATAATAACATCTAAATAAAAAAAATCCTAAATTACCCCTAAATACTAGAAGTTTAGAAACAAAAAGAAAAGCAAACTCTAATGACGGGTTGCCTCCCGCAAGCGCTTCTTTTTGTGCGAGTCTTTAGCTGGACTCTCAACTTAATAAACTTCCAATAAACTCAATTCCAATCCATCCCTTTCATTGAATATCTTCTTTGGTGGACCAATTTGTAAAATTTGGCTCTTTGCTTCTATAATTGGCCAAACGAGCTTTAATATATAAAACCCAAGAATCTTGATAAGGGTTGGGACCGGTTTGATACTAATCAGAAATGGATCGCGTTTCAGAACTTTCTCCAAAGTTGGAATCGTCACCCCATGCTTCGAAACACAATCTGGGAAAATAGGGGACCATGTCATGATAATGGTCAAACCACGGCTTGGTTCCTGCAACTCAGCTTGTTCGTGTTCTTCATCTGACCCTTCTGCTAGCAATCTTTCCAGCTCCTCCAAATCTCTTTTTGGATTAAATTCTTAATCTTTTAACTCTAGCTCTTGTAACTCAGATTGCTCTTTTTCATTAGGCAAGATGTTATCTAACCATCTTCCAAATTCCTTCAAACCATCATCTGAGTCATATTCCTCATCTTCTTGCTCAATTTCCTGTACTACTTCCTCAAGAAAAGCATCAAAAGCATCGAGATTTGAAAAATACATAATACGATAATAAAAAAATAAAACAGAAAACGTGTAACTTTATATGAGATTAATATGACACAAAGGATCGATAACACTAGCAAATAAAATTAACTATTAGAACCGTTCCCCGACAACGGTGCCAAAAACTTGATGTGTGTAAAACGAACTAGTTTTAATCCTAACAAACTCAAATGTAAACAAACACACGCAGGCAGTGTACCTATCGATAGTAGTTTAGTTTAAGCAAGTAGGGTATCGAACACAGGGAACGGTAACAATCAAATTAAATACTAGTATTACCTAATTAAAAACAATTAATAAAAGAGGGGGTTTTCTCTAGTTTTTCAAGACTAGAAACTTAATCAAGCACTTTAAAACTCAAACAAAGACAATTAATAACTAAGAAGAATAAGAAAGGACAACTAGATTCAATGATAAAAGAGACTTCTATTTAGATTCGATTCACTTATTCCTATGGTTGATTTCGTAGCAAGTGCAATGAATTAATACATCAATAATTACCGATTCCTAATATGATTGGGTTCATGTTCATTATTACCAATCCTTTAGTAGACAAGTTAATTCAAACAGTGATCAAGTGATTAAATTAACAAGTTTCCTAGTGTTCAGTTCGTATCAAGTAAGACTTATAATAATAATTAATCAAATTGGTTCAATTCAATCAACTCATGTATAGATGTTCATCACACATGCTCACACATTGATTTACATATTTTATAGTTAACCCTAGTTTCATATTCACTATTCCTAGGCATACAATCTTATATTCATAAAACTATATGAATCAAGTAATCAAGAAGATATTCATGCAACTCAATCACTTATTTGTTAACTAAAAACATTTATCATCAATACATAAGGATCTTTAATAAGCTTAACAAGATGAATAACCAAATTAATATCAATTCAACCACTCAATCAAACCATGTTCATAAGGTTATCTCATCCAAACAGAAGTAAAAAGCTTTTAGCTCATATCTAAAGCAAGTAATAACCTAAAATCAAAATCTAATGATTCAAACATGGTTCAAAACAAAGATCAAGAAAAGAAGAATGATTATTTGCCTTTGATTCTCTTCTAAATTGTTTCTTAGGTTGCAATCTCGAAAACTGAAGCTTCAAGAACCCTTTTGGTCTTCAATAATCGCACCTAGCCTCCAGGATTAGTTAGGGTTCGAATGAGAGGAGTTTCTATATATAAATTTTGAAAACAGCGTCAACTCGACGAGTTTTCACCAAAAACTCGTCGAGTTTTTTCGATAATCCGCGTATACAGCGTGTACGGCAAGGCATCTTCGAATCTAGAATATTCTAATAAACTCGTCGAGTTTGTACTAAAAACTCGTCGAGTTTCTTTTGGAATCAACATTTTCGCAAAACACGAAAGTCGTCCGAAATTTTGTCTAGTTTTTAGAACATTTTGAATCTCGTCAATCGGAGTTACGGTTCACGAGATATGGACAAAACACTAACGATGGGTCAAACTGTCCAGCAACATCCTTCTTTCTTCAGTCTTCAATCTCCAAGCTTCCAATCACTCAAATCCTCTTCCTTTTTCACCCGAGCATGTCTTTTATTGCTGAAATTGAAATATTAAGCTAATTAAGTACCTTTTGTCCATTAAATGATATAATATCAACAATAATTAATAAGATAATGAATGATTTCTATGACTAAATAAGCCCATATCACGTAGTGCTGCCCGATCGTTTTCCGATCATGTGAGTGTATAGTTCCTTTCAATACAAGATATTATACAAGTAATCGTTAAACGTATTTAAGAATTTGGGAAGTGAGTGTGTAGTCATTTTCATTCCAACGCAATATGATGAAGTATTCTATATAAAATACGTGCTATGTGTATATATTTTGCTGTTATATGTGTGAATGTATATTCACTCTCTTCTATCTCATAGATCTGATATATTCTCTATGAAATACGTGTTATGTGTGTATACCTCATCTGTTATGTGGAATATGTATTGATTAAAGCATGCTATACAAATTTTTAAACAATGTATAAAAATGTATATTTTTATCTACTAATATGTTGGGTAGAACATGGGTAGATAATTGGTGTGAAATAAACAGATGAGAGGCCTCGGTGTTATTGGTGTTATTCTAGTCATTCAGCAGAGTATGGATGACGACCACAGACTATTCTAGACTGTCATGTGGAACACTAGCAGGCTCATTACCTGTAGGTGTTGTGAACGACGTGTTCACCGGTGTACTCTATCCCCCACATGGTTGCCTTTAGGGAACTTATTGTTGAGGAAGCCCCTCTGCAGTAATGTCCGTCCCGATGAAAATCCTGAATTAGGTTCCTTATAATAGATGTTATTTTAGGGACGTAAAGTGAGGATAACGGGAATGGGTAATCGGGTTTATTGTGGATTGTTGAAATTAAATATAATTATTGTGGGTTGAAAACCCTATATGCTCACCAGGCTCCCAAGCCTGACCCACTCAGTTTATTTTTATTACAGGAAGTGGTGCAAGAGCTTAAGATGGGCGAATCATCAAGTTGTTTTGTTTACAAGTCTGTATATGTATATATTTGTTGAATGACTTGTAATGTTATCGTTTATGCTTTATGATCTGTATCGGAACATGACATCCCAACTTTTGATTATGAAATGAAATCATATTTCTATATGAAATGTTTTGATAAATATCTATTTTATCATGTTTTGTTTTTGGGAACAAATTCCGCATCTCTTTTAAAATTAAAAGGATTTACTCTGAAAATGTTTAAAAAACATAAATGAAATCGGTCTTTTCTGGCCGACATTTTGGGGATGTCACAGTTGGTATCAGAGCATTAGTTTAAGCGAACTAGGAATTTGTAGGATTTCTAGACTTAAACTTAGAATGCTAAGTGGAATTTTGAGATGTGTGTCTGTTGGATTTTAGACACGAGCACTTGTTTATTTTTAGGAAAGTTGCCTAAAATACTTTTATGTGCTAAATGTTATATGTTGCCATATATGATATTATTTGTTCGGATCTACGGTTTGTTGCCAACTGGATCTGAAGGTTTATGTGTTTAGGATTCTAAGCGTATGTATACGATATTAGAACTAGCATGCAATCGTTTCGGAGTGATAAGGATGATTTGAAATCTATCGTGAATGAAGATCTAAATTTCACCTTATTCGGTGTATAGATCAAAAATGGTGAAAACAAGAAGCAGAGTTGGAAATGTTGATGAAAACAGGAATCAACCGCCTGTAATTCAACAAGTACCTGTTATAGCTGCTGCACCTGAGCCGATAACAATGGCTGGTGTACAAATGATGATTCAAACGATGTTGGATCGTTAAATGGAAGAAACAAGACGTCTGCTTAGGCAGAATCGTGAAGAACCGTCAATTCAAGTGGAAGAGCCCGAGGAGAATGGAGGGCAGTCTGAAGGAGAAAACTTTAGTGGGATAATTGGTCAAGACAACCCACCAGTGGTTAGACACAACAACCAGTATGGAGGAAATGATGGGCGTGGGTGCAAGTATAAGGATTTCATGGCGTCCAAACCACCATGTCTATCCGGAAGCCCGACGCCGGTGCAAGTTATGGACTGGGTCTCCGAAATGGAGACTATGTTTGAACGTTTCGAATGCAGCAACTGGCAGAAGACCGCTCTTGCGATCCCTCTGCTAAAGTCTGGCGTGTTGAGTTGGTGGAAGCTGTTAGCTGACTCTATGCCCAAGGGAGAAGCAAGCAAAATGTCTTGGGAAGACTTTGTGGAACAACTAAAACTGCAATACTGCTCCGAGCAGGACCTTCTGGAAATCAGTAATGAGTTTCAGAATTTGAAGAAAGGGAAATTGAGCGTTATTGAATACGCTACAAGTTTCACAGAAAAGATGAAGTTTATCCCATATTTGGTGCCTATAGAACTCTCTAAGGTCAACAAGTTTGCCCTTGGACTACCAGCGGACTATGGTCCAATGGTTAGGCAAGCAACCACATTGAAAGCCGCCATCTGGGCTGCTAGAAATGTTGAGACCCAAATCAGGGAAAAAGGTCTGGAAAGGTCAGAGGTTGGTGAGAAGAGAAAAATCGATGGATTTTCGGGGTCCAGCAAGAAAAGTAAATTCTCGAAGTCTAGCTCGAAGGGAAGTGGAGGAAAGGTAGAGGTGAAATGGTGCGACAAGTGCAAGAAGAAGCATCATGGGAAGTGTGGCGGGGAAACCACATGCTTCACCAAGAATGACTTCACCTTCACCAAGAATGTTTGTTATGGTTGTGGTGAGGAGGGGCACATCTCAAGGGATTGTCCGAAAAAGAAGGAAGCAGCAAGACCCAACATTCCGCCAAAGCCAAAGGCGAGAGCATTCCAAATGACACTGGAAGCTGCTAAAGATGAAGCTGATGTCGCTTCAGGTACCTTTCTCGTTAACAAATTGCCTGCCCAAATTTTATTTGATTCTGGAGCCAACTACTCCTTTATATCGCATGAATTTGGTAGAAAACTAGCTTTGCCTGTTGATAGACTAGATAATGCCTTATTAGTCGAAGTTGCTAGTGGCAAGTTTGTACCTGTTAGCCATCGTATGAAAAACATCTTAATTCATCTGAATGGGAATAAGTTCCACGAGGAATTATTGCCTATCGAACTTAACGGTTTCGACATCGTTTTGGGAATGGATTGGCTTAGCGCCAATGATGCCGAAATTTTATGCAAGAAGAAAATAGTGAAAGTGAACCCGCCTGGGAAGGAATCGTTTATGGTGTATGGAGATAAACGCAGAGTAAATTCTGGTATCATTTCTCTAATGAAAGCCAGGAAATGTTTGACCAAGGGGTGTAGATCATACTTAGCATTCGTGATCGATGCTAAGAAGGAAAAGAAGGTGATGCAGAATATTCCCTTTGTGTGTGATTATCCGGAAGTATTTCCCGAAGATCTTCCTGGATTACCACCCGATCAGCAAGTAGAATTTCGTATCGACTTGTTGCCCGGAACAACGCCACTTGCAAAAGCACCTTATCGATTAGCACCGACGGAGATGAAGGAGCTAATGATGCAACTTCAGGAGTTATTGGACAAAGGTTTCATTAGACCTAGTTCATCACCCTGGGGAGCTCCGATGTTATTCGTAAAGAAGAAAGATGGAAGCATGAGGATGTGCATTGATTACAGAGAGCTGAATAAGGCAACAATAAAGAATAGATATCCGTTGCCAAGGATTGATGACCTATTCGATCAACTACAAGGTTCAAGTTATTTTTGAAAGATCGGCCTGAGGTCAGGATATCATCAGCTGAAAGTAAGAGAGCAGGATATAGAGAAGACTGCATTCAGAACATGATTGGACACTATGAGTTCCTGGTTATGTCGTTTGGACTAACCAATGCTCCAGCAGCATTCATGGATTTAATGAATAGAGTTTGTACTCCGTTCCTTGATAAATCTGTGATAGTATTCATAGATGACATTCTGATTTATTCAAAAAGCCAAGAAGAGCATGACAGACACTTGCGAGAAGTGTTGGAAGTATTGAAGAAGGAGAAGCTGTATGCGAAGTTCTCCAAATGTGATTTTTGGATTCGTGAAGTCCAATTCTTGGGTCACGTGGTCAACCAAGAAGGGATAATGGTTGATCCAGCGAAGATCGAAGCTGTGATGAAGTGGGAACAACTGAAAAGTCCCACGGAGATCCGAAGCTTTTTAGGATTAGCCGGATATTACCGAAGGTTTATCCAAGGCTTTTCTTCGATCGCTAGTCCATTAACAGCTTTGACCCACAAAGGAGCTACTTATGCTTGGAGTGATAAGCATAAAGAAGCATTCGAGAAGCTAAAGAAGAAACTATGCGAGGCACCGATACTTTCTCTACCCGATGGAGTTGAAGAATTCGTTGTTTATAGCGATGCGTATGGGGTTGGATTGGGTTGCGTTTCGACCCAAAGGGATAAGGTGATCGCATATGCGTCTCGACAGCTGAAAGAGCATGAAAAGAACTACCCGACTCATGATTTGGAGTTAGCAGCGGTAGTTTTCGCTATGAAAATATGGAGGCATTACCTCTATGGCACGAAGTGCAAACTTTTTACTGATCATAAGAGTCTCCAATATCTCTTTGGTCAGAAAGAATTGAATATGAGGAAACGACGCTGGCTGGAATTACTTAAAGACTACGACTGTGAGATACTTTACCACCCCGGTAAAGCCAATGTTGTTGCTGATGCTCTCAGTTGGAAAGTCAATCTTGAAAGGAGAAGGCCAAGAGCGTTGAGAATTGAAGTTGTCTCGACTATTTTGGAAAGTATAAAGAAAGCTCAAAGCGAGGCTTCTGAGAAGAATGACCGAAAGGAGGAACGTTTGGGCAAAACGTTGGTGTTCAGTATAAACAGTCATGGACTGAAGGTGTTCCAAGATCGGATTTAGATACCTAAGACAGGAGGAGTCAGAGATCTTCTGATGGAAGAAGCTCACAAAACCATGTACTCGATTCATCCCGGTAGCACAAAAATGTATAGGGACCTGAAACCCTATTATTGGTGGCCGACGATGAAGCTCGACATTGCGAAGTATGTGGCCGAGTGTGTGACTTGTGCAAGAGTCAAGGCACAACATCAAAAACCATATGGTAGTTTAGAACCTTTACCTGTGCCAATGGGTAAGTGGGAAGACATTGCTATGGATTTTGTCACTAAACTGCCCAGAACAAAGAGTGGTCACGACATGATTTGGGTGGTCGTTGATCGATTCACTAAGAGTGCGCATTTCATAGCAGCCAATGAGAAATGGTCTATGGAAAAGCTTGCGAATTCTTACGTGAAGGAAATTGTGAGGCTTCACGGTGTTCCGCTAACGATTGTGTAGGATCGTGATAGCCGTTTCACCTCACGATTTTGGAAAAGTCTACAAGAGGAATTGGGTACCAAGTTGTGTTTAAGTACAACTTACCATCCGCAGACTGATGGTCAGAGCGAAAGAACGATACAAACACTTGAAGATATGCTGAGAGCATGTACCCTGGAATTCCTAGGTAATTGGGATGAACATTTACCATTGGTAGAATTTTCCTACAATAATAGTTTTCACTCAAGCATAAAGATGGCACCTTATCAAGCATTGTATGGACAGAAGTGTCGTACGTCGTCTTGTTGGCTTGAGGCTGGGGAAAAGCAGTTTATGGGACCGGAGATAGTCCATCAAACTGCTGAAAAGTTGAAAATAATTAGGGAAAGAATTTTAGCAGCTCAGGACCGTCAAAAGAGCTATGCTGACAAAAAGCGAAGACCGATGACTTTTGAAGTTGGAGATTCGGTTTTGCTTAAAGTCTCGCCATGGAAGGGACTTATAAGATTTGGTAAAAGGGGAAAATTAAGTCCAAGGTTTATTGGACCGTTTAAAGTTCTTCAGAGAATTGGGAACCAAGCTTACAAGCTCGAACTACCAGAAGAACTAAATGGAATTCATAACACTTTTCATGTGTGTTATTTGAGGAAGTTCATGGGAGAAGTTCCCGACATGATACCACTTTCGGAGTTGAGAACCGATGAGAACAAGAGGTTGATTGAAGAACCAGAGGCAATCATTGACCGAAAGACGAAGAAATTGCGACGTAAGATGGTTGAGTTAGTGCTTGTCCGTTGGAAACACACGAATGGGCCAAATCTCACCTGGGAAACGGAGAGTGACATGATGAGTCGCTACCCGCAGTTGTTTGTTGATGTGTGATTCCGGGGACAGAATCATTCTAAGGTGGAGAGAATTGTAACGCCCGTGTTTCTGGGCTTGCCATTTTTAGCAATGTAATAGTCTAGGTTAACCTTTGTAACCCCAATTTGAAATAATAAGAACGTATTATTATTTGAGTATTATGTGTTTTGTGGTTAATTGCTTAATTATTATAATGTAATGAATTAAGAATAAAATGAGCGTCAAAATTTAAGTGTAAAATAAACTTGATATCATTGGATAATGTTGTAGTAGTTGAAACGAGGTTTCCGAATATATATAGAACGCCCAAATCTGACTTCATATGAGGAAGTTATGATTTTCTGAAGTTTCGACTGGGTAGTATGCAGCCCGGATACTCAATTTGAGATCGAGCGGTTTTTAGCCGAAACAATCTAAACGAGAATCGAAGATCTCGTTGTTAGTAGCGAAACGATGAAAAGTTAGGCGAGAACGGACGTCGGACGAAGAAGTTATGAATTTATAACGAAGTTTTTCTGTCCCAACCTTCTAAAAATATATAATAAAAATAAAATCAAAATTAGCCGACGGAGTCTAAACGAAAGTTATAGAGCGTAGTCTCACCTACGCGTGGATATAAAGAACGTCGAAAACGGAGTTTGTATGAAGGAGATATGAATTTTCAGTTTATTAAATATTTAATATTTAAATTTTAATTCAATTTTCGATATTATCCGAAGAGGAGTCAGCAGGCTCATTCGAAGTACGCCCAGCGTACCACTCGAGTGCTCCGGAGTCGTAAGCGATGCCGTAGAGGGCCCGATGACGCAAGGGATGACGGCAACCGAGGCATTACGCCCCGCGTAACCCCGAAGTTACGCCCAATGTAACCCCGAGGATCAGCCTATAAAAGGGGATGCGAAGACAACCAATTTTCTTTTACAAACCCTTCCATTTTCTCTCATCTATTGCCTCGATTTGCGTGCCGTTTATACCCCGAAGCCCCGGTAATATTTCCGAGCCCCGAAGCAAGATCCGAAGCCCCGAGGATCCCGAAGAGCGTTATTCCCGAGCCGAAGCTCTGCCTGCGAGGAACCCGGTTTTTTTGAAGATCTTCCAGATCTACGGAGAGACACTACTTCTGCAAGCCGTAGTGCTGCCCCATCGTCTTCTGATCAGGTGATTGTATAGTTCCTTTCAATACGCGATATTATACAAGTAATCGTTAAACGTATTTAAGAATACGGGAAGTGGGTGTGTAGTCATTTTCATTCCAACGCAATATTATGAAGTATTCTATATAAAATACTTGCTATGTGTATATATTTTGCTGTTATATGTGTGAATGTATATTCACTCTCTTCTATCTCATAGATCTGATATATTCTATATGAAATACGTGTTATGTGTGTATGCCTCATTTGTTATGTGGAATATGTATTGATTATACAAATTTTTAAACAATGTATAAAAATGTATATTTTTATCTACTAAGATGTTGGGTAGAACATGGGTAGATAATTGGTGTGAAATAAACAGATGAGAGGCCTCGGTGTTATTAGTATTATTCTAGTCATTCAGCAGAGTTTGGATGACGACCATGGACTATTCTAGACTGTCCTGTGGAGCACTAGCAGGCTCATTACCTGTAGGTGTTGTGAACGACGTGTTCACCGGTGTACTCTATCCCCCACATGGTTGCCTTTAGGGCACTTATTGTTGAGGAAGCCCCTCTGCAATAATGTCCGTCCTGATGAAAATCCTGAAGTAGGTTCCTTATAATAGATGTTATTTTAGGGAAGTAAAGTGAGGATAACGGGAATGGGTAATCGGGTTTATTGTGGATTATTGAAATTAAATATAATTATTGTGGGTTGAAAACCCTATATGCTCACCAGGCTCCCAAGCCTGACCCACTCAGTTTATTTGTATTACAGGAAGTGGCGCAAGAGCTTAAGATGGGCGAATCATCAAGTTGTTTTGTTTACAAGTCTGTATATGTATATATTTGTTGAATGACTTGTAATGTTATCGTTTATGCTTTATGATCTGTATCGGAACATGACATCCCGACTTTTGATTATGAAACGAAATCATATTTCTATATGAAATGTTTTGATAAATATCTATTTTATCATGTTTTGTTTTTGGGAACAAATTCCGCATCTCTTTTAAAATTAAAAGGATTTACTCTGAAAATGTTTAAAAAAGCATAAATAAAATCGGTCTTTTCTGGCCGAGATTTTGGGGATGTCACAACCTCATATCTAAAAACTCCCTAGCCAGCTGCTGAAGCTCGACAGCCGGTGCGAACTCTGCCCTGAACCTGGTCACAAAGTCCGACCAGGTCATAGCCTCATCAGCCGAGGCTCCCAATGAGTCACTGAAGGACTCCCACTAATCTTTAGCTCGGTCTCGTAAACACCCTGCTGCATACCTCACATTTGACCCCTCAGGGCAGAAGCTAATCAACTGCGCAGACTCAATGTCTGCAATCCATCGTCTGGCCGCAATGGGGTCCTTCGCCCTATGGAAATCTGGTGCACCACTGCCCATGAAGCCCTTAAAGGACAGTGTGCGGGATCCTGACTGGCCTGATGCCATATCACTCCTGAACGCCCTAAGGCGATCCTCCATCAGCTCGACTATCCATTCCTTGATCGACCCGAAGATGATAGGGGTCGACTCAATGATGCCTCTAGTGATCTCTGACGCGATGAACTCGTGTAGGCTCTCATCAACTAGCTCAGACCCTGAATCCAAACCCGATCCTTCTCCTGAACTGTCAACTGCTGGCCTCGGACGTAGTACCACCATTCTGCAATACACCATAATAATCATCAGCGATACTAACACACTAGAGGGATTACATCTACCACAAGTTCCTTGGTCTTGCCTTATCCTTCCTTGACTCGAGTACGGATCCTCTGCTTTTAGTAGTATGGGCCCATACTACCTTCTACATCTATCCGTACTTTCCTCAAGGACTGCTTCGACTCCACCAAGTCCCTTCATCACTACTTCTCTCTGCTATCCTCATCCTAGGCTTGCCTAGGGAACTCCCGACCCTACCCTAATCAGTCCTCAGCTGCCGAAGGTCTCTTTGTGATGGTGCTTAGCCATCACCTGAATACAATCACATGCAATAAGGCTCAGATAATCCTTCGATTAAGGGACCCACCCCAACCACGGTTAGGACTCAAACAAGAGCTACGAAATAAAGTCAAACCCATCATTTTGATCCGAACCTAATTGTATGGACCTAATGTATCCAACTGATAGCTAACCCCCATCACCCGAAGTCCCTCAAAGCACAAAGCAAGCAACATTCAGACGAAGAGGGAACGATATCAACAATCACGTCCTCAAAGCAGGAAACTATACTAGCATACAATGTTAAGCTCACACTACCAGGCATAACCTATACAGGCTACCCTATTGTTGTCTACTCAGTACTAGCATGCAATTTTCGTAAGTAGGAACACATATAGCAGGTACATAAGGCATCATTCCTAGATCCTTATTCCTATACTAGCATGCTGTTCTATTGAAACTGATTAACATAGCATATCTCGTATGGGTACTTTGGGGAATACTTACTTGAGCTCGGTCGGTCGCGCACATCACACACTTTGTACTCTTCCCAAAACTCTTTAGTTTACCTTTTTGGAAAAATCATTTTCTTAGAAAATTCTTTTATTCCCTCGATTTGAGTCCAGACACTCCCAAGGGTGTGTCCGAATCCCTCAAACTAGGGCTCTGATACCAACTTGTAACATCCTAAAAATACAGGCCAAAAATTTCATTTTATTTAATAGGTCAATTCATAAAAACTTCGATATAGAAGTTTCATAATAAAGCTTCATGTCTGAAAACCAGCCACATCATAATAATATGTCAGAGTACAGCCCATAAAAATCCATAATGCGGAAAACAAGAGTGTTTGTGTGTGATATGCCGCTACCGCGCCAGCTCCTTCCCCCTAGCTGAAGAGGTACCTGAAACCAAAACAGTAAACTATAAGCACGAAGCTTAGTGAGTTCCCCCATAATACCTCATACCATGCAACCATATAATGAACATCTAGGAGATACGGGCCTTGCCCACACTCATGGAGATACGGGCCTCACCCACACTCCGCTATCTGGGAGATACGGGCCTCGCCCACACTCCGCTATCTGAGAGATACGGGCCTCGCCCACACTCAGCTACTAAGACATAACATACAAGTATCACACAGACAATGAGTATAAACAATTGTATCATACTAGCATATATCATAATCAAACTCAACTATGAGATACGGGCTCTGCCCACACTCCGATACTACATATCGTCTATACGGGCCGGCCTTGGTGCCTTAGACCCGTTCCTACTGGAAGGAAACTCGCCTCGAAAAGTAGCTACCAAAAGTCTGCCTGCTAGACGTCTAACTGCTGTACCGCTAATCCTCCGGCTATAAATCCATAAACATAGATTAGTTACTCATAAATACCCTTAGGTCAAATGACTGACCTACCTCTGGTCCAAGGTCAACTCCTTAGGTCAAATGACTGCCTGCTAGACGTCTAACTGCTGTACCGGTAATCCTCCGGCTATAAATCCATAAACATAGATTAGTTACTCATAAATACCCTTAGGTCAAATGACTGACCTACCTCTGGTCCAAGGTCAACTCCTTAGTCAAAGTCAAATTCTAGTTGACTGGACTCGCCGAGTCATGGCACAGACTCGCCGAGTCCCTCTCCTACTATCCCAGTTCTACTCATCAAGTCTCTCTTCCCACTCACTGAGTCACCCTTAAATTATTTCTAGGGACGATTAGACTGACTCGCGATCCGACTCGCTGAGTCCCACGAGCAGATCTCCTACTCGCTTCCAAATCCTCACCAGAGCATCCATCTTGGGGATTTGGTTTCTGGGACTATTTCTACACGTTAAATTGCTAACTCCGCATGCAGCTACGAAGGGTTGGACCTTCTACACTTAAACCCTTCTTAACTCAGTAACAAATCATATGACTCGCCGAGTTTGAAGAACAACTCGTCGAGTTCCAGGCAATCTTCATAGGACTCGCCGAGTTGTTCATCCAACTGGTTGAGTCTAAGACCATCTTCATAGAACCCGCCGAGTCCACTTTGGAACTCGTCAAGTCCTTTCAACTCTCCTCCCATACAGACCAAATCTGAGACATGTAACAGTTCTAAATCATAGATCTAAGCTCCTAGGGCATGCTTATCACTTAAAGTTGCAAACTTTACGTGCATGCATGGCCCTATGAGCTCCAAAAGGCAATCCCAAGCTCTTTATGAGGTCATACACTCAATAGGGACCTCAATCACTTCTACTACAAAGACTTTACACTTCCAAGATGTCCATAAGGTCCAAATCCGAAGTCCTTTTAGAACATAGAGCATAAACACATGGAGTTTGAGGTTTTAGGGCTTGAAAACCACCAATTAGGGACAAAAAGGGGATCTAATGAACTAGTGATCAAGTTAGGAACTTTTCTACCTGAATGGAAGCTTCCCACAGTGTAGATTTCGGATCTAGTTCCCCTTCTTGCAATCCTCAACCTCCTCCTTGTCCTACTAAGCTCCAAGCTTCCTTCACAAGGCCAAGATCACTCACAAGAACAATATGGGGGTTAGGGTTTCACTCTACAGCTCTCTGGAAGTATTAGGGACAAAGGAGGCCGAGTTAGAGCGTTTAAATAAGGTGCAAGCACCCGGGTTAGGGTTTTTGTCCAAATAGGGTCTACTCGCTGAGTCCGGGACCCGACTCGCCGAGTTGATCACTCAAGTCCCGCTTCCCTTCCCGCTTCTACTCGGCGAGTTGGACCTTCAACTCGCCGAGTCCAAGGCCAAAATGCAAAGTATATGACAAAAGAATACGTATCAAGAACCAGGTGCTACATAACTGTTTATATGTTTTGTTCTCTTGTGATAGTGTAAAATGTATGTTTGTACTTGAAATAGTGTAAATGTATGTTTGTACATATTTGTAAATATTTTTATTAGAAAAATAGTATGCTTGTTCATGTGTGAACATTACTGTATGTATGAAATGGAAGATAATATCTTTTAGTAGTTTTATTTAAAATTAAACCACTAAAGAAATGTTTGTCTTGTAAACCGAGTTGTCTAGTTAATGTTTAATGTGAATGAGATTATAACCATACTTAATTAACTAGTATAATACACGATGTTCTTCAGGCGTCGAAAAAGATATGACATTTGACACCCGTAGACCCACTGGTCCTAACTGTAGCTAACAGCCAAGGTGCGGGATTGTCAATCACGTATAGATCTATACACAAATTCACACTCTCCCTACAGGAGACTCCGGTTATAAAACATGACTTAGCAAGGATTTTGCTAAGTACCATGAAGTAGTATTTCACATTCTAGTTAACTTGTTTACATATAGTATGTATATGTTTCTTGTTCTTGAAAATGAGTAGTGTACTTTGTAATGAAAAGTAATAGTATGTATGTATTGATTCATGTAATGTTTCTCTGATCTAAAAAATAGTATGAATTGATTCTCTAAACTATACCTATTATAGTTTACTAGTATGTTTGTTTGAATTGTAAATGATTTGGAGAAAAGACCCATTTGCTCACCATATACAAATGAGTTAAGTATGTTCTTGAAATGAGTTTTAATACTCATGTGTATATTTAGCATGTATATTTATGATATAGCCGACAGTTAGACCGATGATCCTACCCTAAGCCCACAACCAAACAAGGAACAAGAGTTAAGGTAATAACAATAGTCCTAAGTCTGTTAAAGCCTAATTATACGTAAATATACAAATGAATATGATTTTTGATATAAAAAGAAATCTAAAATAGTTTTAAAAGAGTTTGAAAATGGTTTTAACAATATTTATAAGCATAAGAATTCTTTTGTTTGTTTGCTTTCACATGTAAGTGTTAATACAATTATATTGTGTTTTTCTTGTATTCTCCCCCTAAAAATATTGAAAAAGGTAAATTTTAGGGGTATGAACTCACCTTATGTGAGTGATTAAATTGTAGGTTCGATATAGGTAGTTATTTCCACAAGTGAGGTCCTATAAAAAAACCGAGTCCTAATAGCATTTCATGCAATATATAGGTATATAATTAGTGAAAATAATGGCAAGTAGGTTAAGAAAACAACCTAAAATGTAATATTTAATTTCAAAATAGAAGTGTTAGAAGTGTTTTGCAATGCTGTTTGGCGTTTTCAGGCAACTTTATGTTTTCGGTCACATGAAGATTCAAGGGGTGTGCTCTTGGTGAAACCAAGATGATTCAAGCGTTTTCGGTTGAAGATCACGAAAATGGAAGATGATAGCTTGATGAAATGAAGAACCCTAGATGTTCTAAGCAAGATCCTAAGGAGATTCAAAGGAATTTTGGATGATAGTTGAGAGAGAATGGAGAGTTCATGGTTGAGGATCTTGAGAGCAAAGAGTGTGTTTTCGGTTAGAAGGTGTGGAAGTGAGGATATTGTTCTCAGTTTTACTATCTATAGAAAAATATTATGATGCTCCACCAAGAATAAGGGTTTGTTGTCGAGGGTTCTCGGCCGAAAATGGCTTTTAGTCTTGCACGTTTTCGACCCGAAGTGAGTTTTCAGTCCTAAGTCTTGAAGCCTATACGGGGGTTTTCGGTCCTAGCGAGACTTCTTGGATTTATGCATTTCACTTCCAATTTTTGTAACACTTCTAATAAAAGGTTTAAACACATAGAGATTTTAAATCTAAACTTAATAAGATAGATCAAAACAATAAGTTTGACATTATTTGACCCAAGTTTGACTTTTACAAGATTGAAAATAACGGGTTGTCATATCGACCCCTCTTAGAGGGAATTTCGTCCCGAAACTAGATCTAAAGTGAAGGCTCATGGACTAGGGAAAAGATGCGGGTGTTTTTGTTGCATCTGATCTTTGCGTTCTCAAATGAATCTGGGTCCTTGTTTTGCATTCCAGCGGACCTTCACTATAGGAATATGACTTTGTTTCATTCGTTTGACTCCCCTATCCATAATTTCTATGGGTTCTTCCAGAAACTGTAGATTCTCGTTTAACTCGATTTCGTCGAGAGGTATCACAAGTGTCTCGTCAGATAGACACTTCTTTAGGTTTGGCATGTGGAAGGTAGGGTTTATGTTGTTAAGTTCTTGTGGTAGTCAGAGTTTGTAAGCTACCGGGCCGATTCTAGCGAGAATCTCGAAAGGACCAATATACTTTGGGTTTAGTTTACCATGATTTCCGAAGCATATCATGCCCTTCCAGGGTGAGACCTTCAATAGAACAAGGTCACCAACCTGAAATTCCAAGGGTTTCCGTCTTTTCTCCGCGTAGCTCTTCTGTCGATCTCTAGAGGCTTTCAATCGATCACGAATTTGTACAATCTTTTCTATTGTTTCTATGATGATCTCCAGACCAGTGAGAGTGTTGTCAGCAACTTGTCCTTTAGCTAGCTGTGTATCACCCACTTCAGCCCAACACAGAGGTGATCTGGACTTTCGGCTGTAAAGCGCTTCGAAAGGGGAAACCTTGATACTAGTATGGTAGTTTTTGCTGTATGAAAACTCGACTAATGGTAAATGGATATCCCATGCTTTACCAAAGTCAATCACACAAGCTCTCAGCATGTCTTCCAATGTTTGTATAGTTCTCTCACACTGTCCATCAATTTGTGGGTGGTAGGTTGTAATCATGTCCAACCTAGTCCCCAAGGATTTTTGTAGTGACCACCAGAACCTTGAGGTGAATCTAATATATCTATCGGAGATAATAGATATGGGTACACCATGCAGCCGCACAATTTCTCTAATGTATGTTCTGGTCAGTTTTTCCATCTTGTCAGTTTCTTTAATCAGTAGGAAGTGCGCAGACTTGGTTAACCTGTCAACAATCACCCAGATGGTATCAAGACCACCTATTATCTTAGGAAACTTGGTTATGAAATTCATTGTAATCCACTCCCACTTCCACTCAGCTATCTCCAGTTGTTGTAGTAAACCTGAGGGCTTTTGGTATTCTACCTTAACCTTGGCACAAGTTAGAAACTTGACCAGAAAGGTACCAATCTCTTCTTTCATGTTAGGCCACCAATATAACTTTTTGAGGTCCAGATACATCTTGTATGAACCCGGATGAATAGAGTATTGAGTCTTGTGTGCTTCATTCATGACAATGTCTCTAAAACCACCGAGCTTCGGTCACCAGATCTGATCCATGAGGCAATAGACTCCGTCACCCTTGACTTTTAAGTTCTTATCCATTCCTCTTAAGGTTTCACTTGTCACATTTTCCGGTTTCATGGCTTCTATATGAGCCTCCTTAATTTGTATGGACAGATGTGAATGGATGGTCATAGTCAATACTTTGACTCTACGACCTGAGTACTCCTTCTGACTTAGGGTTTCAGCTACTACATTGGCTTTATCGGGATGATAATGAATTTCTAATTCATAGTCATTTAGTAGCTCGACCCACCGTCGTTGTCTCATGTTGAGCTCCTTCTGATCAAATATATGTTTGAGGCTTTTGTGATATGTAAAGATAATGCTTTTCGTACCATACAGATAGTGTCTCTAGATCTTCAGAGCAAATATCACAGCTCCAAGCTCAAGATCATGAGTAGTGTAGTTGACTTCATGTGTCTTAAGCTATCTTGAGGCATAGGTGATGACCTTTCCCCGTTGCATAAGAACACAACCAAGCCCTTGGTTGGATGCATCGTCGTATACTATAAAATCTTCTATCCCTTCTAGGAAGGACAATATCGGTGCGCTACATAAGGCTTATTTAAGCGTTTGGAACACCTTTTCTTGTTTATATTCTGGACAATATCGGTGCGCTACATAAGGCTTATTTAAGCGTTTGGAACGTCTTTTATTGGTTATCTTCCCAATCGAAGGTCAGGCCCTTCTGGGTCAAGGTCGTAAGTAGTTTCGCGATCTTTGAGAAGTTATGAATGAATTTGCGATAGTAGCCAACGAGGCTGAAGAATTGACGGATTTCTGTAGGTGTCCTTGGTGCTGACCAGTTCTTGATGGCTTTTATTTTGGAAGGGTCCACGTGGATTCCCTCTTTGCTGACCACGTGACCTAGGAATTCGACTCTCCGAATCCAAATTTCACACTTCGAGAACTTCGCATAAAGTTTTTCTACTCGTAGTGTTTCCAAGATTTGTCGTAAGTGCTGACCATGTTCCTCCTTACTGCGTAAATAGATAAGTATATCATCGATGAATATAATAACGAACTTATTTAAGTAAGAACGGCACACCCGGTTCATTAAGTCCATGAACACTGCGGGCGCATTGGTTAATCCGAAAGGCGTCACTACAAACTCGTAGTGACCATAACGAGTTCGGAAGGCTGTTTTGGGAACATCATCCTCTAAAGCTCGTAACTGGTGATACCCGGATGTTAATTCAATCTTTGAAAAGTAGCTTGCTCCTTGAAGTTGGTCGAATAAGTCATCTATACGTGGTAGAGGATATCGGTTCTTAATGGTCAGTTTGTTTAGCTCGTGATAGTCGATGCACATACGGAACGATACATCCTTCTTCTTCATGAAGAAGATTGGTGCTCCCCAGGGTGAGAAGCTTGGTCTGATGAATCCCTTGTTGAGCAGTTCATTCAGTTGACTGGATAGTTTCTACATCTCTGTTGGTGCTACATGATAGGACGATTTGGCCATAGGGGTAGCTCCAAGAATTAAATCGATTCTGAACTCGACTTGGCGTTCTAGTGGCACTCCAGGAAGATCTTCGGGAAAGATGTCAGGAAAGTCTCGGACTTCTGGGATGCTCTTTATGTCTTTCACCTTTTGGCTCACATCAACTACGTGAGCAAGGAACGTGTCTGCTTTGTCGCCATAGATAACTGGGGTTTCTCTATTCGATAAATTAAGACAAACGACTTTCTCAAAACACAGGATGTCAGCACGATGGAGACTCAACCAATCCATGTCGATGATTACGTCGAAACTTTTAATTCAGATAGGCATGAGGTCAATTTGAAATGAATAGCTATCTAGAGTGAGGGTGCACCCTATGTATATATCATTGGTGCTCTCAGTCTTCCTGTTAGCCATTTCTACGATGAACGTTTCTTTTAGTGCTTGTGGTTATTGTTCAAGTAAGCAATTAAATTTTTGATTCACGAAACTCCTCTCCGCTCCACTATCAAATAGTATGCATGCATATGATGTCACTCCCCAAAACCACGAACGGCGGAAACGTTCAGGGGTGGAAGACGTCATGTACAGTATCACAACAGTGTAATATAATAAACAAGCAACAACATCATCCATTGCATTATAAGTAAAGTTTTAATACATGTGTGTTCTTTCATTGTAATAAGACACCAAAAATATACAATCAAAATAAAAGATGAGACTTGTCTGCTCCGTCTTCTCAAAACCTGGCCACCGTACCTGTCTACTGATGACCTGAGAATACAAGTTATTTTGAAAGAGAGTATCAGCTTTAAAGCTGGTGAATTCATAAGTAATTAAGTGTCGTTGTCTTGCTTATGAAAATCTATTATGAAGGCCATGTAAACCTTTAAATGAAAATGTTGATGTAAGTATGAAAAACCCTAGAAAATCCCTTATTTTCTATTAGTTTGAGATGTAGTCTTCTACCAAGACCCGAATGTTTTGTTATGATAATGTAGTCTTCTACCAAGACTTAAATGTTCTGTAAGTAAAATGATAGATTTTCCATTCTATTGACTAGTACTAACTGTGCTTAGTCTAACTCATCGTTTATGTGAGTATATCACAAAATAAAGTAAGATAGGAAAAATATAATCACGTAAGTGTTATTATCTTGGGTTACCAGGACAAACACGACATCGCAGTAAGCGATATGTATAACCTAATGAACCTCCGAAGATGGTCCAATTGTCCTCTGTAGCAGCAGCAGGTTGGAGGAAGGGTTAGTCCCGTAAAGGTACTCCTAGTATAAGTAATAACCGTAGGCATCCGTAGATGTTCATCGACCACTAGTGCTAATCAGTTCGGATTCGGAATGGTTAGTCCCGTCTAAATATCCCGAGGTATTGGGGGATAGGGTCCCGTCTAAATATCCCGAGGTACTAGGGGATAGGGTCCCGTCTAAATATCCCGAGGTACTGGGGGATAGGGTCCCGTCTAAATATCCTGAGGTACTGGGGGATAGGGTCCTGTCTAAATATCCCGAGGTACTGGGGGATAGGGTCCCGTCTAAATATCCCGAGGTACTGGGGAATAGGGTCCCGTCTAAATATCCCGAGGTACTGGGGGATAGGGAAAGATAATTACACAGTAAGTACTAATAAATCATCCTCGTAGTTCTAAGTACAAGTATCCAGGTAAGTAAATACAGGATAATGCACCTAAGTAACAGTGTTCCTGTATGGTATTCATGTAAGTGTGTTCATGTAACAGGTAAGTATATGTAAACATATTCATGTATCATGTAATCCTAAGTAAGTGTACTCATGTATCATGTAAGGTATTGGTATAGACTCATGAATGAACTGACTCTTGTGTGATTCCTTGTAATAGGAATAGTGTTTGATATCTTCAAATTATCCCTATGATAATTTACTGAATGGTAATAAGTTGTTCAAGTAGGTTTATACACTCTTACTACTCAAGGGTGTCATAAACTAAATGAAAGATGTAAACTATAACATCAATACATATATAAGAATATAAGTGTATATGCATAGTTTAGTTCAAGAATGTAAAAATGGTTTTTGTAAGACATCTTATGGGTTTTGAACAATAATTAACAATGACTTGATGTCATTTTAATAAACATTTCAAAGGTAAAACATTTGATGACAAAGTATTTTTAAGATTTAAAACCATTTCATGCATCATATTTTATAGTATGTGAAATCTGTTAAATGACAAACACAATTATAAAATACATATCAATGATTTAATAACATATTTTTTCTACTTTTATCCCCCCCCTTTTAAAGCATTTAAAATCATTTAAAAACATAGATTAGGGTATGAACTCACCTTTAGTTGGTGGTTCGGATGAACTGGACGGTGTAGGATTGCTAGGTGTCAAGTGAGGACTTGTACACACACTACGATCCTAATGAACATATAATCACACATATATGCACTCAATTAGTCTCAAATTACTAATTGATAATGTTAAGACATCCTAGACATGATAAACACTTTATATAAGTGTTTTAAGCCCTAAGGATTGCATCTAAGCTATTGTGGGACAAGGCACTTGTGTTTAGGGTTCCATAGGACCCCATATATGAGTTTACTCCCCATATACCATCACACATGGAGTTTACGGTTGTAAACTCTTGAGTTTACGGCCGTAAACTCCCAACCATGGGTGTATTGTGTGTTTTGAAGTTCCAAATGACTCCTAGAATTATTCCAACTTGGTGGTTATATTCTTGGAAGGGTTTAAGGTCTAGAAACACTCCATTTAGGAGTTTACGGACCTAAGGCCATTTCCCTTAGAGTTTGCGGCCGTAAACTCTTAAGTATGGGTGTTTTTGATGCTTTCAAGTCTCTTGCACATGTGGTATGGGTTCTACACTTTTATTCCAAGCATATGAAGGCATTAGGCACACTTTGGTGCCCTTCTTTCATGTTTACGGCCCAAGAACCATGTCTTGGCCGTAAAATCACTTTGGTAGGTGATTTTGATGTGTTTTGGTCCTTGATTTAAGTGGGAACAATTCCTAGTAAATGTCCAATGCTTTAGGTGCCTTAAAAGCACCCTTTTGTGCATGATTTTTGGAGTTTACGGCCTAAGATACTCTTGGGCCGTGAACTCCCAAACTTGGGTGATTCTTGCTTGATTTCATGTCCCTAATACACTCCTATACAAGTCCAAAGCAGTAGTATATCACGGGGGTCGGTCTAGGCTTTGTTTCGGGAGTTTACCGCCCAAGAACACCTTGGGGAGTAAACTCCTAAATCTAGTGATTTAACCTTCTAAATCATGTTATAAACACATATTAAGCTTTCTAACACTACTAGAAAGAGGTACTCACGTTTTGGTATAAAAACCCGAAGATCCGTGAGTGAGAAAATGGCTTTTCTCTAGTTGGAAATGTGAATAATGAATGAATTTGGTTCAGAATTCTATTTATAGTCCTGAGATATTTTTGGCAGAAAATATTTTTATTCCTGAAATGATCTCTAATATAATAGAGTGTTGGAATAACAGTGTTGCACAAAACCCAAGTGCACCCACTCTCCTGATATTTCCTGAAGTGTAAACCCTGAATTACTCAAACTTACGCGAAAAAGTCTGAAAGTTAACTGTGACTGCTATAACTTCTATTGAAGTGATATAGTTTGTACAGAATGGAAATTTCGGGTTGTCACATATGAGTTATTGAGGAGAAACGTACCCATGACCACCATGGGATCTACCACATCTTCGTCATGGCCTATCACCAAAACTCTCCGTACTCCACTAGTATTCCCTACTTTGGATAGTTCCTTTTGTAGTGTCCAACTTCACTACACCCGTAGCAGGCCTGGCCTACTCCAATACCAGGGACCTGGGTGATTGGTCTTGCCGGTGTCTTACAGAAACGGGCAGTGTGCCCCTTCCTATTGCAGTTAGCACATTGCATCTCTCGGTAGGGTTCGTTGTGATGGAAGTTGCACTTGCTACATTTTGGCAGACTTACAGCATATTGCTTTGCTGGTTCAGGGACAACAGGGGTCGTTACGGCACGAACAACCACAATCTGATGTTTCTTGGTGGGGTTCTTTGCCGATTGATTCTTCTTTCTGTCCAAAAACTTTCTCTTGTTGTCGATCGCTTTGGGTTGTTCTGGGATAGGGGTTGTTACTTGCGAACGGACTCCATGGTCAATGTCACGCCCGTAGATCAAGGCTACTCAATTTAGAGACGATGAGCGTCAAAAAGGACTTTTTGATAGAAGATTATTTAGAATGAATAATCTTAACTAAGTTATAGTATATGTTACAAGGATTCCGTACATATAAAGAACACCGAAATCCGAGTTATAACGAAGAAGTTATGACTTGTCGAAGTTTCACGACAAAACCAACACGACGCTGAATGACGTAAAATACGAATTTAAGATAGAGCGATATTTTGACTTATTGATCTAAACGAAAGTCGTAGAATACGTTAAACCAAGAGCGTGCATAAATAGAACGTCTAAATCTGACTTCGTATGAGGAAGTTATGATTTTTCTAAGTTTCAGCTTAGCAATATGCAGCCCAAAACCCGAATTTGAGATTGAGTGATTTTAGGTCGAAACAATCTAAACGAGAATGGAAGATCTCGTTATTAGTAGTACAATGGTGAAAAGATAGACGAAAACGGACGTTGGAGGAAGAAGTTATGAATTTATAACGGATTTTTCCTATCCCGGCCTACTAAAAATAATATAATAAAAATAAATTCGAAATCAGCCGATGGAGTCTAAACGAAAATTGTAGAGCATAGTCTCACCTACGCGTGGATATAAAGAACGTCGAACACGGAGTTCGTATGAGGAATATATGAATTACTGAAGTTTTTAAATAACTAAAATATATTTACTTAATTATGAAATCGGATAATACCAAACCCGTGACTCATCCGACCCTATCCACCCGGTACGCCCAGTGTACATGTCGACAGAGGATTACGCCCAACGTAATTTGGGGTTACGCCCAACGTAACTCGGGGTTTCATCCCCTATAAATAGAAGTCGAAGACAGCCGAGTTCTTTGCTCATTTTCTTTCCTTCTCTCTCTTTTTTGCATCGTTTTACGTGCAAGAAATATCCCGAAGCCCTGGTATCATCCCGAGACCCGAAGCAAGTCCCGAAGCCCCGAAGATCCCGAGAAGTAAAGTTTCCGAGCCGAAAATCTGCCCGCGTGAAACCCGGTTTTGGAGGAAACATCCTGGTTTCATCACAAAAGATTATTTTAATAGCCGTAGTGTTGTCCGATCGTCTTCTAATCAAGTGAGTGTATAGTCCCTTTCATAAACACAATTTTAATACATGTAGTGTTTGAATGTATTAATTATATGTTTGGTGTGAGTATATAGTTACTTTCTTCTAACACATAAGTATTAAGTATTTGCTACGAAATACGTGTTATGTGTTTATATATTGTTGTTTAGTTGAGATAAGCATGGAATGGATGTTTTATATAGTTTTTAAATGAGTTAAACTGTATATGTATGTTATATCTACAAATATGTTGGGTAGAACATGGGTAGACGTTAGTTGGTGTGTGATGACGGATGAGTTTGAGGATGAGACGAAAGACGAACCTTGGTAGCTATGGATTTAGTACTGTATAGATGAACCTTGGTAGCAATGGATTTAGTACCGTATAGACGAAAGTTGGTAGCTATGGATTTAGTACTGCTAGATAGACGATGGTAGCTATGGATTTAGTACTGTTAGATAAACGTTGGTAGCTATGGACTTAGTACCTACACTGGTAGCTATGGATTTAGTACTGTTAGATAAACGTTGGTAGCTATGGACTTAGTACACTGGTAGTTATGGATTTAGTACCTGATGAATGAACCATAGCAGCTATGGTATTAAGTCTTTACGAAAGAACCTTGGCAGCTATTGTCTTAGTGCTAAATAAAGAATCCTGGTAGCTATTGTCTTAGTGCCTAATAAAGAGTCCCGATAGCTATTGTCTTAGTGCCTAATACGGAGTGAACGAACAAATGACTCTTAGGGTAGACCCTTAAGAGTAAGGAAGATAATGGGGATGGGTAATTGGAATGATCGTTTGATGATTATATATATATATATATATATATATATATATATATATATATATATATATATATATATATATATATAGGATAAAATATTGTGGGTTGAAAAACCTATATGCTCACTGAAACGGCCCAAAATACGACCCAAAAATTTTTATTTAATCATTACTAAAATCATTATATCAATATCATAAAATAAAAACCCATACGTCAATATCTCAAAACCATAAAAAAGTATCACGAGAAAACTATATCAAATCATATCCATGAAAAACTGAATCAACTCCAAGGACAAAAACTGAAGTTGTGGTGTGTGCGATACCATCATCCCGAGCTCGTCCCTTTACTTCCGGATGTACCTGAAACCAAAACTAAAACTGTAAGCACGAAACTTAGTGAGCTCCCCCAAACTACCACATACCATGCAATAACATATAAAGCATATACTGGGCCTTGCCCACTGCATTGGACCGAAGCTTGGAAACTGCATCGGACCGAAGTCCGGAACTGACTGGGACCTTGTCCCCTCCATCGGACCGAAGTACGGAACTAATTGCATCGGACCGAAGTACGAAACTGACTGGGACCTTGTCCCCTACATCAGACCGAAGTCCGGAACCAACGACATCGGATCGAAGTCCGGAACTGACTGGGACCTTGTCCTCTGCATTGGACCGAAGTATGGAAATGATTAAACACAGCATAGTATAAACACATATCAACTAGCATAAACATATATACTACATACTGCATCGGACTGAAGTCTGGAACACATAACACATAAACATGCTTGAATCACAAATACATCAAGCACCCTAAACTACTGCGTCGGACCAAAGTCCGGAACTGAATACTAACTAAACGGGCCGGCATTGTGGCCATAGACCCGTTCCTACTGGAAGGAAACTCACCTCGTGAGGCTGACTGCTGAACTCCTAAATGAGAAATCCCTGACTGCTGCTCCGGCTGCTTCCCGGCTATCATGGGAATAAGACACTAAATTAGAATAGGGATTCTCCTATGGGTAAAATGACCCTTTTACCCCCACTATGGCATGGGTCACAACATGGACCAAACCCTCAATTCCCTCTAAGTCCATCAATGGCCCCACTACAGGCCCACTAATGGCCCCATTTTCTATATTGGGCCCAAAACCTTTTATTGGGCCTTACTCAAGCCCAATACTAATCCTTGGTCCAAAGCAACTGAATTCTGATGGCCACTAAGGCCCAAAGATCCTAAGTCTAAAACTCAACCCACACCGAGGCCCAAAACACTTGAAGCCCAAACTGGCAGCGTACGCGGGGCGTACACCAAGGTACGCTGAGTGTACTGGCTGCTGGCTTGTATGCGGCGCGTACCTCCTTGTACGCCCAGCGTACAACCCTGTTAAGCCAAAATCTCATTAAGTGCTTAATAATCCGATCCAGAAGCTACAAATCCATATCCTAAGCTTGTTCCATGTCTTAAGCCATAAAGTTGCTTACTAGATGGCTTAAAGTCTCATAAAGGCTCAAACTTCCATAAATAACATTCTACTTCCATAGAGCTAACTAGATCTCATGCATGGCTTCATGTAAGCTTCAAAGATTGAAACTTTATTGCTAGGAAAGTGTTTCTGAGCCTTAAGGATGGCAACCCAAGCTCCAAAACCGATTTACAAAATCAAGACTCAACCTTTGGACCTAAAAATGTCCAAACTTCCATAACCTTAGATCTAGAATGAAAAGGAAGAAAGTTAAAAACTTTATACCTTCCTTTGATGACCAAGAGTGTACTTAGCTTAGATCTTTGAGCTCAAGCTTCTTCTCCAACTTCTTCTCTTCCTTCTTCACTACTTCCTTTCACTAAAACACTCACAAAAGCTTCTTCACACACAAGAGAGGATAAGAACGAATTAGGGTTTTCTTGAGGGTGAGGAGACTGATGGGAAAACAGGGAAGGAGGCTATAATGGGGTTTATATAGCCCTTAAACCCTAAAATTAGGGTTTGCATCTGGTCGCGTACGCTGGGCGTACCCTATGGTACGCTGCGCGTACGCTTCTAATCCCTGCATTTTATTTAGGTGTTACGCCCTGCGTACAACAGGTTACGCCCCGCGTACGGCTTATGGGAAGCCTATGTCTCGGCTTAAAATCAAGGAGGCCCAATCCATAATATACAATTCTATTATATCCCAAAATAAGATTTGAGAATTTAAATAAATTTATACCTCGGAAGACGATCGTTACAAATCTCCGCCACTTGAATTAGACTTCGTTCTCGAAGTCCGTTGCTGCTGAAAACAATTTCGGATAATGCTCTAGCATCTCCTCCTCTGATTTCCATGTCCACTGTAAACCCTTCCGGTGCTGCCACTGCACCTTCACTAGCTGTACTGCCTTGTTCCTCAAGGTCTTTTTCTTTCGATCCAAAATCGCAACCGGTGTTTCAATATAATTCAGGCTACTATCAACCTGAAATGTCCTCTAAAGGTACCACTGCTGACTCATCCACCAAACACTTCCGCAACTGAGAAACATGGAAAGTGTTATGAATCTGGCTGAGCTCTGCCGAAAGATCCAACCGATAAGCAACCCGACCCACCCGGGCCAAAACCTTAAAAGGACCGATGAACCTGGGACCCAGCTTGCCCCTCTTTCGAAATCTGATAACACCCTTCCAGGGTGACACCTTCAGGAGGACCATATCGCCCATCTGAAACTCCAAGTCTGAACACCTCCTGTCGGCGTAACTCTTCTGCCGACTCTGTGCATTCTGCAGTCTACTACGAACCTGCTGGATCATTTATGTGGTCTTGAGCACCACTTCGGTGCTCCCGATGACTCGCTGACCGACCTCTCCCCAACAAATAAAGGTCCTACACTTCCTCCCATAGAGCATCTCGAAAGAAGGACGGTCAATACTCGCGTGGTAACTGTTGTTATATGAAAATTCCGCTAATGGAAGATACATATCCCAACTGCCACCGAAGTCCAGGACACATGCTCGAAGCATGTCCTCAAGAGTCTGGATCATCCTCTCGCTCTGCCCGTCTGTATGAGGGTGGAAAGCGGTGCTGAAATGGAGACGAGTACCCATCTCGTCGTGAAACCGCTTCCAGAATCTGGAAGTAAAACGGACGTCTCGGTCTGACACCACCGAAACAGGCACTCCATGCCGTGCCACAACCTCTCGCACATAAATATCGGTTAGCTTCTCAGCCGATATGCTCTTCTGGATCGGTATAAAATGAGCACTCTTCGTTAGCCGATCCACAATAACCCAAAACGAATCCACTCCATGCGTGGTCCTGGGAAGCTTACTGATGAAATCCATGGTGATATCTTCCCATTTCCACACTGGAATGTCTAACGGCTGCATCTTGCCCTGAGGCCTCTAGTGCTCTGCCTTGACCTTCTTGCAGGTCAGGCACCTCTCCACATACCAGGCGACATCTCGCTTCATGCAGGGCCACCAATAATAGGGTCGAAGATCTCTATACATCTTCGTCGCCCCTAGATGGATGGAAAATCGAGACTTATGGACCTCGTCCATCAATACCTGCCACACACCACCCCAGTACGGTACCCAAACTCTCCCATGAAGGGTCAATAGTCCTCGACTGTCATAGTCAAAGGAAGATACTCGGCCTACAATCCTCTCACACTTCTGCCTCTCCTCCTTGAGGCCCTCGACCTGTGCCTCTCTGATCTGCTCAAACAATGGAGTAATCATTGTCATCCTGAAACATATATCCCTAATCGGGGCTGCTGCCGTCTTGCGGCTCAGGGCGTCGGCCACCATGTTGGCCTTCCCTGGATGATAAAGGATCTCACAATTGTAATCCTTCACCACATCTAACCACCGACGTTGCCTCATGTTAAGATTCGGCTGATCCATGAGATATCTCAAGCTCTTGTGATCCGTGTAGATGGTACAACGGACCCCATAAAGGTAATGTCTCCAAATCTTGAGGGAAAACACCACTACCCCCAGCTCTAAATCATGCATAGGATAGTTAGCCTCGTGAGGCTTCAACTGTCTACAGGCGTAAGCTATCACACGGCCTCGTTGCATCAACACTGCTCCCATACCTATGATCGAAGCATCACAGTAGACTACGAAATCCTCTACTCCCTCTGGCAGGGTAAGAATCGGTGTCGCGCACAATTTCTGTCTGAGGGTCTCGAATGCTACCTGCTGCTCAGGCCCCCAGCGAAACACTACCGGCTTCTTAGTCAGTCGGGTGAGCGGTACCACTGTCTTGGAGAAATCCTGGATGAATCTCCTGTAGTACCGTGCCAAACCTAGGAAGCTGCGAATCTCAGATGGAGACTTCGGGACCTCCCACTGCGTCACGGCCTCTATTTTAGCCGGATCTACCAGTATACCCTTCTGGTTGACGAGATGCCCAAGGAACTACACCTCGCGCAACCAGAACTCACACTTGGAGAACTTCGCGAAAAGCTTCTCCCTCCTCAAGGTCTCTAGCACCTCCCTCAGGTGCTCCTCATGTTGCTCCTGCATCTTGGAATAAACCAAGATGTCATCTATGAATACTATCACAGACCGATCCAACATTGGCCTGCATACGCGGTTCATGAGGTCCATGAACGCGGCTGGAGCGTTAGTGAGCCCAAACGGCATCACCACAAACTCATAATGACCATAGCGGGTCCTGAAAGTGGTCTTCTGCACATCCTCATCCCTAACCCGCATCTGATGATACCCGAAGCGCAAATCAATCTTGGAGAACCAAGATGCTCCCTGAAGCTGATCAAACAAGTCATCTATCCTCGGGAGTGGGTAACGGTTCTTCATTGTTACCTTATTCAACTCCCGGTAACCTATACACATACGGTGCGACCCGTCCTTCTTCTTTACGAACAAAATCGGTGCTCCCCAGGGCGAACTGCTCGGCCTGATAAAACCCTTGTCCAGCAGCTCTTGCAGCTGCATAGACAACTCCTGCATCTCTGGGGAGCTAACCGATATGGTGCCTTGGTTATCGGAGCCGCACCAGGAATCAAGTCAATCCTGAACTCAACCTGCCTCTCCGGGGGTACTCCTGGCAAATCCTCTGGAAATACATCCGGGTAGTCTCGCACTACTGGAACATTATCAACTGTCGCCTTGCCCTTCTCCCGAGCATCTAAAACATAGGCAATGTAACCGGCGCAACCCTGCTGGAAGTAGAGCCTCGCTCTCGCTGCTAAACAAAGAACTGGTCCGTGTTGTGGCCGCTCACCCTGAATCACTAACTCGCCCCCACTGGGAGTTCGAACCCTCACTAACTGCAACTCGCATTCAATCATTGCCCCATTGGGGCTCAGCCAATCCATTCCTACTATGACCTTATTCCCTCGCAGGGGAATAGGGACCAAGTCCACCGAAAATTGCTCCTCGAATAACTGAAGAGAACATCCTCTATGCACTCTCACAACCTTAACGGTCCTATCATCTGTAATCTTGACCTCAAGTGGACACTCCAGTTCCCCTGGAGCTCTGCTAAACCTCTTGCTAAGCGCAAGCGAAACAAATGATCGGGTAGCCCCCGAATCAAACAATATTGTGGCTGAAATGCCGTTCACTAGGAACGAGCCTATAAAAAACATATAATCATAAGAAACAATCAATAATAAATGCAGAGATAAGGAAAAAGACATATCGGTCACCACATCAGGAGTCGCTCACGCCTCTTCTGTTGTCAGCTGAATAGCCCTACTCTTCGCCACTGGCGTCTCAGCTCGGCCTTGGCGGCCGTCTGTAATCCTCAAGGTAGCAGAGGCAGGTGCTGACACCTTCCTTGCTGCAGCTAAACTCGGACACTGGGACTTCTTATGTCCCCTCTGATTGCAATGGAAGCAAATCAGATCAGTCGCTGCGGTGGAGGTAGTAGTAGTTGTACAATGTCTGCTCATATGCCCAGTCCGACCGCACTTATAGCAGCCGGCACTCCCTCCCTTGCACGCTCCATTGTGCAATCTCCCACACTTGTCACATTGACCGTGGCTCTGCTGAATCCTGGATCTGTGATCTGAAACTTTGGGCTTTTTGCCCGAACTCCCTGTACCCAAAGCCACCTCCGACTTTCTCTTCCTCTCCATCTCAAGGTAAATCTCTCTCTCTCTCCCGAGCCCTAGCAATCATGTCATCCAACGTTTTACAGCTGGACCGGCTCACAAACTGGCGGATGTCACTCCGCAGCATCTCATGATAACGGGCCTTCTTCATTCCCTCATCAGCTGCGTACTGAGGAACGAGAAGTGCCCTCTCCCTGAACTTGGCGGTAATCTCCGCCACTGTCTCTGTAGTCTGGGTGAGATCCTGAAACTCCCTAGCTAGCTGTTGCACTTCAATAACTGTTGCGAACTCAGCTTTGAACCTGGCAGTAAAGCCAGCCCAGGTCATAGCATCCAAAGCTGTGTCATCTCCAATGACATGTCCAACCTCCTCCCACCAATCTCGTACCCTGTCCTTCAGGAGACTGGATGCTAATCTGACCTTGTCCCCCTCGTGACACTTTCTAGTGCGGAATGCGTTGGCCACATCCGCCAACCATTTGGTACTCGCTATGGGGTCCTGCGCCCCGTGATAATCTAGAGCTCCACATGCCCGGAACTCCCTGAAAGTAAGTGTGCGTGAGCCCATCATGGCCTCCACCTCAGCACGAAATGTGCCTAGCTTCTCCTCCATCAACTCTAGTATACCCTCCTTGATCGAACCAAAGATCATCGGAGTCTGCTCAAAAATGATATGAGTAACCTCTGAAGTGAAGAACTGCCGTCTGCTGGTCTAGGGCGTAAAACCACCATTCTGAAAAACAAATTACGATAAACGTCAGAAACACTGATATCTCTCGAGGGATCACTACTACTACAGGCTTTCCGGTCTTGTCTCAGCCTTCCTCAATTCAAGTACATGTCCTATACTTCCAGTAGTATGGGCCCCTACTACCTTCCACATCTACCCGTACCTTCCTCAAGGACTGCCTCGATTCCACTAAGCCACTAACACCGCTACTGATCTCTGCTACCCTCATCCTAGGCTTGCCCTAGGGAAATCTATGTCTCAACCAAACCGGTCCTCAGCTACTGAAGGCCTCCTCGTAATGTCAATTAGTCATCACCTGTATACCATCACATGTGACGAGGCTCAGATAATCCTTCGAGTAAAAGACTCGTCCCTACAACGGTTGGACTCAAACAAGAGTTGCGCAATAGGGCCCAATCCAGCACTCTGAGATTTTTCAACCCTGATCACATGTGATGTGATGTATTCACCTAATAGCTAACCCCCATTACTCGGAGTCCCACAAAGAACAAATCAAGTAGCATTCAGACACAGGAAACCACTCAAGCAATTCTATCCTCATAACGAGAAATTGTACTAGCATACCATGCTAAGCTCATACTATCAGGCATAACCTAACAAGTTATCCTACTGCTGTCTACTCAATACTAGCATGCAATTCTCATAAAGCTGAAACACATATAGCAGGCACATAAGGCATCTTCCTAGATCCTTAGTCCTATTCTAGCATGCTGTTCTACTGAAACTGAAACTGATAATCACAACATAACTTGTATGGGTAATTTGGGAGTACTTACTTGAGCTCGGCTGATCGCATGCACCACACCCTTTTCTCGTTTTTAAACTCTCTTTCTTTTTAAGTCTTTTCCTCAAAATTCTTTTGAAAACATTTTTCTTTCGAAAATCTTTTTATTATTTCCTTAGTTTGAGTTCAATCACACCCGTAAGTGTGCCCGAATCCCTCAAACCAAGGCTCTGATACCAACTTGAAACGAACCAAAATACAACCCAAAATTTTTGTTTAATCATTACTAAAATCATTATATCAATATCATAAAATAAAAACCCATAGGTCAATATCTCAAAACCAAAACAAAGTATCACGAGAAAACTGTATCAAATCATATCCGTGAAAAACTAAATCAACTCCCAGGACAAAAACTGAAGTTGTGGTGTGTGCGATACCATCATCCCAAGCTCTTCCCTTTACTTGCGGAAGTACCTGAAACCAAAACTAAAACTGTAAGCACGAAGCTTAGTGAGCTCTCCCAAACTACCACATACCATGCAATAACATATAAAGCACATACTGGGCCTTGCCCACTGCATCAGACCGAAGTCCGGAACTGACTGGGACCTTGTCCCCTGCATCGGACCGAAGTCCGGAACTAACTGCATCGGACCGAAGTCCGGAAATGACTGGGACCTTGTCCCCTGCATCGGACCGAAGTCCGGAACTAAATGCATCGGATCGAAGTCCGGAACTAACTAGGACCTTGTCCCCTGCATCGGACCGAAGTCCGGCACTAACTAAACATAGCATAGCATAAACACATATCAACTAGCATAAACATATATACTGCATACTACATCGGACTGAAGTCCGGAACACATAACACATAAACATGATTGAATCACAAAGACATCAAGCACCCTGAACTACTGCATCGGACCGAAGTCCGGAACTAACTGCTAAGTAAACGGGCCGGCATTGTGGCCGTAGACCCGTTCCTACTAGAAGGAAACTCGCCTATTGAGGCTGACTGCTGAACTCCTGAATGAGAAATCCCTAACTGCTGCTTCGGCTGCTTCCCATCTATCATGGGAATAAGACACTAAATCAGAATAGGGATTCTCCTATGGGTAAAATGACCCTTTTACCCCTGCTATGGCATGGGTCACAACATGGCTCAAACCCTCAATTCCCTCTAAGTCCATCAATGGCCCCACTACTGGCCCACTAATGGCCCAATTTTCTATATTGGTCCCAAAACCTTTTATTTAGCCTTACTCAAGCCCAATACTAATCCTTGGTCCAAAGCAACTGAATTCTGATGGCCACTAAGGCCCAAAGATCCTAAGTCTAAAACTCAGCCCACACCGAGTCCCAAAACACTCGAAGCCCAAACTGGCAGCGTACGCGGGGCGTACACCAAGGTACGCTGAGCGTACTGGCTACTGGCTACTGGCTTGTACGCGGCACATACCTCCTTGTACGCCCAACATACAACCCTGTTAAGCCAAAATCTCATTAAGTGCTTAATAATCTGATCTAGAAGCTACAAATCTAGATCCTAAGCTTGTTCCATGTCTTAAGCTATAAAGTTGCTTACTTAATGGCATACAAGTCTCATAAAGGCTCAAACTTCCATAAATAACATTCTACTTCCATGGATCTAACTAGATCTCATGCATGGTTTCATGTAAGCTTCAAAGATTGAAACTTTATTGTTAGGAAAGTGTTTCTGAGCCTTAAGGATGGCAACCCAAGCTCCAAAATCGATTTACAAAATCAAGACTCAACCTTTGGACCTAAAAAGGTCCAAACTTCCATAACCTTAGATCTAGAATGAAAAGGAAGAAAGTTCAGAACTTTATACCTTCCTTTGATGACCAAGAGTGTACTTAGCTCAGATCTCTGAGCTCAAGCTTCTTCTCCAACTTCTTCTCATCCTTCTTCACTACTTCCTTTCACTAAAACACTCACAAAAGCTTCTTCACACACAAGAGAGGATAAGAACAAATTAGGGTTTTCTTGAGGGTGAGGAGACTGATGGGAAAATAGGGAAGGAGGCTATAATGGGGTTTATATAGCCCTTAAACCCCTAAAATTAGGGTTTGCATCTGGCCGCGTACGTTAGGCGTACCCTATGGTACACTGCACATACGCTTCTAATCCTTGCGTTTCATTTAGGTGTTACGCCCCGCGTATGGCTTATGGGCTGCCTATGTCTCGACCCAAAATCAAGGAGGCCCAATCCATAATATACAATTCTATTATAGCCCAAAATAAGACTTGAGAATTTAAATAAATTTATACCTCGGAAGACGATCGTTACACTCACCAGGCTCCCAAGCTTGACCCACTCAGTTTTCTTTGTATTACAGGTTGTGGCACAAGAGCATAAGTTGGCTGATGTAACGAGAGATATGGATTATAGGCCCATAGTTATAATTAGTTGTGTATGGTCTATGTTGTTCTTTTTATACTTTTGGTATGTATTGAACAAGACATCCCGAGATTTTGTTATATAATGAAAATACATTTCTTTTAAGAAATGCTTTGATAAATTCTTATCATATTTTGTTTTGGAACAAATTCTGCAACTGTTCTCTGTAAAAGATTACTCTGATTTTAAAAACAAAGCATAAACAAATTGGTCTTTTCTGGCCGTGAAATTGGGGATGTCACAGTTGGTATCATAGCATTAGTTTAAGCGAACTAAGAATTTGTAGGAAATTTCTAGACTTAAAATTAGAATGCTAAGTAATGATTGTGAGGATTGTGTCTAAAATATGTTAGGTAGTACACCTAAATTGACACAAGCACTAGTTTATTTTAGGAATGATGCCTAAAATGCTTTTATGTGCTAAATGTTTTGTGTGATAGCTATATTGATGCTATTATTTGTTCGGATCTATGGTCTGTTGCCGACCGGATCTGGAAACCTTATGTGTTTAGGATTCTAAGCGTACGACTACGATATTAGAACTAGAATGTAAACGTTTCGAAGTGATATGGAAGATTGTAATATCTATCGTGAAGGAGGATCTCATTTCACCTTATTCGGTGTATAGATCAAAATGGCAAGAAGAAGAAGCGGAGTTGGAAACGCAAACAAAAACATGAATCAACAGCCTCAACCACTAGTGATTGAGCAAGCACCTGTTGTAGCAGCAGCACCAGAGCTAATGACGATGGCTGGAGTGCAAGAGATGATGCAGATAGATGTTGGATCGCCAAATGGAAGAGACAAGGCGATTACTCCAACAGAATCGTGAGGAACTGTCACTTCAAGTGGAAGAGCCCGAAGTGAATGAAGGGCATTCGGAGGGAGGTAACTACAGTGGGACTGTTGGACAAGCAGAACCCCCAGTGGCAGAAAGCAATGACCCGGAAAGGGAAAGAAACAGGGATGGGCGTATGTATAAAAATTTCTTGGGCGCCAAGCCGCCAAGTCTTTCTGGAAGCCCAAAGCCTATTGAGATTATGGATTGGCTCTCCGAAGTGGAGATGGTGTTTGAGAGTTGCGACTGTAGCAACAAACAGAAGATTGTCATTGCAGTTAGACAACTGAAGACTGGAGTCTTGAGCCGGTGGAAGTTACTGGCAAATATGATGCCTCGAGGGGAAGCCCTGAGGATGTCATGGGAATCATTCCTAGAGCAGTTAAAGATGCAGTACTGCTCAGAGATAGATCTGATTGATTTGAACAATGAGTTCTAGAACTTCAAAAAGGGGGAAATGAGCATTGATGATTATGCTACTATGTTTATCGAAAAGATGAAAGTGTTTACATACTTGGTGCCGACTGGCCTCGCCAAGATCGAAAAAAATTTCTAACGGATTGCCATCAGACTTTGGCCCAACGGTCAAAATGGCAAGTACGTTGAAGGCAACCGTTAGAGCTGATAAGAATGTCGAGAGTCAGATAAGAGAGAAGGGTCTAGAGAAGGTTGAAGTTGGAGAAAAGAGGAAGTTTGAAGGATCCTCAAGACCTGATAATAAGGGAAAATTCGCAAAGTCTAACCTAGATGACCAAAGGTATGGGCCCAAGTGGTATGAAAAGTGCAAGAAGAATCACTTTGGAACATTCAACGAAGAAGTAACCTGTTACAAATGTGGAAGGATCGGCCACTATTCCAAGAACTATACACATAATGATAAGGTGTGCTACGGATGCGGAGGCAAGGGGCACATGTCTAGAGACTGCCCAAAGAAAAATGAAGCAGCAAGGCTAGAAGCACCGCCAATGCCATGGGCATTCCACATGATCCTTGATGAAGCAGAAAACAACGTGAGGATTCAAGGATGAAGACTTTATATATATATATATATATATATATATATATATATATATATATATATATAAAGTCTGTATCAGGAAGTGTAGCTGAAGGGCCCAAATTAGTGGTTTGGTCTAGGCTTTACATTGTAATAGTAGTTTGGTATAGATAGAGTATTTTAGTAGGTGTAATAGCCGTTTATGGGTTGTAATGAGTTTACGGCCGTAAACACCTTACGACCGTAAACCCTTCTCGGTCGTAGTTCCCTATAAATAGATGGCTAGTCAAACGTGTTTTGTTGTTGATGCCTTATTGTTCACGGCCCTATATCGAGTTGTACCAGACGTTTACTTCAATAAAACGTGTGCAAGCTTGATTTCATTGCTTCTCTACTTTTATTCTTGTTTCTGTGATTGTGTTTGCTATTGATCACTGGTAAGATCTGTTCTCAGGACCTTACAATTGGTATTAGAGTAGAACCAGCATTAAAGGCACTCTACAATCGATTTTGAAGTGAGTTTTTATTGACTTGAGATTAAGTTCATGTTTTTCTGCAAGAGGATTTTTGGTTTCATCGAAAAATTGCAAAAAGTCATTGCTTACGGCTCGAGCTTACGTCCGTAATCACTATTTACGGCCGCAAACGCATCATATTTCTTAAACCGTGAACTGCATTCTTGAGTCGTAAACACGGTATCGAAGACTGATTGTTCTTGGACCGTATTCTCTTTTCGACCGCAAACTCAGAGTTTACGGCCACAAACTGATTTTCGGCAGTAAATTCTTTTTGACAGTAAATCGGATTTTAAGTGTGTTTGACCAAAAACTCAATTTAAATTTTAATTAATTTTCTTTCTGTTTCACATTTATTAAACAATAAAAATGGAATCTCAAAGTCAAAATCATATTCAAGAACTTGATGTTGTCATGGGCACCACTACATGAATTCCAAGGTTAATGCCTGCTGATGGTTTTCCCGAGTGGAAGTATAGAATAGAGAAATACATAAAAATGAAAGACTTCAAGATCTGGAAATGCATCATTAAGGATCCAGTCAGAATAACCACTACAGTTGTAGGGCAAGTGGTTGACAAGAAGATAGAAAATTACACTGATGAAGACTTCGAGAGTGTGGAAGAGCAGGAGGAGGCGTTGGCCATTTTGACCATGGCCCTGTCACCAGATATTGCTCATGGTTTCAGAGAGTATACGTCTACTAAGGCTTTGTAGGAAGCCCTAATTAAGGTTTATGAAGGGAACGAAGACATGTGGGAGAGTCGCCAAGACATGCTGCGACAATGATTCAATATGTTCAATTATGTTCCTGGAGAGACTCTTGAAGCACAGCTGCAGCGGTTCACATCTCTCAATACTGAAATGACTGTGGCTGGGATTTTATATACAAATTTAGAGATAAACAAGAAGCTACTAAATTCTATCCCAAAATATTGGGACATGAATGTAGCTATCATCAAGAAGACTAAGGATCTCAGCCGTCTCTCTCTCGCTGAAGTGATGGCAGTCATCAAGGCGTGTGATATTGATGACAAGCAGCGGGAGATCAACCATGTGAACTCATATTCAGCTGGGAACCTTGGCATCTCCTCTAACAATGCTCTTTCGTCTTTCTCTTTTTCTCTTCCTTCTGCAGGTCAACCATTTACTACTCCGTAAGCTCAGATTCAAACTTTTCCCACTCCATCAGCCTCCTCTGCATCAGCCATTCCTTTCTCGCAGACTCAATCATTCGTGGCTTCTCAAGTTGCTTCATCCTCAAATGGGACCTATTCTTCAAGGGGAAAGGAGGGTGATGAAAATCTTGCTCTTGCTTCAGGGCTTTTCAATTGCTACAATGCACTCGTAGCCGGGGATATTCCACCCCAACTATCATTTTCCGATCTTGATCAGATTCACCCTGAAGACGTTGAGGAGATGGATATTTCGTGGTAAATTGCCATAGCAGTCTTTAGGGCAAAACAGTTTGCCAAAAAGGCTGGAAAGAACAACTGGGGGATGAGTGTTGACAAGAAATTTGGGTTCAGCAAAGGAAAATTATGATGTTTCAACTGCCACGAGCCAGGGCACTTTGCTCGTGATTGTCCACAGCTAGACAAAAGATCAAATAATGATAGGACAATAGTTGCAGTTGGAAACAATCGAAGTGGTGCTCAAACAAACAACGACAAAGCTATGGTTGCACAGTCTTTCGACTGGGAGGATCAAATGTAGGACCTGAATTTGTCTGCACCTGAAAATGCTCACCTGGCACAAGTCTGTGATGATGCTCCGGTAGAGATTGTGGCAGCTGAAGATAAGATGATGGAGATGCAATTTGCATTGATGGTATCTTCCTCTCATGAACCTAATACAACCGAGGTAAGTTTACCATTATGTTCTCAAGCCTGTATTGATTATGTTAAAATTCTGCATGAGAAAATTGAGACATTAGATAGTGAAGTAGAAATCCTTAAGATTCTTTGTGAACTTAATGACTCATTAAAAAGGGAAGAAGAAGACATTAGATATGAAGGTTACCAACTCAGAAAAGGTCAAAAACCACTTAAAGCCCAATTGGAAGAAAAAATAAAGGACTTTAGGAGACTTCAGGAAGACTACAGTAATAAATGCGAAAATTATGATTATGTAGTGAAACAGAACGCAGAACTAGTGGCTGAAATTGAATCTTTAAAGGGCAAATTTGAAACCGCTGATTTTGATTTTAGGAAATATGATGTCTCGAGTGAGGTAGTTGCAAATATGATAGACCACTGCATGCAATTTAAGAGAAATCAATCAAAGGGTCTAGGTTATAATCAAGTGCCTCCTCCCTTCAATCATTCATATCAGCATAAGCCTCTGTCGAAAGAAAAATTGCCAATGAACCATTCATGGTTTATGGCAAGCCATCTGGTTTTGTTTCGGGAGGATTTATTAATATTGAAAGTACTAACATTTCTACTTCTCCTGCAGATCAATCCTTGAAATAGTCAAAGCACGAAGTTGAAGGATCTGTTTCTGAAAATAAAACTGAGTCCGAACCTGAAGTTTTAGTTTTTAATAAAGACAATAATTTTTCTGATGTTTTAAGTGACAATGTTTTTTGTGGTGGTGTTTCTATTACTTCTGATACTATTTTGAATGGTTTGAAAGTGTCTAGTTTGAACAATTTGGTTGACAATTCTGATGTGTGTGATAATAATTTTGAAAACCCATCAATTTCACAAACGTATCCATCTAATGTACCCTCACTTACCTCACAACCTAATTTTTGTTCATGTTCTTGTGAGAGAAGCAAGGGTGATAGCATGGCAAACAAATCTGATCAATGTAGCACAAGTTATAACAATAACAAACAGATTTGTTTCAATTGTGGTGTTGGTGGTCATATAGCTAGAAATTGTCAAAATCGTTTGTTTATACATTTCGAATTTCCAAGAGGAGAGAATGAATCCAGAGGAAGGTCTTTAACTAGGAAGTCCTCTAGAATTCGTTCCCGGAATGATGATTGGAAAGATGATCGGAGTAGAAAACGAGCCATTTTTCAAAAGCATAAAAAAGTTTTTTATGACAAAGTCCCGAGCAGTTTGCCAAAACCGAACATGGCCAAGCCAAGGTCAGTTTTTTCAAGAAGCATTAGTGAGTCTTCAACCAAATCTAGTAGAAAACCCACATGCCTTAAGCAAACTGATAAACATTCAATCTCAAAAACACCCGGGACTATTAGAAAACCTAATTATAAATGGCTGCCCAAACTAGCTTCCAATTCATCTTCCGTGTCCTCTGAAAAATCCGGAAATTATCAATCTAAAAAGGCATCGGGGCCACCTAGGAAAATAATGACCTGGGTTCCCAAATCTAATTAAACCCGCACATTTTGCAGGGATAGTTGGGGGGAATGTCGTCAAGCCCTGGTTCGTCGACAGCGGCTGTTCCCGACATATGACATGAGATATCACCCAACTACACAACATTCAATCCTTTAATGGGGGATACATCTCCTTCGCGAGTGGAGATGGTGGAAAGATCACTCAAAGAGGAACTGCCACAAACGGGGTTTTAAGTTTCGAGAATGTTAATTTTGCTCCCGAGCTGAAGCATAGTCTGTTAAGTGTATCTCAGATTTGCGACAAGGGCTATTCTATGCATTTCACTGATAAAGAATGCATGATTCTCAAGCCAGGCTTCGTCATCCCAGAAGAGTGGATTCTCGTAAAATCTAAAAGGGATGGGAATGACTATATCATTGATATGAATAGCAATCTTCCAGAACAAGTTACGTGCCTTTTCTCCAAGATCTCCGAACAAACTGCAATGTTGTGGCACAGAAGACTAGGTCATGGTAATGCCAAGAATTTGAATCGTCTTGCGAAAAATGAGATGGTCCGTGGATTGCCTGTCAAAGACTTCATCACGTTTGAAAAATGTGTGTCATGTGCCCAAGGAAAGCATCATAGAAAACCACACCTGCCAAAACAGGTTAACTCAATTAGTCAGGTGCTTCAATTGCTACATATGGATTTGTTTGGTCCAGTAAACGTTCTCAGCATCAACAAAAGCTCCTATTGTTTGGTTGTGATTGATGATTTCTCTCGATTTACGTGATTTTTCTTTCTATCCAACAAAGTTGGAGTTGTTGACTTGATTAAGAAATTCATAGTATTAATTGAGAATCAAACTAACAATCGAGTGAAGGCGCTTCATATCGATAACAGAACAAAGTTCAAGAATTATGTACTCGGTCACTTTTGCGCAGAAAAGGGTATCATGCGTCAATACAACTCTGCTCACACACCCCAACAAAATGGTATTGCTGAAAGGAGAAACAAAACGTTAAAGGATGTTGCACGGACGATGCTGTGTGATTCAAAGCTACCGGTTTTCTTTTGGGCCGAGGCGATAAACACTGCCTGTTACGTTCAGAATCGAGTGTTCATTAACAAAGCTCAGATGAAGACCCCATATGAGATTCTTTATGGTCACAAGCCATCAGTCAGTCATTTTCGTGTATTTGGTTGTCCTTGCACTCTTCTTCACTTAGATGACAACCCGAAGTTTAATGCCAAGGCCGATGACTGTTACTTCGTAGGGTATGCTGCTCGCACTGCCTATACAGTCTACAATAAAAGGACAAAACAGATTGTGGAATCTTATGACGTGCGTTGGTTGGAAGAAAATGAGACGGGCGCTAGAGTGGGTCTGGATTGGCTGTTTGATTACACATCGCTGTTCAAATCAATAAATGTTTCTTTGAGTGGCTCATCTGGATCTGTTTCTGATTTGAAGAAGATTTCTGAAGACGAAGACGAAGAAGTTGTCTACAGACCTCCATCTGCATCCTCTATTATGCCTGAGGGGGGGTCCTCTGCTATGCCTGAGGGGGAGTCCTCTACTATGCCTGCGGGGGAGTCCTCTGCTACACCAGAGGGGGAGTCATCTGCGCAACATGATAGTCCTAAATCTACAGTCCAAAATGATACTCCTAATGCTGAAGTGATGCCATCTACACCTATGGAGAGAGAGTTCATGCCTAATGACGCTTCCGCGACCACTTCAACCTTTATGGAAGTACTCTTTCCTGAATTTATCTCAAATGAGTATGTGACAGAGCCTTCTGGAGCGGCTCAATCAACAAATGAAGGAGGTATCAACATTCATACTCTTCCTGTCTCTCTCAATGATATCAGCCAAGAGATACCTTCAAGAATTCAACACGATCATCCGATTGATAACATCATTGGTCAGCTGGGCGACGGTGTTAAAACAAGAAGTCAGAGTGGAGATGTTAATACTTGTCTCTACTCTTGCTTTATCTCTCAAATAGAGCCCAAGAATGTTGAAATGGCTCTGAATGAGCCCAACTGGGTAGATGCAATGCATGAGGAACTGCATCAATTTGAAAAGCTCGATGTTTGGAAGTTAGTTGAGTTACCAAAGGGCAAGAAGTCTCTTGACACAAGATGGGTTTATCGCAATAAGCAGGACGATTCAGGGGTTATTGTGCGAAATAAAGCTCGATTGGTGGTTCGTGGGTTTCGACAAGTCGAGCGTCATGATTACACTGAAGTTTATGCTCCAATAGCTCGCTTGGAGGCTATTCGTATCTTTCTAGCATATGCTTCTTACATGAACTTTACCATGTATCAAATGGACATCAAGACTGCCTTCTTGTATGGCAAGGTGAAGGAAGAAATCTATGTTGATCAACCTCCTGGGTTCGTTGACTCAAAATTTCCTAATCATGTCTACAAGTTGGACAAGGCATTGTATGGGTTACATCAAGATCCTAGAGCGTGGTATGAAACTCTAACTAAGAATTTGCTTGAGCATGGCTATTCTCGTGGCACCATCGACCAGACTTTGTTTATCAAGCATATCGGAAATGATCAAATTCTTGTGCAAATCTATGTTGACGACATTATTTTTGGGTCGACCAGTCCGCAGCTCTGCAAAGAATTCGAAGGTGTAATGAAGAAACAGTTCGAAATGAGTTCGTTGGGAGAAATGACCATGTTTTTGGGGCTTCAGGTTAAACAGAATTCAACCAGAATCCTGCTACATCAAGCCAAGTATGTGGAGGATATTCTTGAGAAGTTTGGGTTTCATGACGCAAAATCTGCTTCAACACCAATGGTTGAACGACCTCTTCTGACTCCAGATCCTGAAGGCGAATCCGTAGATCTGAATCACTATCGATCGATGGTCGGATCACTGATGTATCTTACTACAAGCCGACCTGACATCATGTTTGCAATTTGTCAATGTGCACGTTATCAGGATAATCCTAAACTTTCACATCTTATTGCTATCAAAAGAATCTTTCGGTATATCAAAGGGAGCCCAAAATTGGGTCTTTGGTATCCGAAGAATTCTAAATTTGATCTTTATGCTTTTGCTGACAGTAATTATGGAGGCTGTGAGATTGACAGGAAATCAACCTCAAGAGGATGTCAATACCTAGGTGACAGACTAGTTTCGTGGCAATGCAAGAGGCAACACACTATCTCAACTTCCACAGTGGAGGCGGAATACGTTGCTGCATCAGCCTGCTGCTCTCAAGTTATCTGGATCCAACATCAGCTGTTGGCTACGGTTTGAATTATTTAGAAACCCCCATTTATTGTGATAATGAAGCTGTTATTCAAATTGCCAAAAACCCAGTCCAACACTCTAAAACCAAGCACATTGACATTAAAATTCACTTTATCAGAGATTGTTATGAACGTTCACTACTCCGGCTTGAACAGATCCCTACTGCTAATAATGTGGCAGATTTGTTCACAAATCCATTTAACAAAGCTCGCTTCGATGTGCTTGTGGGTTTTCTGAAAATGATTCGTTTTGAGGATTAAGTTTTTTTTATTTATTTATTTTTCACTTTCTTCATTCTTCAATTTTATTTTCACTTTTATTTTTACTTTTTTTAATTTTAATTTCTGAATTTGAGCATTTCGTTTTTCTTTTATTTTTACTCTCACCCATGCACAAATTTAGGGGGAGAAATAGTAAAAAATCCAAAAACAATAAAAAAACCAGAAAATAAAAAAACATTGCTGATAGTTTTGTTTGTAGGTGTTGTGATGGGAAATGAAATTAGCAAGTGGTAACGTGCAATCTGAATCTGCGTAACGTACCTAAGTTGAATCGTCTATGTTTTGTGCTCGATGCGTTGGTAGGCACGAAATATTTTTAAATGGACTTGACTAGCGAGAGTTGAAGCAAATGAATTTAAAGACTTGACAAACTTTGACCTAATTAGATCTGTTTAGCCTGACTTCACGACGCTCGGATAGGTTGAGCAGGGAGATATACATGGGAATCTACCTGTCACATTAAATAACCTGTATCTAGAACTGTGGATTCACTTTTCCTCGATGTGCGGATTTTGTCCTTAATTCCGGTTGGATGGGGCGACTGGTAAATTCTGATGAATTAGGTCTGTAGAAAATTGTTTTCTTTTTTCTATCTGTCTGTTAGTCATATGTTACCTCCTCTGCGTGACTCAAAATCCGACCTGGACTGTAACATATGCAACTCTATTTCTCTGCATATTATATCTATGAAATTCTTCTTATCTGTTAGCCATATGCTGTCTCCTTTGCGTGACTAACAATCCGACCTGATACACAGCATATGCAACCTTTTACTTCTCAATCCCTCTAAAACTATAAGTGAAAATAATCTGAATCTATCCTCTCTCCTAATGATGGTCTGCTCACCCGATGTAAGGATTACTCTGGAAGTCCTTGATGGCTAGGGCATATCAGGAAGCGAGAAACACGTTCTAGTACAATTAAAATTGAACACATATAGATTGTCTGTAGATCTTGCTGCTCGATTTAGGTGGACAACAATATCCCTGGTTGTAGTTAGTTAAATGGTCATAAGAAAAATCTATTTAAGAATTAAGGGCCATCATGATAATAAAGTTATAATTAGATATATGTATGTATCATGTCATTGGTAAATTGTCTAAATCTTGTCACAAATGTTTCATGTTTAAGTAGACCACAATACTGGCGATCGATTAGACGAAGATGTGAAGATAAGGGTACCGACAAGTGGAATAAGGCTGTCCAACAAGTTTGATCCCAGCGTCACAAATTCAGTCACACTAGTTAAATTTTAAGATTATATTTTAGTTGAAGTTAAATTAATGTAATTTTTTTTTTTAATTTTAATTTTTATTTCTATCTTTAATTTTAATTTTAATTTTAATTTTATTTTTATATTAATTTTTAGCTGTTAAAATTTATAAGTTATTTTATTTTATTTTTATTCTATTATGCATAGTTAATTTTATTTTATTTTATTCTATTTTTAATTTTACCTTTAGTAAAAATCCTCAAAAAGAATTGTTTTAAAATTTTTGACTGTGTTGGACTCTGTTCTATACTGTGTGGTTATCAGGTAAATGGTAAATGGGCATAAAAAGGAGTTTACTGCCGGAATCTCCATCATATCCTTGATTCCGGCTGCAAACATCCCTCCCACTCTCTCTCTCTTCGAAATTTTTTCCGTCAAATCTTGCAAATCTAATCCGATAGTCTCGAAGGTAATGAGTTCTGGATCAGGAATATGTATTTTATTGTGTGATTAACTGAGTGTTCGAGGCAGAAATCGAGAAAGAAGGTGCGTCGGACCTTGCGGCCCAAGCTTACGGCCGCAAGATGCTTGCGACCGCAAACTCCGAATGATCGACAGTTTACTGGCCACGATTTGCGACCGTAAATCCACATTAACCGCAATTTTTATGTGTTGGTCGTAAACTATGTTCGTCGACAGCAAACACTATTCTTCGGCCGTAAACTCGGTGTTGACCGCAAACTTAGCTTTGACCTAAATGAAAATTTTGACCTAATTGTAATAATGAAAAAAATGTGTTATTTTGGGATCAAAATTAAATTAAAAGTTCTTGTTGTTCGTTTGGTTTTTCCTGTCTTACTTGGTATGGTTAAGTGCAGGGTCACGGCGAACCTCAAATTTGCGGATATGCACAATATTGCTATTGTCTTGGCGGATCCTCCAGCTGTTCACTCGGACCTCCGGTCGATGATTCACAGACTTCGGGAATGCTGTTTGGCATCTGCTATCATAGTAAATCCTGTTATTTACCAGAATTTAATTAGAGAATTCTGGGTGACTGCCACGATTGATATGAATGATGCTGGCCTTGTTACTGTTAAAGCTATCGTTCGAGGACGCGATATTGTGATTAATGAAAGTTTTATCAGAGATACGTTGTTGATTGACGATCAACCTAATTTCCCTACGGAGATTGGGATTGACCACGCTCAGAGAATTCTAAGGAGGATGGGTTATGAAGGCACTTCACCTCCAACTTTAAAGAAGCTCTTACCTTCGTATTGGAGATTTTTAGCACATGTATTCGTTAGCTGCATTTCAGGAAGAAGATTAGGAGCTGATGAAATTTCAATGAGGAATACTGGAGCGATTGTTTCTCTTGCTGCCGGAATAAAATTCAACTTTTCTAGATTTATCTTGGATGAGTTTACAGTAAACATCAAGGCTTCAACTCGGGATACTTTCTTATTGTATCCCAGATTCATTCAGTTGTTTATCAATGCTCAGTTTCCGGATGTGAGAAAAGAAGGTGATACTCTGGATATGAAATCATTGGGTCCTCACACTGTAGGACTCATTAAACAGAATCGCAAAGGAAAATTTATTTTTCAAGGAAAATATCCTCTTGAAAAGTTTGGAAAGTTCACTGAACTGGATGAACCTGCAATATCTTATGGATCATGTGACCATGCTTCCTTTGATCCTGCATCTTCTGAAAAATCATCTCAAGACGACGCTGTTATTAATGTATCTGATGATAAGAGTACTGAAAAGGAAGGTACGCCTACTCCTGAAGCTTATGTGGCAGAAGAACATGGGTTAATGTCTACTCGTGCTCAAGGTGATGTTGAAGGAATGAATGTGGAGTCTGAAGCAAATGTTGAGGGAGATAAAAATGATTCTTTTAGTGATCTTGATCTCACTGGTTTTGATAATGATGATATTACAGCTTCTCTTGCCAATAGTGCTAATTTGGTGACGAATGAGAATCTTGACACGATCTTTAACAATGTCGATGAAGTTGTTCCTCCAACAACAGAGACGAGGGAGTCCAATGAAGTTTTTGAAACGGCAACCCCTACTTCAAATCAAATGGCAAATATTTCCACTCCAATGGAGACGGTTATAGGATTTCCTCCACCTGTCTCTGTTCCTCCTACTTCAGAGGTATTTGTGAGTGATTCTGTAACAACACAGACTGGTCAACCTCCGTTAAAAAGAAGAAGAAGGGATCCAAGGTAGAATGAGCTAATTACAAGTCTTGTTAGCGGCCTCCCAGTACCACCTACCACTACTCCCAGTCTTACCACAACCAAAATTTTTACTGTGGGTCCAGACACCACTTTTGAAGTTGGTGGTTCTTCTATTCCACCAGGGTTTTCTCCTCCTCGATCTGATCACGATGATGTTTTTGTAAGATTAGCCATGCATTTGGCTGAGGAGCAATTTTTGATGCCTTCTCCATGTGGTAAAGGTATTTCTATTGGGGATGGCAGTTCTGGAGGAGACAATCTCACTATCCCTAGGCTACAAAAGGAGATATCAATGCTTAGTCAGAAGAACATTGAGCTTGACATCCGTGTTTCGGATCTTCAAGTTGAAAATACAAAGCTTAATCTTCAAGTATATGAACTTCAATCTGACAATTCAAGGCTCAGTGTGGAAGTAGCTGATCTTCTTAAGGACAAAGTGTTAAAGTCAAAGCAGATTTCTGATCTTCAAGATCATTTCAATCTTTTGACTTCAAGCTATTTTGAGCTAAAGAAGAAGCTTGAGGAAGACCTAGGTGATAAGTATCAAACATCCGCTGATGAACACAAGATCAATCTTCATGTTCAAGCCTTTCTTGTTACCATGCCAACTGGTCAGACATCATGGGATGTTGAGCGAGTTGAGAATGAGCCTCCCCAAGCCCCTCATGTCTCAGCAATGATACGGGATGCTCAGGATGAAGCAGCTAAGAAGGGTCAATTGTTGTTTAAAAGGAACCTTAACCAGAATGCTTCTTGGGATGAGCCTGAGATTACTGTGACTGATCTTGAGGTTGTTCGATTTAGAGACACATTTGGCGATAGATTGGGAATTGTTTCTTGGGGATTTCATGATCCTCCCAAGATGTGGATCGTGCTAAGGAAAAGTGGCAACTCTAAGCTTTACAGAGATAGTCATGATTTCAGTTCATGGACTAGGGTCGATCTGACAGAATTGTCACGAGCTCCTTTCTAAAATCTCACAAACAACTCTCAGGCGACTCAGTTCAAGCACTTCCTTGAAGATCAAGTTAAAAAGGGGTTTCTTGCCATGAAAACTGCTGAGTCTGTTATTATAGAGCATCCTGATATCATTGATCTTAAAACTGACAAACCTCTGCAAGTTGTGATGTGGCCTGTAACTAAACAGGTCAAGCAGTTCCCTGTGCTTCAGAATTATCAAGATGGATCTCTTGCCTCTATGGATTGTTGGGTTTTTGATGAGATTACTTCAGTTGCGGTCATCAAGCTCAAGAATGGATGCATTCGACTCTATGATCAAAGAGATTTGTTACCATTCCGAAAGTGGGACATTCCTCACCTAAGCAACTTTCAGATTTTGGTTGCAGAGGATAGTTTTGAGGATGTTGTGAAGGTATATAAGACGATGGTTGTTGAGATTCTGAATAAGCGCATATGGAATGGGGCAATGGGGCAAGCAGACGTTATGGTAGTCAATAAAGGTTAACTTCAAGCTAGCACCAAACCAAGGGGGAGATTGAAGGGCCCAAATTAGTGGTTTGGTATAGGCTTTGCATTGTAATAGTAGTTTGGTATAGATAGAGTATTTTAGTAGGTGTAATAGCTGTTTACGGTTTGTAATGAGTTTACGGCCATAAACCCTTCTCGGTAGTAGTTCCTTATAAATAGATGGCTAGTCAGACGTGTTTTGTTGTTGATGCCTTATTGTTCACAACCCTATATCGAGTTGTACCAGACGTTTACTTCAATAAAACGTGTGCAAGCTTGATTTCATTGCTTCTTTACTTTTATTCTTGTTTCTGTGATTGTGTTTGCTATTGATCACTGGTAAGATCCGTTCTTAGGACCTTACAGTAGCCTATTAGAGGCGTAGTATAGGGTGAACTTGAACCTTTGTGTAATCGTTTCAAGAAATAATATAAACCCTAGTTTTGCTATATGATGTGTTGTATGATTGTGTGATTTTCTTGTATGGTGACTTGGTCCACTGCGGGACAATACTTGGGACGAGTATGAGTAGGTGTGAAAGGTAATAGATGCATATACTACCGGAAGCATAAGACTCACACTTGGATCAGGGAAAGTCACAAGGTTACCAAGAAACTGGTGATTGATTCTGTTTTATTCGAGTATGTCGTTACCCTTGTTTCGGTAATGACTAGTAAGATGGTTGTTATTCCGACCGTAGTGGTCATATAAATTTGAGTTCGACTGCGAGGAGTATGTTATGTGGTCTAGAGGACCAAGTTAGATGTAACATCTGGCTTAAGTCAGAAGGTTGAAATTAATTCAATCGATAGTATCGCACTCGTTGTTAAAAGAAGTTTGCAGGTAGAAATGTTACATGCTGAAATATGATTATATCACATTAGAATATGAAGGAAGATATATTCCATTTTGGAATTTAGCTTTAAAAAGACCGAGTCTAAGCGTCGCATCGTGCGGTGAGAGGTCAATAGAGCACGACCCATTGGTCTGTTGCAATAGATAAAGGAAAGTATTTATCCTAAGAAGAAGGATGAGTCCATAATAAGGACTTATTTGGTAACTTGAAGGTTATGATTGAAAGTACATCATAGTACGAAAAGCAGATGCAAGATTGTGCATCGTCTGCAGTCAAGAAGCGCTAGAGTTAAATACTCTTTCAAGGAGACATAGAAGTTACGATTAGTACTTAGGATGAAGAGATAACGTATGGAATCATTACCCAAGCCCTATTTCATTGATGATTCCAGGACGTAATCATCCTAAGGGGGAGATAACTGTAACTCCCTAGATCAGGGCTAGTCAATTTAGAGACGATGAACGTCAAAAAGGACTTTTTGATAGAAGATTATTTAGAGTGAATAATCTTAACTAAGTTTTAGTATATGTTACAAGGATTCCGTACATATAAAGAACGCCGAAATCCGAGTTATAACGAAGAAGTTACGACCTATCGAAGATTTCACGACAGAACCGACACGACGCTGAATGACGTAAAATACAAATTTAAGATAGAGCGATATTTAGACTTAGTGATCTAAACGAAAGTCATAGAATACGTTAAACCGAGAGCGTGCATAAAGAGAACGTCTAAAGCTGACTTTGTATGAGGAAGTTATGATTTTTCTAAGTTTCAGCTTAGCAGTATGCAGGCCGAAACCCGAATTTGAGATCGGGTGATTTTTGGTCGAAACAATATAAACGAGAATCAAATATCTCGTTATTAGTAGTGCAATGGTGAAAAGACAGACAAAAATGGACGTCGGAGGAAGAAGTTATGAATTTATAACGGAGTTTTCCTGTCCCGACCTACTAAAAATAATATAATAAAAATAAAATCGAAATCTGTTGGGTCAAAATATGGTTTATACTTTACTTTTCTGGGCAATTGTATTTTTCTGTAATATTTATGAATTTATGGTCTAGTTTACGGCTGAGTTTACGGCCGTAAACAACTTACGACCGTAAACTCATTTACGGCCCATGTGTTATCCGGCCCATATTCCAAGTATAAATAGAGGTGTTAGGGTGAGGAGTAGATTTTGATGAACAGAAGAGAGTGCACGGTCTAGAGAGAAGAGTGTGTATTAGTGTGTGTGAATCTCTTGTATCCGGATCATAATTCATATCAATACATACAAGATTCATATTATTCTTCTTCTCCTTCTCTTCTATTTGATCTGACATCATCCGTTTGATTGGGATTCCGCACCATCAAACGGATTTGATTGATACACAGGCAAATTAGGGACTTACAATTGGTATCAGAGCCTGGTTGTATCAGTCAAAAGGATTTATTGTTTCATCCAAAAATCGAAGATTATGTGTTCTCGGTCCAAGCTTACGGCCGTAAACACTGAGTTCACGGCCGCAAACCAGTCAAATTCATCAACCGTGAAGTCTAGATTCTTGGGCCATAAACCCTATTTTGGAGCATTATTTGATCTTATTTTCGAAATATTTTTGCGTTTTTGGATAGATCTTGCAAAAATAAGGGGGGTTTGTCCTTCGTGTTTTTCATAAAAAAGGGTTTTTGATCGAGTTTTGGAGCTTCAAAGTCGAAAAATCGGTGTTTTTGGTCGGAGTTTGCGGCCGGCGGCTAGGGTTTCAGTGTTTTTAGCCGGAGTTTACGGCCAGAGAGAAAGAAAGTTTGTGTGGGTGAATCTTGTGTAAGGAACTTAATTCATATTATCAATACATTCAAGATTCATATTCTTCTTCTTCTCCTTCTCTTCTATTTTATCTGACATCATCCATTTGATTGAGATTCCGCATCATCAAATGGATCTGACTGATACACGGGAAAATTAGGGACTTACAATTGGTATCAAAGCGAGACCAGTGTCAAAGATGTCCTACAGTTGCGATTTTGCTCAAAATGATATTCACAGCGAAAGAAGGGTTTTATTTCAGTCGAATTTCGTGTGTTCAGAAGTTCACGGTCCTAGCTTACGGCCGTAAACACCAAGTTCACGGCCGCAAGCTATTCAAGGCTCAATCACCGCAAACGATTTTCTTCTCCAGTAAATCGAGTTCCTGATTTAAGGCTTAAATAATCATATTTCACTGCATTTAATTCTTAAAAATAAAATAAACTTTTAACAGAAAATCATTGGCCGTAAATCGATTATCTGATAATCGATTTTAGATAAATTGCGTCTTTAATTTTCTATTTCAGAATTCGAAAAAAAAAATTCACGGGCCGTAAACAAGGAGTTTACGGCCGTAAACATCTCTCGGCAGTAAACTTGTCTTGAAGCTTAATTAATTAATTTTCGGAATTCACAATAAACAATAAACTTTTTTTTTAAAAAATTTTTAATTAAATCCTTTTTAAATCGAAAATTAAGTTTTATTTAATAATTAATTAACTTTAATTTAAATAAAAAAAAATGGAATCACAAAATCCTAATCAATATCAAGAACTCGATGTTGTGATGGGAACAACCACGCGCATTCCAAGACTCATGTCCGCTAATGGTTTCCCCGAGTGGAAATACAGGATTGAAAAGTATATAAAAATGAAAGCTTTCAAAATCTGGAAATGCATAATAAAGGACCCGATCAGAATCACCACTACAGTCGCAGGATAGGTGGTGGATAAGAAAATCGAAAATTATACCGATGAAGATTTCGAGACCATCGAGGAACAAGAGAAGGCATTGGCCATTTTAACTATGGCTCTCTCACCGGACATTGCACAAGGTTTCAGGGAATACACTTCTGCTAAAGCATTGTGGGAGGTGCTGATTGAGGTGTATGAGGGAAACGAGGACATGCGAGAAAGTCGCCAAGACATGTTAAGGCAACGGTTTAACATGTTCAACTATGTACCCAGAGAGACTCTTGAAGCCCAGCTGCAGCGATTTACAACTCTCAACACAGAAATGACTGTAGTAGGGATCTTCTATACAAAGTCTGAGATTAACAAGAAGCTACTGAATGCTCTCCCAAAATCATGGGATATGAACGTGGCTATCATCAAGAAGACAAAAGATCTCAATCATCTTAGTCTTGCTGATGTAATTCAAGAACTTGATATTTTGAAGTGTAGAGAAACAATGAGTTCTGAAAACATTCCGGTCACTGAAGTTACATGTACTCCAGCTTGTGAAGCCACGATTAAATTTCTTCGAGAACAAATTGATTTATTTAAAAGAGAAGTTGAGGACCTGAGATATGAAGGATATCAACTCAGGAAAGGACAGAAACCCTTGAAGGCTGAATTAGAAGCAAAAACCAAGGACTTTAGGAAACTTCAGGAAGAGTATAGCAACAAGTGTGAAAATTATGACTATATTAAGAGACAACGTGCTGATGTAACTGAAGAACTTGACGCTTTAAAAATTAAGTGTGGAAAAACAGACGTTAGTTTTAAAAATTATACCGCGTCAAGTCAGACAGTCGAGTCTTTATATGAAACTCAATTAAAATTCAAAGAAAATCAAAACAAGGGTCTAGGGTATGATAGTGTACCTCCTCTTTATAATCATAACTATACATCCATCCCTATGACACATGACGAAACTGACAGGGAGCCACATCTTCGATATAGCAAACGAGCTAGATTTGTGTCGGGAGGAGTTATTAATGTTGAAAATACTGATGTTTCTGTTAGATGTGCAGGTAAATTAGCAGAGGATGAGAACAAAGAGAGTTCTTCTGAATAAACCAATGACTCCTTGAACTCTAAATCTGTTGCTTCGAACTCAACTGCTTCTGATCAACCTGTCGTTGAGAAATACAGGCCTCCAATTCCAACGCAACAGAGTGCCTGTCGCAAGTGTGCATGTGGGAACAATAAGAAACAAGGCAAATATACGCCACCAGGGGCAGGAATAAATAACTTCACAGTGAAGAAAAAGACTTGTTTTCACTGTGGAACACCTGGACACATTGCTAGAAATTGTCCTAATCGCGCATACGTTTCCTACTATGCTCAAGGCCGGCAGAACGCACCAAGTAGGAGATACTTCAAAAGAAATCCTTCCAATTCACGTTCAGATAATGTTAACTGGAACGCGCAGAAGGCAAAGAATCAAACCCACAAGGCCAAGAATCCGAATGCCAAGGGTAAGAAGGGAGTATCGGCCAAGAGGCCCAATCCAAGAGATGCTCCAGTTAAACAAAGACCGGCTAAGTCAAGGTCATCTCGAAGATCGGCTTCAAGTTCCAAAGAGAGTGTCGAGGCACCCATCGGATCGAACAAGAAATGGGTTAAACTCGAATATAAATGGGTACCAAAGGTGAAAACTCCCAAATCAATTAATGATTCTAATATTTCTACATCTTCTGTTTGTGATAAGCAGGATATGTCATAGGAGAGAGTATCATGCGTTGATGACAAAGGTCGACCCAATTTCAAAATGGACTGGGTTCCAAAGACCAACTGATCCCGCTCTGTGTCGGAGCAGCTATGGAGGCATATCATCAAACTTCGGTTTGTTGGTAGTGGCTGCTCCTGGCATATGATTGGGGACATCTCTCAACTGTAAAACATTCAGATCTTTGTTGAGAGTATGTGTCCTTTGCGGGAAAGGAAGAAAAGAAGTGATCACTCACGGGGTTAGTGCTTAATGACATGAAGAATTTTTGGATCTGTTCTGAGATTATGTGTGCTGTTCTCAGACCTTCTAAATGCAAATTCAATCGGTGAATTATGTTTTGCGTTTTCTTCTCTATACTCCTGAGTTTTTCTTAAGCTGATTCGCTTTAAAGACTAATTTTTGTTTTAGGATAGTTTAAATTTGCACATTTATTTTCGTTTCTCTCCTATGCACAAATTTAGGGGGAGAAATAAAAACAAAACAAAAATTATAAAATTTTTAAAAAAAAATCCAAAAACATTAGAAAATCAGAAAATAAAAAAAAAACAAAAATGTTGGTTATGAAGTGTGCTTGAGGGAGATGTTTTGGGAAGTGATGTTATCAAGTGATAATAGGAAACCTGAGTCTGCGTAACATACCCAAAGTTGAAGGGTCTATGCTCTGGTTTGATGCGTTGGTAGGCACAATTTTTTTTAAAATGGACATGACTAGGCAGAGCTGAACTTAGGAAATTTATAGACTTGACAAATCTTGACCTAGTTAGATACGTTCAGCCTGACAATGCGACGCTCGGATAGGTTGGGCAGGGAGATATATATGGGAATCTACTCGTCACATTAATTGAACCCGTACTTGGAACCGTGGTTTAACTTTTCCTCGATGTGCGGATTCTATCCTTAATTCCGGTTGGATGGGGCGACTGGTAAATTCCGATAAACTAGGTCTGTAGAATATCATTTTCTTTCTTTCCGTCTGTTAGTCATATGTTGTCTCCTTTGCGCGACTTCCAATCCGACCTGGTACACAACATATGCAACTCTATTTCTCTGCAGGTTATATATGTGAAATACTTCTTATCTGTTAGTCATATGTTGTCTCCTCTGTGTGACTTCTAATCTGACCTGGTACACAGCATATGCAACCTTCTTCTTCTCAACCCCTCTGAAGTAATAAGTAATAGAATTTTGAATCTATCCTCTCTCTGAATGGTTGTCTGCTCACCCGGTGTAAGGAGTACTCTAGAAGTTCTTGATGGTTGGGGCATATCAGGAAGCGGGAAACACGTTCCAGTACACTTAAAATTGAACTCATACAGATTGTCTATAGATCTCGCTGCTCAATTTAGGTGGACAACAATATCTCTGGTCATCGTCAGATGAATGGTCCTTAAGATATAGTATCTAAGAAATTAGGATCATATATAATTTTTAGGAACCTAAGTTCACCTTGTCTTGTAACAAATAGTATGTCCTGAATTTGTCACAATTTTTCGTGTTTAAGTGGACAACAATATCGACGATTGACCAGACAAAGATGTGAATATGAAAGGTACCGATAAGTGGATAAAGTCTGTCTAAAAACTTTGATCCCAAATCACTCTTAAAGTTAGATATCATTTTTATTTTTGTTAAATTTGTCATAGTTTCTTCTAATTTAAATATTAGGGGATAATAAATTAAAAACAATGAAAATAAAAAAAAACAAAAAAAAATTAAAAATCAAAGAAAAATCAAAAAATTAAAAATCCAAAAATAGTGTTATTTCTGTTTTATTTCTTGTTCAGAAAAATCAAAAATCCAAAAATATTTTTGTTTCTATTTTAATTTGTGTGCTAAGTTTTCTTTTAGTTTTGTTTTTGTCTTGAATAGTGATTTCAGGTATAGATAAGACTCATGGAGTTTGTGTTGAAGATTTATGAGCCAAAGCCTCGTCTGTGAGCATCGAAGAATTCGCATTCGAAGGAGCAAGAAATGAAGATTATTCTTTCAACATTCAATCCTTCAACCCCAGAAACAAGGTGAAGCTGCAATTGAAGATTATGTGACGGATTGCATTGAAGCCTCCTCAATCAGTCTGCTGCTATCTTAAACCTGCTGAAGTGATCCAGAAGATTTGTTCTCTCTGAAGTTCTCTCTGAAAATTCTCAAGCTGAAAGCACCAATTTTCAAGAATCAGTACGTGAAGCCTCCTCACCCAATGTGCGTTCAGAGTCAAATCTTGAAGAAAAGTTCAAGTGCTCAAGATGAAGTCATTCATTGAAGATTCACATGTTCATCCTGATGCTGTGAAGAAATCGAAGGTTAAAGCTAAAGCCAAGCTCTCATTGAAGATCAACAAGAAGAGCCAGCTACTTTTTAGGGGGAGCTTGTTGGGTCATTAAGAAAAGAAAGCTATAAACCAAGGGGGAGATTGTTGGGTCAAAATATGGTTTATACTTTATTTTTCTGGGCAATTGTATTTTTCTGTAATATTTATGAATTTATGGTCTAGTTTACGGCTGAGTTTACGGCCGTAAACACCTTACGGCCGTAAACTCATTTACGGCCCATGTGTTATCCGGCCCATATTCCAAGTATAAATATAGGTGTTAGGGTGAGGAGTAGATTTTGATGAACAGGAGAGAGTGCACGGTCTAGAGAGAAGAGTGTGTATTAGTGTGTGTGAATCTCTTGTATCCGGATCATAATTCATATCAATACATACAAGATTCATATTATTCTTCTTCTCCTTCTCTTCTATTTGATCTGACATCATCCGTTTGATTGGGATTCCGCACCATCAAATGGATTTGATTGATACACAGGAAAATTAGGGACTTACAAAATCAGCCGATGGAGTCTAAACAAAAGTTGTAGAGCATAGTCTCACCTATGCATGGATATAAAGAACGTCGAAAACGGAGTTCGTATGAAGAAGATATGAATTTCTAAAGTTTATAAATAATTAAAATATATTTATTTAATTATAAAATCGGATAATACCAAACCCGTGACTCATCCGACCCTATCCACCTGGTACGCCCAGCGTACATGTCGATGGAGGATTACGCCCAGCGTAATTTGGGGTTACGCCCAGCGTAACTTGGGGTTTCAGCCCCTATAAATAGAAGTCGAAGACAACCGAGTTCTTTGGTCATTTTCTTTCCTTCTCTCTCGTTTTTGCATCGTTTTACATGCAAGAAATATCCTGAAGCCCCGGTATCATCCCGAAACCCGAAGCGAGTCCCGAAGCCCCAAAGATCCCGAGAAGTAAAGTTTCTGAGCCGAAACTTTGCCCGCGTGAAGCCCGGTTTTGGAAACATCCCGATTTCGTCGCAAAAGATTATTTTAATAGCCGTAGTGTTGTCCAATCGTCTTCTAATCAAGTGAGTGTATAGTCCATTTCATAAATACAATTTTAATACATGTATTGTTTGAATGTATTAATTATATATTTGGTGTGAGTGTATAGTTACTTTCTTCTAACACATAAGTATTAAGTATTTGCTACGGAATACGTGTTACGTGTTTATATATTGTTGTTTAGTTGAGATAAGCGTGGAATGGATGTTTTATATAGGATTTAAATGAGTTCAAGGGTATATGTATGTTATATCTACAAATATGTTGGGTAGAACATGGGTAAACGAATTAGTTGGTGTGTGATGATGGATGAGTTTGAGGATGAGACGAAAGATGAACCTTGGTAGCTATGGATTTAGTACTGTATAGATGAACCTTGGTAGCTATGGATTTAGTATCGTATAGACGAACGTTGGTAGCTATGGATTTAGTACTGATTTAGTACTGCTAGATAGACGATGGTAGCTATGGATTTAGTACTGTTAGATAAACGTTGGTAGCTATGGACTTAGTACCTACACTGGCAGCAATGGATTTAGTATTGTTAGATAAATGTTAGTAGCTATGGACTTAGTACCTACACTGGTAGCTATGGATTTAGTACTAGATGAATGAACCATAGCAGCTATGGAATTAGTGCTTTACGAAAGAACCTTAGCAGCTATTGTCTTAGTGCCAAATAAAGAATCCTGATAGCTATTGTATTAGTGCCTAATAAAGAATCCTGGAAGCTATTGTCTTAGTGCCTAATACAGAGTGAACGAATAAATGACTCTTAGGGTGGACCCTTAAGAGTAAGGAAGATAATGAGGATGGGTAATTGGAATGATCGTTTGATGATTGAATATATATATATATATATATATATATATATATATATATATATATATATATAAGATATAATATTGTGGGTTGAAAACCCTATATGCTCACCAGGCTCCCAAGCTTGACCCACTCGGTTTTCTTTGTATTACAGGTTGTGGCACTAGAGCATAAGTTGGCTGATGTAACGAGAGATACGGATGATACGCCCGTAGTTATAATTAATTGTGTAAGGTCTATGTTGTTTTGTTTATGCTTTTGGTCTGTATTGAACATGACACCCCGAGATTTTTTTATATAATGAAAATACATTTCTTTAAAGAAATGCTTTGATAAATTCTTATCATATTTTGCTTTGGGAACAAATTCCGCAACTGTTTTCTGTAAAAGATTACTTTGATTTTAAAAACAAAGCCCAAACAAATCGGTCTTTTCTGGCCGTGAAATTGGGGATGTCATAGTCAACGAGTCTTTGTGCCAAGCGTTTGGCACTATCAAATGTAGAGGGCTTTGAAGACAATACGTTCCTCTGAAATGGAGGTAACAGTCCCCATATGTACCTCTAAATCTTCTTGCTTCCCGTGGGGACCATCCCCAGACATAGAGCCACTAGATCACTAAACCTAGTAGTGTAAGCTACTATGTCAGAGCCTTTCATAGTAAGGCCCCAAATTTCCTGCTCTAGTTTCTATACTTCGCCTTTCAGGCAGTATTCCCCCATCATCAGATCTTTCAGTGTCTCCCATCCCATTGAGTTAGCCACTGTGCGTGTAAGTGACTTGACATGGCTATTCCACCATGTGAGGGCCCTGTTGGAGAAGGTGCAAGCAGAAAATTTCACTTTTCTTCCTTCAAGGCAGGAGGAGATCTCGAAGATAGACTCTGTTTTCTCAAACCATTGTGATAAAACAATGATTCCCCCACTACCGTTAAAGGTTTTGGGTTTGCAGTTGGTGAAGTCCTTGTATGAACACTCCCTAGGGTGTCCATAACTATCTCCTTGGGTAGAGTTAATACCCGTTCCACCCCCACTAGCACCGTTAGTGTTGATCTGAGTTAAGGCTGCCGACACAGCCGCGGTCACTGCAGCTTGAAAAACTACAAGACTGAATTGTGGTGGAGGTGGTGGTGGTTGAGTTGAAGTTATTGGTGGATTGTTGTTGCAACGTATGTTTGATTTACGAGGAGGCATCTTTTAACTATGAGTTTATAAAAATGAAGATAATGGTAAGATGCCAATAGTGATTATAATGTGAGTGTTCCTTGAACTAATTTACCCTAGTTCAACATGTATTAGTTTAAGTGTTTGCAATAAAGTTCTATCATTAGAAAGTGAATGAATTTGGATAGAAACTTTTCAAGAGAATTAGATGCATGTCAATTCCATTGGTATTATAGATGTATAGAGTTTGGGAAAATTTGACCTTGAAGTAGGTCTATAACATACCAACATAGAGAAAACTTTGACTGCATAAAGACCTAGCGAAACTGTACTTGTGACGTCGGATCCTAAACATGAAATAGTAATACTAGCGTATACACATAGACTTAAGTTATATCCAAAAGAGTGACTAGGGTATGCCCTACTCGCGAGGAGTGTAGTTCTACATAGTACTAGTTCCAACCCTGGATTCAGCCAACTGGTGTTCTGTTTCCTATACACGCCTTTCCAATGCTACTTGGCACTGCCGAAGTTCTCTAACTTCGGATCGACTGGCAGTCAGTTCCCTCTGTAGTGTATCAATGTGAGTCCTTGTTAACTCCTGGTCTTCGCTCAGGTGGCAGAGGCGGATTGTATTGACTCCCGAATTAGCACTAACCTCCATGACTTGGTTGATGGCCGCTCTTCCTTGTTCATCATTGCGAGCAACACGACGAACCAAGATAGGGAGGATTCTGTCAGCTAAGCCTCCCTTGCTTAGGTTGTAGAAGCTTCGGTCCCCATTATAAGGAGGGGGTTGTCCCTATTCGTGACTCCACCTTCCCAATTTTACTGCCCATGAAGGCGTCGGGCCTTGAAAATCCTGTCGAGGGTTAGGATTTTGGGCAACTTGAGGTGGGTCATAGACCTTTGGCTCTGAGTCGAAGTCTTCTTGAACTTCCTCTTCGTTTTCTTCTTCATAAGTCTCCTCGGGGTCTTCTTGCACTGGGACCATAGGGTTATCTTCTTATGGTTCAGCTTCGAGCCATTCACCGTTCCCTTGATTGGGAAAGTACAGGCCATTCGGTAGATAAAATCCAGCCATGCTATCTAAGCAAGAATAGAGGTGTAAGAGACATATAATAGATGAATTTCTAAATAGATTTATAGGGTGATCCTTACTAGCTACTCCTATACTTATGCAGTGCATACCAGCTATATATATATAACTGAGATAGAATAGACCTTCGAATAAGTGACCTAACTCTAAGACCACAACCAAACAAGGAACAGGAAGTAAAGCGAAGATCACAGATTCTCAGTCTATAGAATCTTAATCATATATAAACTTAGCGTATCTACTTAGCAACCATAGACCTACTAGTAAGGGTCTTTTTAGTTTTCACATAAGTAAATTATAGTACCACAAAATACTCCTATAATATTTTAAGTTTACGTTAAGTTCTAGTGTTTCTTTGTAGTAAGAGTTGGTAAGTTTTAGACTTGTTGCAACACCACAACCATTCTTAGGAATATGCTAATCACTTCTCGGATAGACATAGTTGATCAGACTATATCATTCTCAGACCTGATTATATATCCCCAAGCCTACTCGTGTTGTTCAACAATCACAATACTTTTGTTATGTTCTAGTATGTATGCATGTATGTATACTTTAGTAAAATAACTTTTATATTTAAAAAGTATAACTCTTGGTCAGAGTGTTTTAATCCCATTGTATTTATAGTTTTATAGCTTTTATGGGTTGATATACTCAGTTCACTATAAACAATGCTCTGATGCCAATCTGTCACACCCCCAAACCGAGATGGAGGAAACATTCGGGGGTGGATGACGTCATGTATAGTATCATAATAATGCAGAATAGTAAAACAAGCAACACCATCCATTGCATTAATAATATAGTTAATACATGTGTGTTCTTTGTATGGTTGTATGACACCAAAATGTATAGTAAAATAAAAGACGAGTCTAGAACATCCTCCGTCTTCTCAAAACCTGTGCAAGTGTACATGTCTACTGGTTCCCTAAGAATACAAGTTATTTTGAAAAAGAGTATCAATATTTAAGTAGGTGAGTTCATAAGTATTTTGTGTCTGATGTTTGTATTTTTTTCATGAAAATGTTAGTATATTCCCAGAAAATCCTATATTTTCTAATTAAAATGAAAAGTAATCTTGTACCCAAGACCCAACTGTTTGTATGTTTTGTTCTCTTGAAATAGTGTAAAATGTATGTTTGTACTTGAAATAGTGTAAATGTATGTTTGCATATATTCGTAACTATTTTTACTAGAAAAATAGCATGCTTGTTCATGTGTGAACATTACTGTATGTATGAAATGGAAGATAATATATTTTAGTAGTTTTATTTAAGATAAAACCACTGAAGAAATGTTAGTCTTGAAAACCGAGTTATTTAGTTAATGTTTAATGTGAATGAGATAATAACCATACCTAATTGACTAGTATAATACACGATGTTCTTCAGGCGTCGAAAAAGATATGACATTTGTCACCCGTAGACCTGTCGGTCCCAACTGTATGTATATGTTTCTTGTTCTTGAAAATGAGTTGTGTACTTTGTAATGAAAAGTAATAGTATGTATGTATTGATTGATGTAATGTTTCTCTGATCTCGAAAATAGTATGAATTGATTCTCTAAACTATACCTATTATAGTTTACTAGTATGTTTCTTTGAACTGTAAATGATTTGGAGAAAAGACCCATTTGCTCAGCATATACAAATGAGTTAAGTATGTTCTTGAAACGAGTTTTAATACTCATGTGTATATTTAGCATGTATAATTATGATTTCGCCGATAGTCGAACCGATGATCCTACCCCAAGCCCACAACCAAACAAGGAACACGAGTTAAGGTAATAGCAATAGTCCTAAGTCTGTTAAAGCCTAATTATACATAAATATACAAATGAATATGTTTTTTTATATAAATAGAAATCTAAAACAATTTAAAAAGAGTTTGAAAATGGTTTTAACAATATTTATAAGCATAAGAATTCTTTTGTTTGTTTGCTTTCACATGTAAGTGTTAATACAATTATATTGTGTTTTGCTTGCATTCTCCCCCTAAAAACATTAAAAAAGGTAAATTGTATGGGTATGAACTCATCTTATGTGAGTGATTCGTTTGTAGGTTCGATATAGGTAGTTATTTCCACTAGTGAGGTCCCATAATAAAACTGTGTCCTAATAGCATTTCACGCAATATATAGGTATATAATTAGTGAAAATAATGGTAAGTAGGTTAAGAAAAACAACCTAAAATGTAAGATTTACTTACAAAATAGAAGTGTTTTGCAAGGCTGTTTTGCGTTTTCGGTCACATGAAGATTCAAGAGGTGTGTTCTTGGTGTTCTTGGTGAAACCAAGATGATTCAAGTGTTTTCGGTAGAAGATCACGAAAAAGGAAGATTATAGCTTGATGAAATGAAGAACAGTAGATGTTCTAAGCAAGATCCTAAGGAGATTTAAAGGAATATTGGATGATAGTTGAGAGGGAATGGAGAGTTTTCGGTTGAGGATCTTGAGAGCAAAGAGTGTGTTTTCGGTTAGAAGGTGTAGAAGTGAGGATATCGTTCTCGGTTTTACTATATATAGCAAGATATTATGATGTTCCACCGAGAACGAGGGTTTGTTGCCGAGGGTTCTCGGTTGAAAATGGCTTTCGATCTCGTACGTTTTCGGCCTGAAGTGAGTTTTCAGTCCAAAGTCTTGAAGCGTATGCAAGGGTTTTCGGTTCTAGCGAGACTTCTCGGATTTATGCATTTCACTTCTAATTTTTGTAACACTTCTAATAAAAGGTTTAAACACAGAGATTTTAAATCTAAACTTAATAAGATAGATCAAAACAATAAGTTTGACATTAGTTGACCCAAGTTTGACTTTTACAAGATTGAAAATAACGGGTTATCTCAGTAATTACCTACAGAATGAGATGCCCTAATTTAGTAACGGGATAACTATGGAATAGCGACAAAAGTAATTCCGTAGGTATTCTGTAGGTAATTACCTACAAAATAGCTACAAATTAGCGACGAAAGTAAATCTGTAGGTATTACGTAGGTAATTAGCTACGGACTACCGACAGAGGAAAAAAAACTACATAATAGCTACGGAATACCGACGGATTAATTAATTATTATTATTATTATTATTATTATTATTATTATTATTATTATTATTATTATTATTGTTCATTAATATTCTTGTTAAAACTTTTTTTTGATCGATTTTTTTTACATATTTAAGACACAAACAATTAAAAATCATACTCATAATACTAACAAATAATAATAGTTATAAACATAATGATAATATATAATAATGGTAACGAATGTCTTTAACATACAAACAATTAAATGTAAAAAGCTACGTTTAACACATCAATAATGTGAAATAATCACTAGTACAAAAATGGGTTATGGCCACACCAAAAAATTGTGACCATATGCTTATAGACACACTTTTTCTTTTCATCGAAAGTGTCACCGTAAGGCCGTGCCATACGACCACTTTTAAATTTAGTGACTATATCATATGAAAAACTGTGACCATAGCATAAAAGTGTGGCTATATGGTGAAGTTTTTTGTTGTAGTATATCAATTTATCCAATATTGTGACCGTAAACCCTTTCTAGACCCACATTCTAGTTATTTTAGTGACCATCTTTCATGGAACGGTCACATGAAGTTATTTTCACTATGGCGTATTAATAATAATTCCTCACACAAAAAAAATGTTCATTATGACTATTGACTATCGTTTAGAGACACAAAATTAAGCGACGCATGACCATATTCAACAAATGGCCACATGAATTTATTTTCACTATGGCGTTTTGCTGATAATTTTGTCACACAAAAATTTATTTTTTATGACTATTAACAATCTTTTAGACATACATATATTAAATTAAAGCATCACTATAAAATCATTGTAGATACACAACTAATGTTTAGCCACACAATTTTTTCATAACCATAACATTTTTTATCCTTTAGACACATCTATATTTTTCAATGCGTCTATTGATCACAATTTAGATATCGCGAATCAATGCAATCATAACCATTAGTGTTGTATCGACACACAATTTCATTCACCGTGACTACATTTACCCTATTGTGATATTACTTATAGTCATATGATTATTAAATAAACTGACATGTGTATCTTGATATTTGCATATTTAGCCTCATAATAAGTATAGATTTTTATCATTTATTAGCTAATTTATTGCATATCATGGACAAAAGATACTTAAAAGTGTTTGAATTATGTTTTCAGTCCAAAAGTGAAGCTCGGAAGCAAAAGGAAGCAGGAGAAGCGGGTGGGAGCTCGGGAATTGAATAAAGAAGAAAAACCACCAAAAGCAGCACCTACTTGGCGAGTAGGGTCGACTACTCGGCGAGTCCGATGGAATATTCGAGAAGATAAAGACTCAGAGACTCAGAGACTTATCGCATACGGGGATTAAGAGATGGACTCGGCGAGTCGGCACCTGACTCGACGAGTCGTTTCGCATATATAAAGATAACTTCTCAGATCGACATGAGGAATTCTGGAACCTTTCTGGAGAGATTAGCTACGATTGAAGAGCCAAAAGAACCCTAGAGAACGAAGATACAACCTAGAATTCAATTCCGAAGGAGATTTGAGGCAAATTCTCATCATTCTACTTAATATTTTGTTTTCCATTATGGCTAGACAATTAGAATTCGTTTATTTGCTGTTTGTTACCTCAATCATGAGCTAAAACTCTTAAACTTCTGTTTGGGGATACAAAATTGAGACAATGGTTTGATTATTGGTAGGATTAATTCAATGTTGGTGATTTTTGTTATTTTTAGCTTGCTAAAGAACCTTGTGTGTGAATGATAATTAATTTTCTGTTAATAGGAAGGTAATTAAATAGCATGAACATCTTTTGATTATCAACCTCATATGTTTATGTGACCACTTTATCATATGTCTAGGATTAATGAACATGAAACTAGAATTAATAAGAAAATTAGGTAAATTCATGTGTGAGCTTGTGTGATCATCATCAACAAGAAGTTAACTAAATGACCAAATTAGTTAACTATTGCAAGTCTAAATTAACCCGAATAATTAATCTAGTGAATTTAATTAAATTAGACAACTGATCACTGTTTGAGTTAGTTTGTTCACTAAGGGTTAGTGTAGCGAATGCGAAGCTAATCACTTGAGTCGGTAGCCAACAAAAGAGTTAATCCATTGCACTATTACCATAAAATCAACCATATGATCAATTGAGTTGAACTAAACAGAAGTTCCTTCCCATTATTGAATCTAGTTAATTCTTTGCTTTTCTAGCTTTTAGATTAAGTGATAGTTAGTAAGTTTCTAGTCTTGTAAAACTAGAGAAAACCCCTACTTATTAATTAATTTAGATAAAATTAGTTTTTAGTTTTAATTTACCGTTCTCTGTGTTCGATACCCTACTTAATTAGCTATACCACAATTGATAGGTTCATTGCCTTTGTGTGTTTATTTCATATCTTTTCTGAGATACATAAATTTTCAATGTGGTATTTCTTTTACTTTTAGTTACATATGTTTAACTAAAAGTGACCGTAAAACACTTGTAGACGCATATTGAGTTTCTATCATGACTATTATTAACCCTTTAGTCACACGACACATTTTTTTAAAGTAACTATTATATAAATTTTAGTGATAAAACATAATATAACATGACGATAAAATTATTATATACACATGGAATAAAAAGCAATGTTAAATAAATGTAACCATAAATGGACAATGTGAAACGCCAAAAAAGATCAATAGTAATAACAATGCAAAAGAAAATTCTCATATATAATTTCCCTAGTTAAAAGGTAAAAATCATTGTAATCAAAACAAGTTTACTTAAATATGCTAAAGAAATGAAAAAAGGCATAAACCAAAAACTAGATTTTTTCAGTCTTGTTGAAAGTGCTTCTTGTATGCTTGTCAATGCTATCTCTCGTTATAAAACTTTTTTTTTTTGCTTCTTGGAGCTTTTACGTTCGTCATTTTGAGTTGATCTCTTACGTGGCACCTGTAGCAACATTAAACCAAATTTAAATAACTAATAATTTAAAAGACTAATTTCCAAAGGAAAAAGTTTTAATGCATCAAGTAGTTAATAGAAGAAACAAACATTTTCATCACATTTGACAAGATATTTTGGCCATGCAACAAAAGTTTTATGTGCCTCCTCAACTGTTTTGATATGGTAAAAATGCAGCTCCCTTTATGACTTCATCAATTGATACTTTATAACATTCGTCTTGAAGTGGAACTCCATGAATGACTTGTCTTTCTGAAGACATGTAAACTGTACCATAAGCAACGTGGCTTCTGTTATTTGGATATTGTAGAATGCACTTCATCGTCTTCATTGTCTACAATGATTACACATATTTAGATAAAAATAATAAACATATATTTATATTTTCATTTTAAAATACATATATGTGGGAGTTTTGGTGAATGAGTATCTTTTGTTTTTGGATATGAATTTGTAGTCGCACTCTTAGATTCAACAGTTATTTTGATGGTTTTTGCCTTTACCTAGAAGACAATATTCAATAATATATGGAAATCAGAAAATACTACAAAAATATTAAAATCAATGAATTTTTTAAATTAATTACTTACAAAATACTACAAAAAAAATATTAAAATCAATGAATTTGTCAAATAATTACTTACTCGTATAACTGGTTCATTTGTCTATGCTTTATCTGTCATAGGTGCTTTCTCTATGATAGTATTAGTAGCAAGAGTGACATGAGATTCAACATTATTGTCCACTGAAAAGATTTACAAAACTGAAGGAAAATGGTCAATTTATGCAATAAATTCATTTTGCAGAAACAATAACAATTCACTTACTTGTGTTGGAGATTGATTCAGATGAGATGGTAGATTTGGTATCATTGTTCCTTGTGATTCAAGATGAGCTAAAACTAGCTTTAGTGTTTTATCTTGTTCTCTCGCCTTTGTTGACAACACTTTAAGTTCTCTATCTTTTTTCTAAAGATCAAGTCTCTCATATTGTAGTTCAAACTTTAGGTCCGCAATTTGTTCTTTTGAAGATCCTTTGGTTCTAGGAATACTGAAATATCTACTGGCAGTCACTCCTATGCCAACCCCTTTTAAGAATCCACCATTATCCTTACTAAAGACTAGTGACATGGCATCCATCCCAGGATCAAGCTTCACATCTCCATCTTTAATTTGTTTTTCATGTTCCACCTGTACACAAAATGATATCAAAATAACACCGTCAACATTTATTTAACAAGTCACATTTATTACAGTAATCAATCAACAAAGGAGAAAGTTTCAATAACTTACTAGTTTTTCTGCCATAAGTTTTATATTAGCATCTTCAATTTCGTCTACTTTGTTTTCACGTCCTTTACATTAATGACCGGGGTGACATTTCATCTTTGGCAAGTACTTTATTATTTATATACCAATCATTTTAGTTATTTTAAGAAAGTAATTAATATATATTAAATGCCGAAGTTCTAATTAATGCTCATTATATCTTTAAATCTAATATGCATTAATTACTTTATTAAAATAACTAAAATAATTGACCCAAAATCAATGCACACAATAGATAGTTAGAATAATATAACATAACCATATATATATATATATATATATATATATATATATATATATATATATATATATATATATATATATATATATATATAGGTTTAGGTTCATTTGAGACCATTCTAATTTTGTGAGACCGTGAGACCAAATCTAAAAATAATTTTAAAATGCAAAATAAATGGAAAAATCCAAAAATTCTTTTTTTAAATGTTATTTTCGGAACTTGAATTAACTAAAAAAAATATAAAAAAAATATAAAAAAAATAAAAAAAAATAAAAAAAAATCCGTTTTTTTTTTTTGAAAAATACGTGAAATATTCTAAATAGAATATTTCACTGACATATTCTAAAAAATAATTTTAAAATGCAAAATAAATGGAAAAATCTAAAAATTCTTTTTTTAAATATTATTTTCGGAACTTGAATTAACTAAAAAAAATTAAAAAAAATAAAAAAAAATTCTTTTTTTTTTGAAAAACACGTGAAATATTCTAAATAGAATATTACACTGTACATATTCTAAAAATAATTTTAAAATGCAAAATAAATGGAAAAATCAAAAAATTCATTTTTAAATATTATTTTCGGAACATGAATTAACTAAAAAAAATAAAACAAAAATAAAAAAAAATAAACAAATGCGTCTCACGGTCTCACAAAATATAAGTGGTCTCAAATGAACCTAACCCTATATATATATATATATATATATATATATATATATATATATATATATATATATATATATATATATATATTTCGAAGTAGTACACCAAAGTTGAAAAAAGATATATAAATATAAAAATAAGAAGGGTTTGAATAGGGATGGCAAAAAAGCCCGAACCCGATGGGGAAACCCGAAACCCGATGATTTCGGGTCGGGTAACGGGTCGTTATCGGGTTTTTTATCGGGTTCGGGGCAGGGAGTGGGTTATCCTCGCCCCGACCCGCCCCGCCCCGATTATATATATATATATATATATATATATATATATATATATATATATATATATATATATATATATATATATATATATATATATATATATATATAATGCTCAAAAAATTTTGCTGTTAATTGTATGCGTTCAAATATAAAATACTTATTGTGGACAAATTTTTTAGTTATTAACAATCTGGTGTTAATGATCATTTTTATGTGTTTTGACGTATTAAACAAAACTTAAATCAAATAATTTTTAATATAACGTCCAGTTTATTTTATTAAAGTGATGCATCATGTTTTTAATTTAAAAGAGTTGCTAGAACATGTATATTTTATAAGACATTGGGGTACCCTAAAAGAGAATAAAGATTTCGTTATCAATTGTTGTAAACCCGATAAGATACCCGAAACCCGATGGGGAAACCCGAAACCCAATGGGGCGCCCCGATAAGATACCCGAAAGTTATCGGGGCGGGTTTGGGAATCCATGCCCCGCCCCGAACCCGCCCCATTGCCATTCCTAGGTTTGAATTTGGTGATAAAAGTAAATCGAGAAAAGAATAAAAGAAAACCAATAGAAAAAAGGTTAAGTGGGGGCAATTGCGATTTATGTAAACAACCATCAGTTTCCAGTTTCCACTACACACCATCCATGGCCATGGCCACCACTCGAAACCTTTCTTCTTACTCCCCTTTCCTTGTATTGCCTACCACCACCACCGCAGCATCTCCTGCTATGTTTCAATCTAATCCTACTACTAGTATTAGTATTAGAGCTTTACTCACCACTCCGCCTGCGTCTATTTCTCATTCACGTCCTCAAATTCTAAACATTCCTACCAAAACCAATCAATTGCTTTACTTGGAACACTCCAAACATACACAACGGGAACCTCCTCGTTGGTTTTCTCCGTTGGACTCCTTCTCTTCCTCTCGATTGCCCAACTCCCCTCTTCTCCTCTATTTACCAGGTACACATCTTTATATGAATATATGAATGGAACAGCCAAAAGTTTAATCTACTATATATATATATATATATATATATATATATATATATATATATATATATATATATATATATATATATATATATATATATATATATATATATATATATATATATATTCACAGGTATTGGTGGAAGTGGACTCGGCCTTTCTTTGCATCATCCAAGACTTGGAGAGTAAGTCCTGCTCCTGCGGATTTATCCGATCCAAATGATCGATTATACATCCTCCACACTCACTCCACTTTTGTATTGTTCATCCCATCCCTAACTAATTTGGTATAAAATGCCTCTTCATCTCTTCATCTTAATTGTAATGGTCTTCTAAGGCTTAATCATATCAGATTTGGTCTGGTGCTTGATAGTGGAACTGGTACTCTGTTAACTTATTAGTTATTACGAATTTATCCCTGACCCCGTCCCCTAAATTGAAGGAACTGCTAATGAAATTGAATACCACGAGAGAGAGTATTCATAAATATATTTGAATATGACATTTGTTCTAGGTTCCTTCTTATAAAATATATAAACGGTGGATGCACAGCATTGACTAATTTTTGCTTTATTCCTTCCCTGACAAATGTAGGATGTTTGATATATGGTGCCTGCATATACCTGCTACAGATAGAACACCATTCCCAGGTCTTTTTCCATTAATTTCATTAATAACTTTTAGATATATCAATTAGCAAGCAGTGTACATGAGTTGGATATATAGAATGTGCACTTTCGCCATTCTACAGGGACAGAGGCCTGTTAACACATAATACAAACACTCTTCTAGTACGTACTAACTCCTAACATAGAAAATGCATCATATATAATCTTGTTATCCATGACATATATTGTAATCTATCTTGTACTAACTAAATCATGATTTGGTTCAGAACTAGTGAAGCTGGTTGAAAGCACTGTTAAGTCCGAGCATTGCCAATCGCCTGAAAGGCCAATATATCTCGTGGGCCAGTCTTTTGGGGCTTGCCTTGCACTTTCTGTTGCTGCACGCAATCCTGAGATTGATATTCTCTTAGTTTTGGCCAACTCAGGTGTGTGTGTGTTTCAGCTGATCAAAATTTTCTTTTTTCCACCATTAACATATGCGGTTAACAGTGTCTGTCTCCTTTGCAGCTACATGTTTCAATGGGTCACAGTTTCGTCCATTGATACCCTTGTTAGAAGCCATGCCAAAGGAACTTGGTGCCAGCCTGCATGATATGCTTAATCTGATCACATGTAATTTCTTGAAAGCTATATATGTTTTTTTAGGGTCATAAAAAGATAAAGATTGTGTAAAAAATGAGTTATTTTTCTTTTACCTACAGGCATGGCTACACAACAAAGAGATACAGGGCTCTCTGAGGCTCTTGTAGCAATGTTCTCCGACCTTCCTGTAAGCTTTAAATAAAACTTAACAGAATCTGGCCGGTCTTCCTCTTATTATATATATTGGATATAATTATTAACTTCAAGTGTTAGTTATTTTTAGATAATGATAACAGCTCTTTTTGTGCTATATTCATCTGTAATTGTGTTTGTGAAACAAAAAACAAGAAATTTGAGATGAACAAGAATTGTCTTTACTATGATGAAATACGTACAAGCCAAAATTGGAATGTAAAAACAGTCTGGACATCTATAATAACAAATGGGTCAAAACTATGTTTTTGGCTGTTGCCTCATTTCCATAACTAGCCTGCCCCTAGATTTAAGCCTTATTTTGAGTATTATAAGTGAAGTAAAAAGCTCACAAGATTGATGGATTGGTTGATGTTACAGGGCCTAGCTGAAGTATTATCCATGGAGACGCTTGTATGGAAATTGAAGTTGCTTGATTCAGCTTGTTCCTACACCAATTCACGACTCCATGCTGTCAAAGCTCAGACACTTATTCTCTCCAGGTTCATTTTCAATTTTTTTAAACTCTAACGCTCCCTGCTTTCTTTTTTTTTTTTTTAATTTATTTATTAATTTTCACATCTTTTCAGTGGTAAGGATCAATTGTTACCAAGTCGACAGGAAGGCCAAAGACTTCATCGTCTACTACCAAAATCTGACATTCGTATATTTGAGGACAGTGGTCACGTGCTCTTTATGGTAGTAAAGCAATCCATCCAAATATATATATATATATATATATATATATATATATATATATATATATATATATATATATATATATATATATATATATATATATATATATATATATATAAATGCTAAATTATATCTAAATTTGACAGGAGCAAGATCATGACTTGGTTACTACTCTAAAAGGCACCAGTTTTTATCGCCGTACAAGAAATGTTGATTACGTATTAGATTACTTGCCACCAACCCCTTACGAGTTTCAGAAAGCAAGAGAATCACACAGGTACCTCAACTCAAGTTGACTATAGTCTATATACATGATATTGGCATGTTCCCTTAATTATGATATGCAAGCAGATTTGTGGAGGCAGCTTTCTCTCCTGTGATGCTGTCGACTTTGGAAAATGGGAAGATAGTTAGAGGGCTCTCAGGGATACCTTCAAAAGATGAGGGTCCGGTTTTATTTGTTGGGTACCACATGATGCTAGGGCTTGAATTGGCTCCCTTAATTGCTCGTATTTTTTCTGAGAGAGGGGTACTTGTGCGAGGGGTAGCTCATCCAATGATTTTTAAGAAACAGAAACAAGGAGGGAGATTGCCTGATATATCACAATATGATACATACAGGCTTATGGGAGCAGTTCCTGTCTCACCAACTAACCTCTTTAAACTCTTCAAAACAAACTCCCATATACTTCTCTATCCAGGTGGCATGCGTGAAGCTCTTCACAGAAAGGTAAGGCTGCGTTTAATTACGGTTTTCAGTTTTCATTGGAAAATTTAGAAAATTAGAAAACCGTGGTGGTAGGGTGGGGGTGGGCGGGGTGGGTGGAGTGGTGGTGGAGGCGGTGGTGGGGGCGGCGGAGGTGGCAGTGGAAAACAATGATTATTGGGGTGGGTGTTTATATTTTTGAAATTAGAAAAATATGGAAAACAATGATTATTGGTTTTCCAAAATTTTCTAAGTTTTTTGTATTGGAAAACCGAAAATTTTTATTTTCGGTGAAAAATTTAGAAAAATTGTTGAACTAAACACGTTTTCAAAATGCTCATTTTTCTTGGAAATTTTTTCTGGAAAACAACTCATTTTTACGTAACTAAACGCACCCTAATATTCTTTTATTTATTTATTTATTTATTTATTTGTAAGTAATATAAAATCTATGTTTTCTGGTGTTTCTTTTTCAGGGTGAGGAGTATCAATTATTCTGGCCAGACCAGTCTGAGTTTGTGAGGATGGCTGCTATGTTTGGAGCCAAAATCATACCTTTTGGTGTTGTTGGAGAAGATGATATTGGTGAGGTACGTGGACTTTTTTTTTTTTTTTTTTTTTTTTTTTTTTTTGTGAATTTGCTCACCTCACATATTCTATTATTTTTAGCACAACTTACGGGAATTTGGTTTGTTCAGTTGATTTTTGACTATGAGGACCAAATGAAGATTCCATATCTCAGACAATTTATACAGGAATTAACTGATGAGGCCGTGCAGCTTAGGTATCCAACTATACATAAATATCCATCATACTTTTTATTTGTTAGTTTCTTGAAATGATTCTATATATTCTTTAATGTGATGACTGATGACTGATGCTACTACTACAGGAGTAATGTTGAAGGTGAAGTAGCAAACCAAGATGTACACTTTCCAGTGATGCGTCCCAAACTACCTGGGAGGTTTTATTATCTTTTTGGAAACCCAATTGAAACAAAAGGTATGTAATGTTATGCTATGTTATGTTCATAAGGAAATTATTTACATTTTTTTTCCCGAATGGTCGTTGGTTTGCAGGGAGACAGCAGGAGCTAAGGAACAGGGACAAGGCACATGAGTTGTATGTAGAGGTGAAGTCGGAGGTAGAAAGGTGTCTATCTTATCTAAAAGAGAAAAGACGGAATGATCCTTATCGGAGTATATTATCACGTTTGGTTTACCAGCTCACACATGGCCCTGAATCTGAAATCCCAACATTTGAACCCTAAAATTCATTTACTTATCACAATTTATACAAATCATATTCATACAGGACTTGTGCTACGTATGGTTTACAAGCTTACGATTTGAAAGATAAAACTCTAAAATCCTAAAACTTATGCTCATGTTGCACATATCCATTTTGAAAGATAAAACCCAAAAATTTAATAGGAGAATAAGCACCTTACGTCTTACGATCCAGAACGCTAAGAGCTAAGGTTGGTGATGTTGTAAAGCGAATGCTACTGAATCTTCATTGATCGAAAGTGTAATTTGGGATTGCTTCAGCTGTGTTTTTATTTTGAAAGAGATGCAAAAACCCAATCATGCCCTCATCATAATAGTTTAATAAAATTTACAAAAATACCAGTGTTTCAAAAATTAGTTGAACCCGTCTGACGAATGGTTTCGGTAATAAAATCATGAACAAAGGAACATAGACATACATCAATTATAATATGAATATAGGAATATAAAGATTATCATGGAACATAGACACATGAACATAAAAATTACAATCCAACAGACACAATAAAATCATGAACATAGAAATATAGACATGAATATAAAAATTGCAATCCAACAAAGAGACACATACATGTACAATGTCAGGAAGATCAGCTAGGTAATTCAGAAAAATTGAACACAATTCGTTTTTTTCTTTTGGAGAAAATGGTTTTTGGAGGAGTTGATTGTGGGACGACACTCAATTTGGAGAAATTGAAAACACACACATGGTACAATGATAGGCGGGCATTCAAACAACGTTCATTTTCAGAAGGACAACATCTGATGCTCGAACGAGATAACTTGATGGTTGATCGTTATTGAATCTGCATTAGAATGTGTTTGTGTGAAAGGACTAATCCAAGTCCAATACACCAGTTTAAACGTTGTTTACCAATTCTCTGACGCTAGTTCAAATCGATTTTTTTAGAAACCGTTTGCTTCTATGTCCATCTTTCCTTAGTTCCCTATCCGAACTGATTTTTATAACATTGAATATTGCCTTATAAATCTTATGTATTTATGTAATGATCAAAGGTTTAAGATGTTTAGGGTTGTTTAGTAGGATCTGAACTTTTCAGATCTGAATTTTTAAGTGGCTTGATATTTTTAAGATGTGAACTTTTAAGTGGCTCGAAATCAGATGTTTTATATGCAAGACAAACATAGCTATAAGACTGGAACTTTGAATGACATTCATTCAAAGGCTGAGCTTTGCAGAACTAATTCAAAGAATGAAGTTAAGCTTCTGTCCGATATACTAAAGTGGTGGATCATAACTCAGACTATTTTGCTTGGTTGTGGTCCTCAAATTTTTGCAGAGAGTACATGAAGACTTATTTCGCGACTCGACACAAAGGGGAAGATTGTTAGGTCTTAGAGTTTATAGTATGTTGTGTTAGTCTGTTGCGAAAGTTGTTATTGTAATACCTTAGTCTTTGACGTAATGTTCTAATTGTATGTTAGGTTTCGGAATGTAAACACCTTAGATTTCGAAGTGACCTTTTGCTTAACTGTTATACAGCCTGACACTGCCTAGGTGTCATGACCTTAATAATTATTCTCTAACTGACTCCTTTTTTGTCAACCTTTAAATAGGGAGGTTAGTTAGAAGGCAGAGTAAGTCTTTTTTAAGTTCTTACACTCAAAACTTATAATCGAGCTTTCTTACTCTAAATCAAATTAGAAAACTATTTACATTCTCTTGTTATTCTTTCTTTCACTCAATAATGTTTTCAAACATTTTGAATTGGTAAATCGATCCTATAAGTGGTATCAGAGCAGGAAATCTTTGAGTCTAATTCAAATCATTGAATTTTCCTGTGTTCGTCGAGTTCTTCATTCGTCATATTTGATTTTTCTAGATCTCTTCCACATTTGCAATTTGATATAGAAATCCTTATCGAAAACTCATTTTGATTTGAATTTTGTATTTCACTCATTGATTTGATCTATTGTTCAGTTTCCTTAAAATCATGGCAACAGAAGACTCTCATATCGTTGTGTTCAATCTGTCGAGCAGTATTAGGTCTAATACTAGAGTTCCAACTCTCTTTCGTGATGATTATGAAGTGTGGGTACTTTATTTTGAAGATTACATTTCTGGTATTGAGAAGCATGGTTCTTATATTTGGAAATCAATAACTAAAGGTCCACATTTATTTTTAAGACGAAGGAATATGTTTACTCCCTTGCAGATTATGAAAAACTTATTAATAAGTATAATGACATGACCAATGAATAGAAATAGAAACTTTAAAATGACTTGAAGGCAAAAAGAGAATTTCGTTTCACTCTTGCTCCAAAAACATTCAAACAAGTAGGTTCATGCAAAATTGCTAATGATATTTGGAAGCATCTTGTAACACCCAATTTCAGGATGTTTCTTATTTCAGGATTTTGGGTCATAATTCAATTATGCAAATTTCTTCGACTTCAAGGGAATTAAAGTTTAGACCTTGTTGGATGCTAATTAAGTGATTTACGCCCTTCATTTGTGCTTTGAACCAAAGGGTAAAATGGGAATGTGATATTTCGAACTTCTTGCACGAATTAATGAATTTTAGTTGGTTTATTTTTATTCAAAAGTAATTAGATAGAACCGTAGGACTTGTGAATAACTTCGCGTGCATATAAAGATATCCGAAACCGGAATTGTAACGAAGAAGCTATGATTGTTTGTAGTTGGAATGGATTTGGGTAAAAACCCATCACCACAGGGTATAGAGCAGATCTCCACGACGTGGTGATCACCACAGACTGGAAACAGGTTCCACGAAGTGCACGCTTGGGAACCCAAGCCCATGATTTTTGGTGTTTCCAACGTATTTAAATGTAAGGTTCTGCATTTTTGGGCATTTTATCAACCTCCATCACCTCTTGTGTAAAACCCCGTTTATTTATTAAATAAATAGATAAAATTTATGAAAGAGTAGTAGCCCTGAAATCCATATTATTCAACGAGATGTTGGTTTTCGGAGCCAAATGTTATAATTTTAGAAGTTGGGGGTTAAAAGTGTAAGCTCTGGATTTAATTTGAAAATGATTTCAGAAGTCGGGGTGCGTTTGGTAATTACTGGGCTTGGATTGAAAAGAATTTTGAAATGTTGAGGGTTAATTGATAACTTATGGGACTTGAATTGTTAAGAATTTATAATGTTGGGGGCTATGTTGTAACTTATAGACCTAAGTGAGAAGAAATTGAGAAGGAGGGACTAAAAGTGAAATTTGGGCTTAAGTTGGAATTGGGCGGGGTCATAACCCGTCACCCTTCTTCTTGGCATCCATTTAAAAGCATGGCTTCAAACAACCCTAACCCTAGGACCATTTTTCAGCCGCCACATCTCGTCTCCAGCCGCCACCACCGCACCTTCGTGTTTTGCCGACCAGGTGAGACCGGCGAGTTCCAGCCGACTGTCGCCGCTGCTTCGCCATCCAAAGCCACAGCCGCTGCTGGTGACGTCGTGGGTAGCCGAGGGAGGCTGTTGAAGATCGGGGATGGGATCGTAGGTGGCTGCTACTCCCGTTGAAGACGTCGCAGTCGCCGGGTGTCGCGACCGCTCCTTTCCGATGTCACCCTCCGACTGTTTTATTGCTACCACCACTCCCAACTGTTTCACTGCCATCATTACCTGCTGCTGTTCCGCTGCTGCTTCTGTCGTTGGCAATGAATCGTGAGTAGCCGCCGCTCCGTCGATGCTGTGACCGTCGAAACCCTGACGCTGCCACCCTACAGCCATTAAAATCGAAGACCGATAGCTGTTGCTGCTGCTGTCCGTTTACCTCGCGCAACCGCCGCCACCATCGCAAGATCTTGATGGGTGTGTTCTTTTTCATGCTCAGCTCAAGTGAGTGGGTGTTTTGGTGTTGCCGGACAAAGGAGGGTGTGCTTGTTGGCCGGAAACCACCATGGCAGCCAACCATGGTGGCTGTCACCACTTACCACCACCGGCCACCACAAGGGTGGTTGTGTGTGTGTGTGTCTAATTAGATTAGTGTGTGTGTATGTGTTTATCGGATCGGCATTGTAAATTGTAACAAGAATGGTATTATGAATAGAAATGGAAAACCACCACCATAGGGTGGTGGCTGCCGCCTCCTACCGCCATCGGCCGCCGTGTCGGGTGGCGGTGTGCTCGTCTTATGAGTTGACTCGATTAGGGATGCTTGAAACCCTAATGGGCCTTGTGAGCCTAAGGGGCCCAATGAAGCCAAATGGGCTTAGAGAAAACCCTAATGAGTCTAATGGACTCTATTTGACCCAATAAAACCCTAATGGACTTGATGACATTCTAGTGGGATTGATAAGCCCAATAAAGCCCTAAATAACCTAAAAGTCCAATAAATAAATAAATGGGCTAGTATATGGGTTGGAAACCCTAGTTAGGGTTTGGAAAACCCTAATGCAATGAAACACTAATTTGGGATAATCGGGACACACAAGAAACTATTTAATAACTTGAGATATTAAATAATAATCACTGGTAAAGATTAATCTAAGCAATATTGGACTTAATGGATTAAGTCCTTAATGGCTTAAGCCCTTAATGGATTAAGTCCTTAATGGGTTAAGTATGAAACTTAACCCTAATCATCATTTTATGTGAAACCCTAATTTCACTTGGGTTTATTGTTGGGCCTTTCTATTGGGCCTAAATGATTGAGAAAATAATGGACCATCCAAGAGCAAGCAATTGAACTAGAGTAATTTAATGGGCTTAGGGTAAGGCCCATGTAAGGGGTTTAGGCCCAATTTGGAAAATTGGGCCATAGTATGGGCCTTAATAATTACATGATGTTGGGCCTCAGAATAAGACCATGTATAGGCCTAGGCCCAATTTGGAAAATTGGGCCATGTGTTGGGCTTTGATTCCTAATTGACTTTGGGCATATGGATTGGGCCTTGGGCTTGAATAAGCCAAGCGAGGGGTAATGTAGTAATTACCCCAAGAATGTACTTATGGTTATGCTTTGGGACCCAATTATTAATTGGGTGTTATTTTGGTGTTGACAGTTCGGGAATCTGTCAGCCAGTAGCTGGGGTCGAGTCTGCGGGACTTCAGCAAGTGTGGGATTGTGTCTTCGGGACGTCAGCAGTGTGAGGTGAGTTACCTTCCAGTAGCGGTAGGTCTACGGCCACAATGTCGGCCCACCAGTAGGAGTTGTATGTTAGATGATTGTCTTTGTGATATCATCTAGGTTTGCTACTACCCGATCTGTTATACGTTGGCATGATATGTTATATGTGATAGTGGTAGTAGGAGGGGGAATAGTCCCCAAGTTCGGTTGTTAGGACCGAAGGGTAGTTCGGACACCCCAGATATGTCTGATAGTATGTTTGTGTTATGATATTTGTGATAGTAGCTGAGTGTGGGAAGGGCCCGTATCTCAGAGATAGTGGAGTGTGGGCGAGGCCCGTACCTCCATGAGTGTGGGCGAGGCCCGTATCTCCTAGCTGTTTAGTATATGATTGTATATACTTGTATGCTATGGTTTAGTGGCTGAGTGTGGGCGAGGCCCGTATCTCAGAGATAGTGGAGTGTGGTCAAGGCCAGTATCTCCCAGCTAGCGGAGCGTGGGTGAGGCCCGTACCTCCATGAGTGTGGGCGAGGCCCGTATCTCAGAGATAGTGGAGTGTGGGCAAGGCCCGTATCTCCCAGCTAGCGGAGCGTGGGTGAGGCCCGTACCTCCATGAGCATGGGCGAGGCCCGTATCTCCTAGCTGTTCATTATATGATTGTATGGTATGTGGTATGATGAGGGAACTCACTAAGCTTCGTGCTTACGGTTTTCAGTTTTGGTTTCAGGTACTTCGTGTTTAAAGGAAAGGAGCCGACTTGATCGCAACGCATCACACTATGGTTTTCCGCACATGAGATCTTTGGGATTACACTCTGATATTGTTTTATGATAAAACGTTTGATTATTCCTACTCGGTTTTGACATGACATGGTATTACAGATGTTTTATCACACTGTTGGTTTTATAATGACGTATTTAAAAATGAAATTTTTGGCCTGTATTTTTAAGATGTTACAAGTTGGTATTAGAGCCTTGGTTTGAGGGATTCGGACATACTCCCGGGTGTGTCTGAACTCAAACTAAGGGCTTGGTATAAATATTTTCAAAAGTAAAAGCATTTTATAAAAAGAAGTTTGAAAAGAGAAAATGACTTTGAAAAGAACAAGGTGTGTGATGCGTGCAATCAGCCGAGCTCAAGTAAGTTTTCCCCAAGATATCCATATATGTTATGAGATGTTATGATATGATATGATTATGAGGACTGCATGCTAGATTAGGGCTAAGGATCTAGGAGGATGCCTTATATGCCTATTGTATGTGCTTGTAGACTTGCATGCTAATACAGATCAGTCAGTGATAGGATAGCCTATTTAGGTTATGCCTGATTGTATGAGCCTTTGAATTGCATGTACAGATTCCTGATTAGAGGATAGAATGTTTTGAATGGAATATGATGGTCAGAGTTTCCACTGTCTGAATGCTGCTTGCTTTGTGCTTTGTGGGACTTTTAGTAATGTGAGCTAACTATTAAGTGAATATGCTAAGTCACATGTGGCACAAGCTGGATAATCTCAGAGTGATAGATTTGACCCTATTGCGCAGCTCTTGTCTGAGTCCAACCGTTATAGGGATGAGTCTGTTACTTGAAGGATTATATGATCTCTGTTGCAAGTGGCTATATTCATGAGGTAGCTAGTTGACATTACTGGGAATCTTTCGGCAGCTGAGGACTGGGTGAGTTCGGGAACCTAGGGAAGCCTAGGATAGATTTCAGTGAGTTAGTAGTGAGGCTCAGTTAGACTTGGGTGTACTAGTTGAGGAAGTGACTTGGAGGATCCGGGAGGATTGCTGAGGAAAGTATGGATAGGTGTGGAAGGTAGTATTGGGCCCATACTACTGAAAGCACAAGATCCATACTCGAATCAGTGAGAGTCTTGTAGAATCTAAGAAGCTTCAGGGAAGAGTTTGTGACCCAGTTGGGGACAAAGGATGTTCCAGTTGTTGTAGCTTAGCCATTGGCAAAGCGAGCTAGTGAGCGTGACAGGGTTTCAGACCCTGAAGGATATGATTTCCAAGAGTTGCAGATGCGAGACCGATTGGGAACACCCTGGAAAGAGAGGGTTATGCTAGGTGTGTATAGTAGAAGGTCCCGGGAAGAGACCCAGGACTTCTGATCATCAGGTGAAAGGCCAGTAGGGCCGGAGACGGTGCAACAGGTACGAGAAAGTGCACGAGGGAGTTTTTCACTCCAAGGATTTAGGCTGTTACAGGGTAGTGGGTTGGTCATGTCAGCAGAAGGGGATCAGTATTCCTCCAGATGTTGCGGGTATTGCTATTAGGTGGATGTTTGGAACACGTATCGCTTTGGAATTGTGAGTGAGTTTGGATAAGTCAGATCTCGGGTCGGTTTTCTGCTAGTGTTTGGGTTACCAAGGATCATATATGCCATCCTGCATGCCGAAAGGTCCTTGATGAACCCAAAGAGGGACGCATCTTGCGGAGTTGGTTCCGCGCACACCGTTATCATTTCGGATCTTTGTCAGGATCTATGTAGGAGTGTTATTTTAAGGATACTCAATCAGGGTTGGAGTGATTTTTCTCCAATGAAGTCAGCATTTGGGGATTCTATCATTGTTCAACTATGGTCGATAATTGTCTATGGATGAACTTTGGAGTTCAAGGCACTACCGTTGCTAGGACAGAGCTGGTGACATGAAAAGGGTAGTATCATTCGTGGGTGTTAGATGCAAAAGTGGTTGGTCATAGCATGTTCAAGAGAATTGTATTTTCGCACGGGCTGTGTTCAGTTAGAGTTTAGTAGTGCTGCAAGATTGGAAGCGAGGGCGAGGATTCGTCAGCCAGAGTGAGAATTAAGGCCTCCAGTTGTCATCATGGGAGGTAGATTAAGGTGTCAGATTGGACCAGATTTCAAGGGTACTCATCAAGATTCCCGAGGATGGGAGATCTTAAGGTTTAATCTGTGATTAAACGCTAGCATTGGTAAGCACATTTTGTCATCGGTGGGATATTAGAAAGTGAGACGGATTGGGAATCCTTCAATTCTCACATGCCGTGAAGACTTAGTCGAATCTAAGTGGGGGAGAGACTTTCTATAAAGTTCTCCAACTGTGAGTTTTGGTTGCGCAAGGTGCAATCTCTTGGCCACCTTGTCAACCAGAAGGGTGTGCTAGTTGTTTTGGCCAAGATAGAGGCCGTGATGCGGTGGGAGATTCCGAGGGCTCCATCTGAGATTCAGAATTCCTTGGGTATAGCGGGTTATTTCCGGAGATTTATCCAGGACTTCTTCGAGATTGTGGTTCCTTTGACATGACTGACCAAGAAATCAGTGGCCTTTCATTGGGGGCCTGGGTAGCAGGCAGCCTTCGAGGCTCTCAGACAACGGTTGTACGAGGCACTGATTCTCACCTTTCTAGAGGGTGTAGATGATTCCGTGGTTTGCCGTGACGCTTTGATCACGGGCATGGGTACGGTACTGATACAATGGGGTCACGTGATAACAGGTTTCGGGAACCAGATTTGAGTTTCGGTTAGGACTCAAGTTCAGTTGTGTGTTAGGTCGAGTGCGTGTTCGACCCAGTATGGAAAGTGTTGTAAGACTACGGGGGTAGCCGTAGCATTCACTAGCAGTCAGATAGTTTGAAAAGTGTTGTAAGACTACGGGGGAAGCCGTAGCATTCACTAGTGGTCAGTTAGTATGGAAAGTGTAGTAAGACTACGGGGGTAGCCGTAGCATTCACTAGGAGTCAATTATCATGGGAAGTGTTGTAAGACTACGGGGGTAGCCATAGCATTCACTAGCGATCAGATAGTGTTAGAGTGTTGTAAGTCTGCGGGTGTAGCCGTAGCATTCACTAGGGTGGTAGATGGCCTGAGCGTGTTGTTAGAACACGAAAGGAACGGTAGTACCCACCGGTTCGGGTGTAGCAGTAAGGATAAGGAAATCCACGGATTGGATATCGGAATTACCTAGATGGATTAGATCTGGTTGAGCCAGTGATAGCACTGTAGGAGCGCCACTACAGTTATGGGATCAGGAAAGCGATGGACGGTATAAGATTGCGTGTGAGATAAGGCTACCATTGGTCAGGTAGAAACTACCTCCAGCGTTGGATTTGATGATGACAGGATTCGATGTATGGATTCGATCGGTTAGATCAGAAAGTTGTTAGAGTCACAGTGGCATGATAACTAGTTGCAACTAGTTCCAGAGGATGATATCGTTCAGAAGTCGTGTCAGGCGACTAATTGGGAGTCTTTTGGCTCCGCAGCCGGGCCGGAACCCAACATTTCAGATGATTGGCGAACGAATTGAGACCCAGGAGGTCTCGGTATATTTTGGTAAGCAGCTATGTAGCAGCGTATACTACTTCAGGCAGTTCAGTGTTCGGGCAGTTTCAACGTTTGGGCAGTGATAGTATGTGTGTTTTACTTGCATATACACATAGAATAACTGGTTTAGTGGGGAGTGACAAGTCACTCACAGCGGGATTAGCTGAGCCTTAGCCGAGAATAAGTGATCTGCAGAGGTAATTGGGTTGTGACCCAGGTTTATGGTGGGAACCACATGCTATCAGAAGTTAAGTAGTGAGTTGAGGGATAAGCGGGCTGGTTCCATCGGTAATGATTTAGTATGAGTGGTCTACCAGGGATTCAGACCATCTCGAGACAGCAGATTTCGAACAGAGTGCATGTGGTCTTGTTGCAAGGAATTCGGCACCTACGGATTTTAGGGTTTTACGAGGATTGGTCATGGCTGCCCTGGGAAGGCTAGGGCGTGCCCAGATTGGTGACCATGCTACTAGAGTGGTCGGGCGAGCAAGGATTAGTAAGGAATGATTTCGAGGACGAAATCTAATTTAAATGGGGGACAGTTGTAAAACCCCGTTTATTTATTAAATAAATAGATAAAATCTATGAAAGAGTAGTAGCCCTGAAATCCATATTATTCAACGAGATGTTGGTTTTGGGAGCCAAATGTTATAATTTTAGAAGTTGGGGGTTAAAAGTGTAAGCTCTGGATTTAATTTGAAAATGATTTCAGAAGTCGGGGTGCGTTTGGTAATTACTAGGCTTGGATTGAAAAGAATTTTGAAATGTTGAGGGTTAATTGATAACTTATGGGACTTGAATTGTTAAGAATTTATAATGTTGGGGGTTGTGTTGTAACTTAAAGACCTAAGTGAGAAGAAATTGAGAAAGAGGGACTAAAAGTGAAATTTGGGCTTAAGTTGGAATTGGACGGGGTCATAACCCGTCACCCTTCTTCTTGGCATCCATTTAAAATCATGGTTTCAAATAACCCTAACCCTAGGACCATTTTCAGCCGGCACATCTCGTCTCCAGCCGCCACCACCGCACCTTCGTGTTTTTCCGACCAGGTGAGACCGGCGAGTTCCAGCCGACTGCCGCCGCTGCTTCGCCATCCAAAGCCACAGCCGCTGCCGGAGACGTCGTGGGTAGCCGAGGGAGGCTGTTGAAGATCGGGGATGGGATCGTAGGTGGCTGCCACTCCCGTTGAAGACGTCGCAGTCGCCGGGCGTCGCGACCGCTCCTTTCCGACGTCACCCTCCGACCATTTTATTGCTACCACCACTCCCAACCGTTCCACTACCATCGTTACTTGCTGCTGTTCCGCCGCTGCTTCTGTCGTTGGCAATGAATCGCGAGTAGCCGCCTCTCCGTCGATGCTGTGACCGTCGAAACCCTGACGCCGCCGCCCTACAACCATTAAAATCGAAGACCAATAGTTGTTGTTGCTGCTGTCCGTTTACCTCGCGCAACCGCCGCCACCATCGCAAGATCTTGATGGGTGTGTTCTTTTTCATGCTCAGCTCAAGAGAGTGGGTGTTTTGGTGTTGCCGGACAAAGGAGGGTGTGCTTGTTGGCCTGAAACCACCATGGCAGCCAACCATGGTGGCTGTCACCACTTACCACCACCGGCCACCACAAGGGTTGTTGTGTGTCTGTGTGTAATTAGATTAGTGTGTGTGTATGTGTTTATCGGATTGGCATTGTAAATTGTAACAAGAATGGTATTATGAATAGAAATGGAAAACCACCACCATAGGGTGGTGGCTGCCGCCTCCTACCGCAACCGGCCACCGTGTCGGGTGGCGGTGTGCTCGTCTTGTGAGTTGACTCGATTGGGGATGCTTGAAACCCTAATGGGCCTTATGAGCCTAAGGGGCCCAATGAAGCCAAATGGGCTTAGAGAAAACCCTAATGAGTCTAATGGACTCTATTTGACCCAATAAAACCCTAATGGACTTGATGACATTCTAGTGGGCTTGATAAACCCAATAAAACCCTAAATAACCTAAAAGTCCAATAAATAAATAAATGGGCTAGTATATGGGTTGGAAACCCTAATTAGGGTTTGGAAAACCCTAATGCAATGAAACACTAATTTTGGATAATCGGGACACACAAGAAACTATTTAATAACTTGAGATATTAAATAATAATCATTGGTAAAGATTAATCTAAGCAATATTGGACTTAATGGATTAAGTCCTTAATGGATTAAGCCCTTAATGGATTAAGTCCTTAATGGGTTAAGTAGGAAACTTAACCCTAATCATCATTTTATGTGAAACCCTAATTTCACTTGGGTTTATTGTTGGGCCTTTCTATTGGGCCTAAATGATTGAGAAAATAATGGACCATCCAAGAGCAAGCAATTGAACTAGAGTAATTTAATGGGCTTAGGGTAAGGCCCATGTAAGGGGTTTAGGCCCAATTTGGAAAATTGGGCCATAGTATGGGCCTTAATAATTACATGATGTTGGGCCTCAGAATAAGACCATGTATAGGCCTAGGCCCAATTTGGAAAATTGGGCCATGTGTTGGGCTTTGATTCCTGATTGACTTTGGGCATATGGATTGGGCCTTGGGCTTGAATAACCCAAGCGAGGGGTAATGTAGTAATTACCCCAAGAATGTACTTATGGTTATGCTTTGGGACCCAATTATTAATTGGGTGTTATTTTGGTGTTGACAGTTCGGGAATCTGTCAGCCAGTAGCTTGGGTCGAGTCTGCGGGACTTCAGCAAGTGTGGGATTGTGTCTTCGGGACGTCAGCAGTGTGAGGTGAGTTACCTTCCAGTAGCGGTGGGTCTACGGCCACAATGCCGGCCCACCAGTAGGAGTTGTATGTTAGATGATTGTCTTTTTGATATCATCTAGGTTTGCTACTACCCGATCTGTTATACGTTGGCATGATATGTTATATGTGATAGTGGTAGTAGGAGGGGGAATAGTCCCCAAGTTCGGTTGTTAGGACCGAACGGTAGTTGGGACACCCCATATATGTCTGATAGTATGTTTGTGTTATGATATTTGTGATAGTAGCTGAGTGTGGGCAAGGCCCGTATATCAGAGATAGTGGAGTGTGGGCGAGGACCGTACCTCCATGAGTGTGGGCGAGGCCCGTATCTCCTAGCTGTTTAGTATATGATTGTATGGTATTTGGTATGATGGGGGAACTCACTAAGCTTCGTGCTTACGATTTTCAGTTTTGGTTTCAGGTACTTCGTGTTTAAAGGAAAGGAGCCGGCTTGATCGCAACGCATCACAGTATGGTTTTCCGCACATGAGATCTTTGGGATTACACTCTGATATTGTTTTATGATAAAACGTTTGATTATTCCTACTCGGTTTTGACATGACATGGTATTACAAATGTTTTATCACACTGTTGGTTTTATAATGACGTATTTAAAAATGAAATTTTTGGCCTGTATTTTTAAGATGTTACATCTTGAACTCCTTGAGAGAAACCCTAGCATCCCTGTTCATGATTTGAGCTCCTCCTGAAACATCCCAAAATTCAAGACCAAAAATTTCATTTTTAAATTATAAATAAACCATAGTTATCAAAATCATCTCATCAAAATATAAGTCATAGTATCTCAAAACATCATATCAAAAAAACATGTCGATATATCAGAGTAAAACATCCAAGGCTAAACATCATGGTGTGTGCAATTCAGTCATCCCGAGCTCTTCCCTTTGCTTCCGAAAGTATCTGAAACCAAAAAATGAAATTGTAAGACCTTATCAGCGTCAGTGTAAAGATAATGATCATGGTGATCTTTGTATATCTTAAAAAACACACAAACACGTCTTCCCAACATCATCATTCATTATATCATTTGAAGACAAATGAACAGATGGTTTTTAAGATACTTACAAAGAAACCTCACTACAAATATGTAACGCTCGTAGATCTGGGCTGGTCAATTTAGAAACGATAAGCGTCAATAATAACTTTTTGATGGAAGATTATTTAGAAGGATTAATCTTAACTAACTTGTAGTATATGTTACAAGGATTCCATACATATAAAGAATGCGGAAATCCGAGTTATAACGAAGAAGTTATGACCTGTTGAAGTTTCACGACAGAACCGGCACGACACAACGCGACGTAAATAGTGAATTTACGTTAGAGCAATATTTGGACTTAGCGATATAAATGAAAGTCATAGAATACGTTAAACCAAGAGCGTGCATGAAAAGAACGTCTAAATCTGACTTCGTATGAGGAAGTTATGATTTTTCTAAGTTTCAGCTTAGCGGTATGCAGCCCGAAGTTCGATTTTGAGATCGAGTGAGTTCTAGCCGAAACAATCTAAACGAGAATCTAAGATCTCGTTAATAGTAGTGCAACGGTAATAAGACAGACGGGAACGGACGTCGGAGGAAGAAGTTATGAATTTATAACGGAGTTTCCTGTCCCGGCCTGTTAAAAATAATATAATAAAAATAAAGTCAAAATTAGCCAACGGAGTCTAAATGAAAGTTGTAGAGTATAGACTCACCTACGCATGGATATAAATAACGTCGAAAACAGAGCTCGTATGCGAAAGTTACATAATTTTGAAGTTTGGTATGTCGGTGTACGCTAAGCGTAATGGAGTACACCGAGCGTACCCATGTACATGAATTGAAATGGGCCACGTCGGCCTGACCCAATACTCAAGTGAGTGTGTGGTCACTTTCTTCTAACACATAAATATTAAGTATTTGCTATGAAATACGTGCTATGTGTATAATATATTGTTGTTTATTTAAGATGATTGTGGAATGGATGAATTATATAAGTTTTAATGAGTTAAACTATATATGTATTTTGTATCTAAAAATATGTTGGGTAGAACATGGGTAGATTAGGTTGTTGGTAGGTGATAAAAGATGGGTTGGACCATGAGATAAAAGGATAAAGAGATAAACTTGTTTTAGATCTGGATGTATGGATCAGATTAGGAGGTTAGTTTTAGATCCGAGAGTATGGATCAGATCAAGAGGTTAGTTTTAGATCCGAGAGTATCGATCAGATCAAGAGGTTAGTTTTAGATCCAGGAATATGGATTAGGTAATGAGGCAAATTTAAGATTCGGGAGTAAGGATTATGTATTTTTGAAATACATGTTCATTCAATAAGGTATCATGTTTATAGTCCCTTTTAGGAACGTGATTTTAATACGAGTCTTGATTAAAGTATGAAATATACATATGTATGTGAAGTATTTTTTATTATCCGAAATGCGTGTTAGATATATTTGATGATATACAACGTGCGAATCAGATATGGTTCACTATGTGTTAAGATGTGTATATATATGATATTATTATTTAAAACCTTGTGTTAAGTATACACTAGTTAGCGTTGCCTAAACGGAGATAGTATCAAAAATTGTTAATAAACATTGTAGGTTTGCCTAGTGATGGTTTAAGACTTAAATGAGATGTTTAGTTCAATTAAGATTGGACTTTGGAAAGTCTCTTATTAATAGTACAAAGAGAATGATTAGAAATCATGTCTTACGATATCTAGAATGGAGGAGTATATGATCCCTTATCTAAAGGACACGTGTATCTGATAAGATCAGAGTTGACAACGGCTTTGGAAAGCTACGATTGCAGATCAGGATCTGAAGTCATACGCAGAATAGTTATTAGACTTATCCAAGTGGGAGACTGTTGGATTAGTGTCTAAGTCCATAACTATTTTGGTATGTACTTGACCCGATGGTGCATGGTCCTTTTGGGTTGCCTTCACCAAAGCAACTTGATTGGAGAAATAAATAGAGAGAGAGAGAGAGAGGTTA